>NC_092348.1:36487783-36843785 GCF_963676685.1 Mytilus edulis
TACGGAAGACGCGCGTGTCGTCCACAAAAGAGTCATCAGTGACACTCGAATCCAAAAACGTCAAAAGGCCAACTAAAGCACGAAGTTAAATAGCAATGAGGACCAAAATTTCAAAAAGTTTGCCAAATACAGCTAAGAAAATCTATTCCTCAGGTAGACACGCAACAATTTCTTACCTTAGTAAAATCACCAGCAATGAATGCTTTGCTCTACACCACTGTACATCGTCAAAACCACTAACAATTTTTGAGTTGGGGATTTCCAGAAATGTTTAAAAGTTTCAACAAGCAAATGAAAAGAAAATTTGGCCTTTTTCTTTTTCATTTTCGTTGACGTTATGAACAGGTATGTTTTGAAGAAATATAACAATGATAAGAAATCCGATGGTGGCACTTGCCAAATAAATTCCACACACAGTATACACCTGAAGAGAAAAATTATCTTCATATGTGAAATTTTCCATAGAGTTTTAAATAATTTTATTATCAACATGGATAAATTCCCTTATTTCAGGGAGATACTCTTTTAATAGTCCTGCGTTTGTAATGGTCAGCTTCTTTGATATAATTTAAGCATTCACCTGGAAGAAAAAGAATATCTTCATGTGTGAAATATTCCATAGACTGTTAAATAATTTTATTATCAACATAGATAGATTCCCTTATTTCAGGGAGATAACTCTTTAATCAGTCATGCGTTTGTAATAGTCTTGAGTCAGTTTCTTAGATATAATTTAAGCATTCAGATGAATCAGACGGAAAATAATCTTTGTAATATAGGAGCTTAGAATACATTGATGAAATGGTTGAAACTAACCTACCAAATATTCCAAAAGTCATTTCCATTAGCCGCAGTTTAACTCCTTGTGTGATAAATGTGTTCCATTATTTTTAAAACGTTCTATTATTAATGATAAATACTTTTACTTTTACTGTTATCATTCATCTAGATAATTATCGTATCATGTCCAAAAGGAGGAGTAAAAAAAGCAACAGTAGTATACTGCTGTTCGAAAGTCATAAATCGATAGAAAGAAAACAAATCCGGGTTACAATTTAAAACCGATGAAAACACATCAACTTTAATAGGAAAACACCGAAACAATAGAAACACTGAAACGCAACAAAAAAAAAACCAATAGGCAATGCAACACACACAATAACGAACCATAAGATATCAACTGCCATTTTGCTGACATGGTACAGGACATATTAAAAAAGAAAAATGTGGGTTGAACATGGTTTTGTGTCTAACCAAACCTCGCACTTTTATGGCAATGTTAAAAATAACACTCAAATGACAATATTACATGACAGGACTACAGGAGTACAGTGACCCTCCACAAAGTAAACATACCCTGTCCAAGAGGCGGAGTAATCTAGTCAAACAAAACGTAGATATTTTTTTCGACTTTGCGTTTTCGCCTTTGCTGTTTACTAGATTCTATATTTCTTATAATCTAAGGGGATGTATTTAATATAGAAAGACCTACATGTAGGTACTTGTCTGTCTGAATCTCTTTTTGATAAATATTTGGAGGTTCATGTCTTAATCTTGACAAATTTAAGTCGTTATTTAATTCGTAACACACATATATAAAGTAGGAATAAATCAAACCAATGCTTCCCAGAAAACTAAGTGAAGTTTCTTTAATAACCAGTAAATATAGCGAAGACAATCATACTAGGTTGAATTAACATATTACTATATAAAAAAGGTACAGACTTCTGTAATCTATTACTGAATAAAATTGAGAATGAAAATGGGGAATGTATCAAAGAGACAACAACCCAACCAAAGAGTAGACCACAGCCGGAGGCCACAATGCGTCTTCAATGCAGTGGGAAACTCCCGCATCCGGAGGAGTCCTTCGGCTGGCCCCTAAACAAAAATGTATAGTAGTTCAGTGAGTGATAAAGAACGTCATACTAAACTCCGAAATATACGCAAGAAACTAAAATTAAAAAGCATACAAGACTAACAAAAGCCGAAGTATTCTTAAGATTTCTAATACAAACATCATGCAAGAATAGCGGCCGACAGATACTCAATCAATAAGTATTCAGAATATAGAAAGTTAATTTGATAATTTTACTTTGCAGAATGAACAGACGAGTCAATACACATTAGTTGGTCAACAAATAGATTAATTCAACCTATGATTGTCTTCAGCTAAGAATATGCACCAGGGACATCGACGACAATTGTCATTACCTTTGTTATATCAGGTCTATCGAGATTGGTATTGTTAACCTCTCTACCTGGGTCATAATTTGCGCCACAATGTATAAGATCCTCTGCTGATACGGTGAAGTTTTTTGCGTCATCCGGCCGTTGGCTAAATACTTCAGATGATATCAGATTTCCCCAAATTTGACCTGGAAGAAGGAGGGTGGTAAGTTCATTGTGTAAGCTTATTCATCATACATATATGTTAAAGTAATCCTGTTTAATTTGATCATAATATCTTAATCATGTTTAATTTGATCATAATATCTTAATCATTTTTAATTTGATCATAATATGTCAACCCTGTTTGATTTGCCGATCTTATAAACCAAGCTGTTCATAGTGATTCTTGTATCTTGTTCTTATGTTGTGCTGTTACAGTATTGTCCCAGGTTATGGATCGTTCGAGGGCTAACACACATGTTTAGTTCCACCGAGTTCGCATTATAAATGTGTGTGACCAAATTCAGCGTGTAATTCAGTGGCTGCCGATGCCTGATTTCTTTCTTCTTTCTTATTTTGTTTATCGTTTTGTGATAAATCTTGCCGTTTATTCCATGTGTTTAAGTTGTTCCCATTTCTTAAAGCTAACTGTACGGTTACCCGTATGTATCATAGTTTGCTAAATGTTGTATGGTGAACATAGTTTTACCTTAGCCCGTCTTATTTGAAATATGATGAGAAATTGTATTAGAAAATACATCTTTTTTGGCAAAGCAATTTCATTTCAAGTTTCAAAAAACTATTTACTACGGATAGGTATGGTCACAATACTTATATCGGTTAATATCGGAATGTGGACCGGAAAATCGTTTATGGTAACACTGTTGCTCATTCTCATATTCCGAAAAACAATGCTTGTCATATTACTCATCATACATTGCAGTTCTTTTAAAAAAATAAATACCATAACATTTAATTGAGTCAAGAATTAAATTTTTTAATCAAATTTTAAGATAAACTGTATACTTTTAACCATGGACACGCATTGTTTCGATTTGAGCTTAGTTTAAAGAAAGTATTCGTTGAGAGTTTTAAGTGTAGATTTACGCTATTTTTATGGTTCCCTTCTTGTGATACGAGTAATTAGGATTCCTTGAACTTTGGTAATCCTTGAACTACTCTAAAATGATCTGTTGAGGACTATATGGCTATTGTCCTCCGCGACTTTTAAATTGTCTGGCTTCCACTCGCTTGTGTAAATATTTTAAATTACACAAGTGAATTCCGTCTTACTACATTAAACACAACTAAACTCTAGTCATGAAAGATATTGTTGAACATGAAACGAGAACCGCATGGATTATGTGTATTCTTAAGATTTTCTTTGTTTTGATATTTTCTCGTATATATTTATGTTGCATCATGGGAGGATGAGGGATGTCATTGATGTTTGTCTGAAGTCTTTTTACTTACTTGTCTGAAAAACCATAAAGAAGAAACCAAAAAATCTATTAATGACATCATCTTCTGTGGCTCCAGTCAATTTTGCATACCATACTGCTGTCTTGGTCAGATATGTACACTTAGCAGACCACAAAGGGGCAGCGCCTAGACCAATGATAATAGATGCTGGGACAATAAGACCCCACACGGCATGGAAATTTGCTGCCATATATAGAATGTAGCAGATCATAGAGGCTGCAATGGTCCATTTACAACCAATATGATTAATGACAAACGACGGTACGAACATACATGACACAACAAGCGCTCCATATATAATAGACAATCCTCCTGTCCCGATCCCTTCATCCTTGTTAAGAGTACTTTGAAGATTTGTTAATGACTGGAAGGATGTAAAAAGAAAGACAAATCCGATGCTGACGACAAAAACATTCCGAAGGATCTGAAACTTTGTCAACGGAATGTCTTCATTTGTTATCTGTTTGTCGACTTCTTTCTTTTTGTCTGTTGCCATTTTATTTCTTAAAAATTCTGGAGAAAAAAAAACACAGATAAAAAATATAATGATGCTACATGTATCAATATCGATTAAATTCAGGAATATTTCTTTCAGATAAAAGGCACACCAATAGTCTTTGTTTTACAATTTTGAAATGTACAATGTAATATGTTTATTTTCGATGAAATTCAATATTTGAATTATTATATAAGATCTCTAATCATTACAATGTAAATTAATATTACCATTTTTTTTTTATACCCAATAAAAATATCGATCACATCTTCTTAATAAACAGTGCTTCTACAGAAATGTGTTTCGTAGATGATAGTTTTATATCAGGGGATTTTTTGTTTTTGAAGAGACCGCTTGGATTCCATATACAAATACATGGAAGAACTTCAAAGTATCACCAAACTGCTGTACTCTTTTTAAAAATTTGACAGCATATTTGTCGAATTTGTTGGATTTATATTTTAACAAAACGCATGTATTCCAATTGAAACTAATTGTGCATCCCTACTGACCAACTAATTGTTGTATTATTCATATGAAAGAGTTAGAAAAAAATTTGAAAAAATTAAAACAAAAATCCTATTGTCTTATTATACTTTTAATTTGACTTTCAGACGTATAGATGATGCCACGTAGCTCACTAATCCACATTTCAGAGAGACTGAGTGCTGTATTTCGTACTAGTAACCCAGTGAACTTGGCATTACCCGCACCACAAGGTCTCGTCACTCCATATCTAGATATCAGACTTCTTTGAACTTGTCAAGGACGGACGTTTTAATCTATGAGAAGCATGACGATTAATATTTTTATTGTGCAATCGCACTTTTATTTTGGTCGTTAAAAAAATTAAAGTTTAATAAATATTATAAAGAAATTTGTGATATTTAGAAAAAGTTTTATATGCTCGAGTTGCATGAGAAATTACATAAAAACTGCGGAGATTAAATATTAACAACACTGATTAAAATCATATGTTTCACTCTGATTGTCAAGGCCATAGACTGTCGTATTTTATATTATAGCCAGTAATATAAATCGTTGTGGATATGAAAACCATAATTTATTGAAATTGCCTAGAATTAAATTAAAATCCAAGAATTTTTTAATAAATTGTCAAACTGATGCATTTTTAAAAATCACAATAAAAAGTATGGATCACATGGCTTTTTTTCACGATACAGGTTGTACAAAAATGGCAGATTTGGTATAGATTTAATATACCATGGACCTGAAGAACTTACTTCAATTATAATACATAGAGAACCAAATGATGTGCGATAAAGAAAAATAATAAATCCATAGATTTGTATGATAAAATATGAGAAGATATGATTTTAGCATGATAGAAAAAGAAAAAACAAATACTCGTTTTCTTGTTTAACTACAATTATAAATAGGTAAATTCAAAACACATAGTATATCCGAGTTATCTTCCCTTACATATGCGTGTCAAAGTTCGTTGAATAAAAATGAATTAAACAAAAATATTCGTTTTTTGTAGCCTTTAAATATGATCAACATATTATTTTCTATACTACCACCAAAAGTCTTAAACATGAATTACTCATTACTCTCGATTTGATGCGACTGTCATACAAGTGAGAGGTTTAGTTAGCTATAAAACTAGGTTCAATCAACCATTTTCTACACAAGAAAATGTTTGTACCAAGTCAGGAATATGACAGTTGTTATCCATTCATTTGATGTGTTTGAGCTTTTGATTTTGCCATTTGATTAGGGACTTTCCGTTTTGAATTTTCCTCGGAGCTCAGTATTTTTGTGATTTTACTTTTTGAATATTTTATTAAAGATCTACACCGATTGTTATCTGCTTTTTCAAAATCCAAGATGAAGGAAAACACTCCATCTCGCTTCACGCCCTGAATACATTTGTGATTTGGTTTGAGATAATAAAGATCTATAATATATATAGTTAATATGCATGAATTGTTTTACTGGACGTTTAGCAACCAACAATCAATCAAAAGATCATTAACAAAAAGATAACAGAGTTAAACTAACCAATAATTCTGAATAAACAAATACCTGTTAGAAGTAAAGATAATTATGACGTAGCTGTGTTATTGTCTGACGCAGCTTTCTCTGATTGGTTCTTTTGTTTGATGTTTGCTATGACAAATTATTATATATCATTTTAATCATTTTGTCTTTAAAAAATATATCCTTGTACTGGTATAATTTAAATTAAATTATGATTTATATTCATGTATTATATTGACTGACTAATCTAACCAAATGGAGTAGGAAAAATCATTTGATAAGTTGTATGATTGATTGTATTAGTAAAGGTAACTGGAGAAATGAAATTTTATATATTATTGTTTTACTGATAATGTTGATTTTTTTTTCAACCTAGGAATTGCAAATGTCTTTAGCGTCTGATTGATTCAAATTTCTTTTCCCGCCAATCTTTGTTGTATCAAAACCAAAAAGAAAATTATGTTTGAATCGCTAAATTGCAAAACTTGTTTTTATTATAAAACAAGTGGTCATAGACCATATTCCTGTATCTTATCAAAATCTTCAGAAATGTAGTGTTTTGCATTATTGCCTCCCCGTACTACTTGTACATGTATAATTAATTTACTATTTATATATGCAACGAAAAGGACCATGAAACCTCTTTCGTTCGAATTTCATCTATCGCACAGCGCAAGTTTGAAGGAGTCACCCGTATCCGAAGAAAATAGACAAAAAGGACAGGGAGATAGACACAAACACTTGTTTAACACAAAAACGAGACACAAACACTTGCTTTAACACAAACGAATTACATAATCACTTGATCACGGCCGACACTCGGCTAACCGAGAGATTGGTCGGTTAATCTATATTGAGTATGCGGCTATATCGGCGGTTGGTCTGTTAATCGGGTTGGCTAAAGTCTGTTAATCAGGTGTTATCGAGAAAATCATTGAAAACTCAGCATGTTTCATTGCATAACCTTTTAAATATATGTTTATCATAAAAAAATATTTATGTCTAACAAAACTATTCAATGTACTGAATCCAGTGGTGTAATTATTATTTTTCTAGCTTCTATGTACGATCTATAAAATGAAAAGGCAAGTTACTCATCAATAAATTTATACACATTTTACACACACAAAATGTACACAAAATGTACACAAAATGACACTTGGGTTGAATTTACTTGCATGCAATATTTTAAATATCGAAAAAAGACAGGCATAATGTGTGTTAACCAAATTAATATCATTGTGTGAAAAATCTACACAAAAATCTGTATTTTGGTGACATAAATCAATCTTTATTTAAAACCTGGTCTGTTAATGGGTCGGATGTATAAAACCCGGTCTGTTAATTGGTCTGTTAAGAGTTATGAATGACAATAAAAGTATAATTTTATTACTTTATGGTGTGTTAATTTGGTCGGCTCAAGACGAGCGGCTAAAATATACGGAAACAACACTTGAGCAATGAAACATAAAATATATACGTAAACAAAACATGAGCAATGGAATATAAAATATACGGAAACAAAACACATGAATAATTAACAAATTAGGCAATGGATATTGAAAATTGATAAAAATGGTTTCAAAAAGTGTTAGATTAAAGTAAAATTGATTTTATCCGAGAATGGTCGCATATATCATGTGGATTCTGTTTAATTGTCATGAATGACACCAATTTGTCATCTACATTTGTAACCAGTATATACATCAGAGATTAACGTCGTAATGTAACTAAACATCAGTAAGTAAAATATATTGGGATGCCTAAATATAAAGAATAGAGAAAGAATAATGAGTAAGATAAATAAAATGTAGAGAAAAGTAACATAACAATTTAAAGAATACGGAAATAAACAACACCCCCAATCCGGACCCTC
This sequence comes from Mytilus edulis, assembly GCF_963676685.1. NCBI lineage: Eukaryota > Metazoa > Mollusca > Bivalvia > Mytilida > Mytilidae > Mytilus > Mytilus edulis. The sequence continues at coordinate 36,495,814 of NC_092348.1, forward strand.
ATGGTATACACGAGAATCTGGATGGAGATACAGAATATAAATAAAAGATAAGGACAGTAGAGAGTGATGCATTGCTAAAAAAGAGAGAGAGAAAACAATAATTGTTTAAGAATAAAGACATGAAACCCCCCTGGGTGTTGAAACAGTAACGGATTGCGATATACACATATTGGTGATAAATGCTTGAATTTAACATGTGGACAACTGCACTTCTCCTCTGCACATATGTAGAAAAGGAACTAAACGGAATAAAATGAATTAAAACTTAATACAACCAAATGTAGCTGCATTCGCTCCTTTCCATTTACTTCTTTAGAATGATTTGTAAACAACAGATGATTAAGTAATATAAGAAAAGAACCAATTGGATGATGCTGACGAATTAGGATTAAACGTCCAGTGACAAATATCATGTGCATATGAAAACGACAACACGTTATATGTACCCTGTGTTGTATTAGAAAGACACGTTCAGACGGATTTGAGAACATGCTCCTTTGAGCAGACACAAAAATTAAGGCTGATTGAAATCGTTAATAATAAATTCATGCATATTCCAGCGGCCAACCCAGATCACGCTATATTAAATTGACACACTCTTCAATAAAATGCAAAGAAAGTCAAAATAAAAATGCTTTTACTGGAAGGATAGTATTGCGCCGTATTATCATTTTATTTTACTCAAGAACATCTCATTGTTAACTTTTTCAATGGGAAAATATAAAGGTAGCAAAACTATTTTCGTTGCTAAATAACTCTTAACTGACACAATTTCAATTGTCCAACCCATTAACAGACTTTATTCCCATAATTTTCACTAAAACGTGGTATTACTCACGTTATATTACAATTATGAAATATTTACTATATTTAAGAACCACAGTAGTATTTTGTGTCTTTTAAATGATATCTAAAATTGTTTGTTTCGCCTTTTATTAAAAAAATTGCTATACGTGTATCATAAATACTACATACTTGCGCGACGCCTTTTACTTTTACTGAAAACGGCGCAGACTATGAAATGTTTTTAAAGGTGGAAAATGTTCTATGATAGATATCATTTTGTCAGACACTTTTCTTTTTTTGATTTGATTCTTATAATATGCCAAAAATCTGTATGTTTGATAGAGTTTAACATTTTATTGTGCGTTTTACTCTTAACAGACGTATAGCCAACCCGATTAACAGACCAATCGCCCATATAGCCGCATACTCAATATAGATTAACCGACCAATTTCTCGGTTAGCCGAGTGTCGGCCGTGTTGATTTCACATAACACATAAACAAACACTTGATTTAACACAAATTCATGACAATATACAATTGATTTAACAAAACACATAACCAAACACTTGATTAAGCACACAATATGACATATCAACGTGATTTGACACAAATACATGACATAAACGCTTCCGCGCTTCATAAAAAATGTACTTCGGTCAACGCATTTACATCCCAATAAAGTTACAAAAAGAAGCATTCAATTCTTAAAAACATATCCTATTGCATTGGTGAGACATTGTTTTTATTAATTCACAATTCTGTTTGTATGTTTTGTAACTACATATACTAGTATTAGAAATGTGTATCTGACAATAAACAAAATGGCAAATACAGTTGAAAAATGTTATAAAACGGTAGATATTCATGTGAAAAAAATCAAAGTCAAAGTTATTGGTTAATCATACCTTCCAAATTCTAGATACTGAAAGTACCTGTGAAGTAGAAAGAGCTTTCCTTTTGGTATGTCATTCGTGCCTTTGATTGATAGGGATTGATTTTGTGAATTATTACAAATTTGGGGCTACGGTATCATGATAGTATTTATTAAATAACACTGTACTGTGTTTTGATGTCAGAAATAGAAACTTTACAAAAATGTTGCAAGGGATGCGTTATAGAAATTTTATTACATAATTTTTAAATTTTTATTAACTGGTCTGAATAATATAGGTTACATGCAAAGTTTTATTTTTATAATATGAAATGCTTTAAAATTATACTACTGACTTTATAAAAACATACTGATCTGCGTTCATTACTAAGAAAAATATGTAATTTTAAGTTTATAACACTGTTTTCAATATTTATTCTGTATAAGGGGAAGTAACACATTGCAATGTTCATTGAAGTTTACAGATTTTACTTGTCTTCTTGTATTGAGGTTTACATCATTTCTTCTTTTATTCAGTAATAAAATTATATAAAAAAAAGAAGATGTGGTATGATTGCCAAATGAGACAACTATCCACAAAAGACCAAAATGACACAGACATTAACAACTATAGGTCACCGTACGGCCTTCAACAAGGAGCAACGCCCATACCTCATAGTCAGCTATAAAAGGCCCCGATAAGACAATATGAATGTCCTATCATCAAGAAAAGGGCATCATCATGAAATAAAACCAGAGGGAGGGGGATTCAGTCATTTTTAAAAAGGTGTTCTTAGGGCAATCCAGGAAAAAGAGGGTGATTCATATAAGTCCCCATTCAACTAACAATCAAAATGGTCACGTGAAGGGCTAGTCCGAGATTACTCTGACGTCCAACGGCTGTTTTGCCTTGCAGACAAGCTGGGGCCGACCCGTGGTCTCACGGCCCCAGCTTGGACGTCAGAGTAATCTCGGCCGACTAGTGAAGGGCAATGATTTCGAGCAGAGATTAACAATATGAACAACATGTGTAAACATAAAAAACTATATACATGATATATATACCCATTGGTTCAAGATGAGATCAGATGTGAAAGTTTTATTTCCAATCAAGGGGCCACAAGGGAAAACAAGTATAGGGAAAAATAACATTGATTAGCATAGATACATAGAATGTACATACACAATCACGATACAATTAGACTGTAAATAATAAAACCCTTGGTTTATAATATATAATATATTTTTATGAGAAATTAATACATCTAACCCATATTGACTTGAATAAATTTTCTATCAGCATTAAGAACCTGATTGTCTTCACAGCTTAGTAAATAAATATTTTTTTGGCTGATTGTTTAGTAAAGTAAAGTTAGGTATTTTTGGAAAACAAAGTCAAGAAAACCATCTCTATCAGACTTAAAAATTTCTCACATCTGTGAAGTTAAAAAATGTATTTCATCTTCAACACAGCCAGAGGAGCATTTTTTGCAAATTGTTCCATTTCGTGGAATATTAGAAAAAAATCAGTTTGCAGCTTATGAGCAGATATACGTAATTTACAAATAGCTCTTCTAAAATCGAAATAGGAATTGATCATAAACAAACACAATTGTATGCAAGTTTTGGTTTAGGGACAAGCATCGAAATTCAGCAACTTTTTTAATGGCTTGATATCAATTTTCAATTGCATGTTCTTAATGCCAATCTCTTGATGAGGTTTTTACAAAATATGCTATCAAGAAAATCTGCAAGATTAGTTTTGTCGATCTTAAAGTTTTCCAAAGCATATAATACAGCTTCATTCTCACATGGAGTCTGGTACTAAAAAGATATCCATAATATCCAGTTTTACGTAACTAAACATTGCTTATTCAAATAAAACTCAGTCTAGTGCAATTGAATCATGAAAGATTTAAAATTGTGCTCACAAGATTTTAAAATTTGTGCGCTAGAGATTAAAAGGCGTGCGCACAAACATTCTAAACTTCATCTTTGGCACTTAAGGGGCTCCGTATACAAGTACCAGGCAGATATATCATCATCTACTCTGAAGTCCATGGCTTCCACGAACGATTTTCAGACACAAACAATAATACTATTGTAACGGAAAATAAAATTAGCGTCTCTTAAAAATTTTGTTAAGTATATTTCAATTGAAACTTATAATAAACAAAATACAAATATAGACAGACAAAGAAGTTCATTGTGCAAACTATACTCATGCCTTCTCATCCATGCTTGAAAATCACCTTATGTCTATATATAATTATCTATATATCATATATCTTATATCTTGAAAATAATCGATGCTTGTCCTAGATAAGTATTATATTACATTTATATAACTTTAACTTCCGGGTCTGGTTTACACTTCTGCGATTGATTTAACTTAATAATTGTAGAAATACGCGGATTAAGGGAGTGGTGTTTGAGAGGGGGAGGTGGTTTGTCCAACTCCTTATGGATCTACATTTATGGTTAATCAAGACTGTTTACCTATACTCCAAATTTTGTCTAGTTAGCGGGGCCGTGGCCCCCTTTTTCAATTTGTCATAAAGGAAAGCAGGTGTTAATCATAACAGATCGTTGATCATTTATGAAATATATCCACATTTATTTTTTAGATTTTCATATTGATCTTGATATCCTTTTTAGAAATTTGTCTATTGTATTAAACATGTATAAAAATGAGAAGATGTGGTACGATTGCAAGGAGATGACTTCAGGAACTATTAGGTCACCGTACGGTCTTCACCGAAGAATAAAATCTATACCTCAATTACAAGAGATAAAAGGCCCTAGAAAACTTGTGGTTAAAAAACCTAAAACGGAACAACATTAGATTTTTATAATGAGTTTTTGAAAACGTATTGAAATCGTCTCCTCATCTAGACAGTGGCGAATCAGCATAACACGAACCCTGCTTTGTACTAATTCGACAAACTGCTGGAATTTAAACGTGCTAACTAATGAGGTAACAGTCCACCGGAAGACATGTCACTCTTTCTGGACACATTATTCTCCCCGAGCTCACCAGTTTCACATGTTTGACGAATAAACAACAAATACATGTATCAGATGCTGCTTTTGATATGTATGTACTAATATATATGGTATTTTGCTGATTGGATCTACATCGCAAAGTATTATTCAGATTGTAACTTGCATTTCATTAGGTCGAAATTAATCTGTATCAAACACAAACACAAATATAAACAAAAGCTAAAGGCAAAACAATACACGATTGAAAAGTGGTTGAATTTAAGAAAGAAAAAGTAAATTTTGGTTGAAGACAAGGTTTTCCTTCATTATCCCTTTTTAAGACATCTAACCCATATTGGCTTGAATAAATTTTCTATCAGCATTAAGAACCTGATTGTCTTCACAGCTTAGTAAACAAATATTTTTTAAGTCAAACTATCCATAAGATGTCATTTGATGTGAAAAAAGGGTGGGGGGCGGGAGTATAAACCATTGCTGTATTTGAGGTGTCTTTCATATAAGAATTAAAACCCTACTAGATTTTTATTTAACGTTGTAGTTTATAGTTTCAAGGAGGTCATGTTGGCGAGCGGGTTTATAATATTCTCGAAAACCAGCAATAAGAACAACTCTGTGTAAGTAATCACATACATTGTATATACGACGCCATTAAATAAAATGAATGGATGTACACATAATAAGTCGTAAATTTGTCAATGAAATGGCCTTGATGTTTAAACATCTTTTCAGAGTACAATGTACATATTTAAATAATATGTGTATTCATCTTCGTCAACTTGGTCAATTTGTAATTCTATACTCAAACTGGGAAAAAAACATAATAGTATGTAAATTTGACCAAATAATGTTTACCGTAATTCGAATAGAATGTATTTTAAGAAGCATATTTTTCTGAAGTCGCATCAACATTTGCACTTGATGATCTAAACTCTCATACTAAACTGAAAGTTCGAAGTTTGTGAAAAAGAAAACTTAACTTACCTTTTTGCGTACGTATTAAAATTTATCAAACCGAATGCTGTAAATCTTATGTATGTAATAAATTAACTTATGCAAATTAATAGACATTTATTGCACGGTATTTTTGTAGTACATGTAATCACAGGCCCTTCCTTCAGCCGTACATGTACATCGTTACTCAGCAATACAAAAGTGAACCTCACTATTTTCGTTCGATTATTTGTGTGATTTCAATCCATAAACTATAATAATGAAAATTTGAAATCACATACTTGAAGATGCACATTTTAAGATAATATTAATGAACAGTTATGTTAAAAAGAAATTTCACTTCTTATAAATTTCTAATATACATGGAAAAGACAAATATACTTACCTATATATGTAAACAACTGTTACGACGTTACACTTGATTGCATATGCGACCCTATATTGTACGTCACATTAGTTTTCTGTCACCGCTGTATCAAAACATGTTCATTTTTTTGTTATTATGAATTATTATGTCACGGCACTTTAATATTGACAAAACTTTGTGCAGTATGACCTACTTTTTTGTAACTTCTTCTGGACTGAAAGTGTGTTATGTCGTAGCGGTTATTTACCTATATTATTTTTTTATATATCAAAATATCAAAATGAAAATTCTAATTATGATTTCACCTTAAATGTGTGCAGAAAAAACATGATATCATTGTTATGATGAAAAGATAACATGAATCATGAAAATCATGAAAAAAATCCCTAAAGTTGATACATTTGTTATAGGCTTTTGAATGATAACAAAACAACGAACATTTCAACCTTGTTTTTTTAACCAGACTTGAGAACAATGGTGAATGAATTAAACATAGGGCATTGATGACGATCTGAAATCAGAATAAAAAAATCATCATTAAAAAAAGATGAAATTTTCTCTTCCCCAATTTTTTATAATAATTTTTTTAGAAAAGATCTACTGTAGCATTAGCCCCTACCACGAATTACTTTAACCGGATAAGAACGGATAAAGTCTGAAGTGAAAAAAAAAAGAGAAAATACAAGGAAACGTTACGTGTGACGTCCACAACAGTTTTCTTATAAAAAAAAAATAAGCAATTAAAACAGATGTGTGGTAAGCATGAGTGCAAATTAGGTACTCCTCATTAAGAAACCTGGATCGTATAAAATTAAGTTTTAACACGTTTTTCTGTGATTCAATGTGGGTTCTGAATTTAAATTGTGGATTTTTATAGTAAATGTATAAAGTATGATACTTCTACACAATAACTACATGTAGCTTTCAGTAACTGTCAGTTCTCTCAGATCTGTAGTCAGCGTCTCTTAAGTTCGGGGGATTTATTATAATACCCTGCCACGTCCGGTTTGTGAAAAAGATCTTTTCGGTTTTGTGTCGATCTGACGAGTTACATGTAAGCACTTTTCGACTTATTATTATAGTATGTTTTTATGTTGTACTGTTACACCACTTGTCAGGTTAAATGGAGGGTTTGGCGACTACTAGCCAGTTTAGTCCAACCACATTCTGTTTGTTAGTGGCTCGTTTCAAAAGCCGGTAATTCAAAGTTTTTTTGTAGCTGTATGTCATATTTGCTTTTCTTTCATTATTGTTTACATAAATTAGGCCGTGTGTTTTCTCGCGTGAATTGTTTACATTTTTCATTTCGGGTCCTTTTTTACTGATCGTGTGGTATGGGTTTTGTTCATTGTTGATTGACATACGATGATCTTTAGTTATGAAGTTCGATGTCATTTGGTCTCTGTTAGACAGTTGTCTCATTTGCAATAATACCACATTTTCTTATTTTTATAAAGATTAGAAAACTTTGTTCCTTTAATAAACGAAGTCCAAAGAAAAATGTCGACATGGGAGCAAATTAGGTACTCATTTAATACATACTTCCCGAATTTAATTGAAAAGAGGTACCAAACTGGCTTAAGTCCTTGGGAGGAAATCACTAGTAAGTAGGACACTCTTTGTTCTGATGTGTCCAAGTGGAAAGGACAGACAGATACTTATTTATAAGTAAGCGCGGGTATTTACAGTTCTTGACACAACAAAAAATTGAGAAAACCGCAATTTCCAAATATATAATCAAACTGCATTCAGTTCAAACTTTTCTTATTTTACGATTTAAAAATAATAATGTTCGTTTGTAGAGCTAAGGAATGTCTACAAACAGTTATCAAAGGTACCAGGATTATAATTTAATACGCCAGACGCGCGTTTCGTCTACATAAGACTCATTAGTGACGCTCAGATCAAAATTGTTATAAAGCCAAACAAGTACAAACTTAAAGAACATTGAGGACCCAAAATTTCAAAAAGTTGTGTCAAAAACGGCTAAGGTAATCTATTCCTGAGATAAGAAAATCCTTAGTATTTCAAAAATAGAAAGTTTTGTAACAGGGAATTTATAAAAAAAAAAAAGAGACCATATAATTGATATTCATGTCAACACCGAAGTGCTGACTACTGGGCTGGTGATACCCTCGGGGACGAAACATCCACCAGCAGTTGCATCGACCCAGTGGTGTAAACAGTTATCAAAGGTACCAGGATTATAATTTTATACGCCAGACGCGCGTTTCGTCTACATAAGAGTCATCAGTGACGCTCAGATCAAAATAGTTATAAAGCGAAACAAGTATAAAGTTAAAGAGCATTGAGGACCCAGAATTCCCAAAACTTGTGCCAAATACGACTAAGGTAATCTATTCTGGGATAAGAAAATCCTTAGTTTTTTTGTTAAATTGAAAGTTTTGTAACAGGAAATTTATATAAAACAAATAACCATATAATTGATATTCATGTCAGCACCGAAGTGCTGACTACTGGGCTGATGATACCCTCGGGGACGAAACGTCCACCAGCAGTGGCATCGACCCAGTGGTGTAAACAGTTATCGAAGGTACCAGGATTATAATTTAATACGCCAGACGCGCGTTTCGTCTACATAAGACTCATCAGTGACGCTCAGATCAAAAAAGTTACAAAGCCAAACATGTACAAACCTAAAGAGCATTGAGGACCCAAAATTCCAAAAAAGTTGTGCCAAATACGGCGAAGGTAATTTATTCCTGAGATAAGAAAATCCTTAGTATTTCAAAAATTGAAAGTTTTGTAACAGGGAATTTATATTAAAAAAAAATGACCATATAATTGATATTCATGTCAACACCGAAGTGCTGACTACCGGGCTGGTGATACACTCGGGGACGAAACGTCTACCAGCAGTTGCATCGACCCAGTGGTGTAAACAGTTATCGAAGGTACAAGGATTGTAATTTAATACGTCAGACGCGCGTTTCGTTTACATAAGACTCATCAGTGACGCTCAGTTCAAAATAGTTATAAAGCCAAACAAGTACGACGACCCAAAATTCCAAAAAGTTGTGGCAAATACGGCTAGGGTAATCTATTCCTGGGATAAGAATATCCTTAGTTTTTTTCCGAAAAATACAAAAGAGGATTTAAGAGGGGTCAGGGACCCGGGACTCCATTTTTTTTTGGAAAAATAATTTCAGTCAGTAATTGTGTGTTTTACAGGAAAAAAGAAAACTCTTCTTTTCTTAAACTTGTGTATTACCTATGTAGTCATTTCTTAAGGCCTTGCTATTTAAGTTATACATGATGTTGCAATATATTAATAAAAGATGCATGTTTTTTTTTAATTTTACAATTAAAATATTAAAGCATGCAATCCAAGAGTTTAAATGCCTTGCTTGCCAACTGTGTTTGGTTGTATGCTCTTGCATTGTAATTAATATTGACATCTACATTCAATGGAGAGATGGAGTAACAGTTTGTTTACTATATAAAAAAGAGTTGATTGGACAATGGATATTATATTTGAAACAAGTTTAAAATGCATTGACAAATCAAACCTTCGTGTTTAGTAAACAGACTGTTATACTCCACCTACCCATTGCATTAAGGTGTCAATCTTAATAACAATGCATGAGAAAACAACCAAACAAAGTTAGCAAGCAAGGCATTTAAACTCTTGGATTGCATGCTTTAATATTTTAAATGTAATAAGTCTATTTAACTGAAGGTTTTATTCGCTTTGGGTAATGTTGACACTTTTGTGCTTTGTAAAGAATATTACCATACAAAAATTGGATGTGAAATACCTGAACGTATAAGATGTCTGCATGTAGAATTACTATAACGAATTATCTTAAAATGGATAATTATTAATTAGGACGAATTTCTTTAGTATACATACTGAAGTCGTCATTATTGAGAACCAATATATCATACAAATATCTAAGAGACTTTTTCATAGCGTACAGCCTATTGCATTGAGTATGTAGGCAAAGGTAGCATTTTAGATTAGCTAACTTACAAGCTGAACAGTGAAGTCATTATTAGGTAAGGTAAACTATCCTCCTTTCGAAGTAGCCTAGTCCTACAGACAGCTACATATAAATTGGTTATCTGTTTGACTAGTCTACTCTTAAAGGAGGGTAGTTTACCATACCTAACAATGACTTCACGGTTCAGCTAGTAAGCTAGCTAACCAAAGATATTGCATTTGCCTTCACACTCAATAAAATCGGCTGTAAGGTTGGCCTCTCTGTTGTTCCTAAAGATCGTATTATTAAATTGTTAACTGATTATGTAAGATATATCATCCTTTGAAAGATCAGTTTTAATATAAGATAAGATTTAAAGCTAACAAATTACGGCGGATTGAATTGAATGTAAAGTACCGGTATGTGATCTAGTGCACTCGAATACACATGTATTCATCTATCATTTTTCTAAACCATGTATTGTTATATGCATATATTTCGCTGTTTAATTGTCCGTTGAAAATCTCATTACCTATATTTGTCCATTTATAGTAAACTCAGTAATTTCCGTTCATGCTGCGAACACATGTTTATTCCTTAGCCGTATCACGGGTAGTAAGGTCGTCATATCGAGGAGCGTTTAGTACAGTGATTTTGTCATAGTTTGGATAAGTTTGACATGACGGTGTTAAGTCTTTTTGATGACAATCAATGAAAAAATGTAAACATTGGGATATTTTGTAAACGGACCTTCTGATCATTAATTCAAGGTGGTAAGTACAAATGTACCTTTGTATAAAGTAAATATGTTAGTACATCACAAGTGGTATCATATGGTTAATGATTTAACACAGAACAAAGCTTGCGTATGTCAAAATTTAAAACTTGCTAATTGGTTTATCGTGCATAAAAAAAATATTTTCTTACAGTCTGTTACATCACATATATCTTCGTGATATAACACTACGGTCAATTATTCTGAAAAATATCTACTTTTGCAATCAATTCAAAATTACTGAAATATCTGTGTCATGGTTTGGTTCATTAGTGTCATGATTAAGTTCATGTTCAACATGGTTCAGTTATGTAATTCTTCTCGTGTATAATGAAGAGTTACTATCAAAATTAACAAAAATCGTTCCATTTGAAACACAAAAGGACATAACGCACAAACAATGTAGTAATATGTTATAAGTAGATGCAATATGATTGCCAATGAGATAACTATCCACCTGATATCAAATGACGTAGATGTTAGCAGCTTTTTGTCATCAAGAGGCCTTCAACATTCAACAATGAGCAAAACCATATTTCTTAGCAAGATATAAAAGGCTGCGACACAATTCAATGTATAGCAATTCCAATTAGAAAATCATCGCCCTAATTTCTGTCCAAAATAAATAGCAAAATATGATACACAGTTACATACGAGATTCACGGCATTACAGACACTTAACTTGAGACAGTATATACAGAATATTGCGGAGTAAAACATGTTTGCGGGCTCCCCACCCTCTTCTTCGCCTAAACCATGCCACACATGTTAACTCACCAGATCGGGTTTAAACAAGAAAATCAAGTAACAGAAACACTAAAGACACAAATAAATAACGATATATATTTAACACTGTAGTTTCATTCAATAGCATTATATGAAACAATATTAAGAGGATCCTATTTTTCAATATTTGTTTTTTAATCTTAAAATCTTTTATTGCCGCAGGCATATTATAAACTTGAATCCAAAAGAACTAATTAAACAATACTACGTTTATCTTCAGAAACCATGCAAAGGTTGACCAACCCCGAAGATCTGCTAAACGTAAACAGTGCAATCGTGAACCCATATGATTGATTTGCACATGATGCTCAAGGAATTCGTCAGTACCATAGCGGGAAAGATGAAGAATAAATCCTTCCTCACAAAAGAGCATGTTATGATATCTAAAAATGTCAGTATCTTAAAAATGAGACAATATGATATCATTTAAACTTTATGAATGCCAGAAATGAATCAAAAATCAAATTTTAAATTAATTAAATACTTATCATTTAATAAATTATTTTGTTTTACATATTTTACTGTGTCTGGTGAAAGATCGAACCCAACGGAAGGACTTTCCACACATACATGTATACTCTTTCTGCTCGTGTTTCCCACTGGTCTAGTGAACGCTTGCTGTTAAACACAGCATTACATTCCATACAGATGTAGGACTTATTCCCTTGACGTTCTTTGACATGTCTTGCCATTGATGGTCTATAAGCGAAAGCCTTGCTGCATACGGTACATTTAAACGGTTTGTAGTTTAAATGTTGACTGTTGCGATGACCTTCAAAATGTGCGTTATCGTTAAACCGTTGATGGCAAATATCACACTCTATTGGGCGAGAACTAGCATGGTCTCTTAAATGACGACTTAGGCCGATTCTTGAAGTATATTTTTTGCCGCAAACATTGCACATTAAAGGGTTTGAATGTCGTGCTTCATGTTCCGTCAAGGCCCATCTATCTGAGAATTTCGCTGGACAATGAGAACAAATAAGTTGATCTCAGTGTGTTCTCATGTGGCGTGTTAGACATCTTCTTTGGACAATTTTAGAACAGATGTCGCACTGAACCTTAGTTGTTTTTGGCAAACCCTGTTGATTTTCATTATTGTTTTCATCTAATTTGTCATCAGCTTTATTGAGTGAAACCACTGTTTCTTCAATTAAATCAGTATCCCCAACAGCTTCAAATGACCCGTCTAAAGGAGCAATACATGCAATTGCCTCTGAAAAATTGTACGAGTCCAATTCAATGCATCTGTGTAAAATTTGGAGCCTTATCGTGTAAATAAATAACAACAAAAAAAAAATTATGAATTTGGCTGCGTTTTTTTTTTTATATGCTAAACATATTTAGTAACATAAATTGAAAAGAAGTTATAAACTACGAAATCCTGAAAATATAACTTTTCAACAGACAACAAACAGGCATTCATAAGTGCTAACTCTTGTGAAAGGAAGGGTTTTACACATTTAACATGTTTAAATTCAAAAACATATTTATTGAATTCCGAAGTTGCGACTCACCAAAAAAGTCCAGAAACTAGTGACGCGACAAGTTGTCTTATGTCATACCTTACTGTTTTACGCTATACTGAAAATAGTTTGATGGTTTCAGATCTCTGGTTATCTCTGTTCAATTTATTTACCCATTTTATAGAAACAGGCAGATACAGAGTTTGGCCAATTTAATTCATCCTATTGTTGAAGAATTCATGTTTGTGGTGTTGGTTTGCTGTCCCATTTATGTATTTCCCACGTCATCTTACATTTGATATTACCTTGTAAATTGGAAATCAAATAAGCAAATATGATAAAGGGCATTATAGATAGCATAAAAATATCATTGAATGTTCTAAGAAGTTCAAATGAAGTGTACTTGTGATATATATATCAACAAACTTACCATCTGATTCATCTTCGTCCATCTTATAATGCGTTCTGTCCTATAAAAAACGATGATTTCCTGTCTAGCCAGGTCAATTAAGGTCGTACACAGTTTAAATGTACATGTAGCAGACAATATAACACGTGTTTCTTTGAATTTCAATCCTTTTTTCAATCACATTTAATAATATACCACCTCATACTTAAAAAAAGATAGTAGGAGGTTTTTTTCCAGATAGTATAGAAACTGTATTTCATAAAAAGTAAAATATTTGAAATAATTCAATGATACTATACACGATGCATTTATACAATATTACAAAGATTGTTATTGATTCCTAATAATAATTGATAAACTTGAACATCATATCGGCTTAAATCCAAAATTGGAGTTCATATTTTAAATTCGAACTTTGAAAGTATTTTTTATTGTAATTTCACCTATTATAGTTTTAAAACCAATAAGTTTTAAAACTGCTGTCCATGTCTCGCGTAGCTATTCGGTTTCGTAAATGGTTTAAGACTTATGATGTCCTCGTAATATCCTTTGGTTAGTTTTGTAGTTGGGTTACTGTATCATGGACCTATAACCCCACATCTCCTTTTATTCATCATAAACTAGTTCAAAATTTACAATAAAGAAAAACCAACAAATGAATTGTTTTCTAGAAAAGAAAATGAAAAACAAAAATTACTTTTCGACTGGCTGCCACTTTTGAATAGAAGTCTTTAGCTATTTGACTAGTGATGCCGCTCATGATATTCCCGGCAGAGTCAAGCATGGACATATGGAAAAAAGATTATATGTGAAACAGAAGCAAGGCTTTGTCTTTTTTTTTTTGTAAAATTACATCGATAGCTAGTTTAAAAGAGCAGTGACTTTTAAATTTATATTGTAGAAAACTTACGAAAAGTAACATGACATGTTTAACATACGCTTTGACGATTACACCCACTAAATTTGGTTAAACATGCTTTTTTTCTTCTCAAGCAGTTAATATATAGTGTAACTTAGTTCAATAACAGGCACTATCAATCAATTTTTCAGTATTAAAGTGAAACACATATATATTTATTTCGATCTAAACCATGACAATCTTGACTAAAACCATGACGAATTTCTAGACTCTTAACCGAACCATGTCAATCGCTTAACCAAACCATAGCAATTCCGATATCTTGCTTATTCTGCGTTAATTTTGTGAAACAACAATTCCAATATAGATCGTTTGACCTCCAATACAGATTCAAGCATCTTATTTACTTTTTATCTACTCGTGTGAATAGAACTGAGGCAAAAGTTTAGGGAAGCAACATAAATTAACCATGTCAAACTTATCCAAACTATGACAAAATCACTATACTAAACGCTCCTCGATATGACGACCTTACTACCCGTGCGTTATTTGTCACAACTTTTTGGAATTTTGAATCCTCAATGCTCTTCAACTTTGTACTTGTTTGGCTTTACAAATATTTCCATATGAGCGTCAGTGAAGAGTCTTACGTAGACGAAACGTGCGTCTGGTGTACTTAATTATAATCCTGGTACCTTTGATAACTATTTAAAACAAATGAACTGATATTGATTTACAAAACAGCCTTTTGTTTAAACTGACATGTGTTATATTAAACATATAAACAAAACTTGCAAAATTATACACAATTAAAAGGTTTCAAAGTGATCCTCATTGGTATTTTAATATAATACCTTAAATTAAAAGGCAGGACATCCGATAATAAATATAAACATTTTTATCAACGAATGACTTTAGAATATATCAATAAATCTAAAATTTATAAGCAGCCACTGAAATACATGTTTGGAATTAGGATAGAAGCAAATACGATTGTCAAAGTAGGTGTCATGGTAATTCTGAATCAATATATTATTTTATAATTACAAGGAACACAATATGATATCGAAATTGAATAACTACTTTTGAAATGAAAATGAAATTTAGGATACTATGTGTTTGGATAACTTGGATACATATACTTAGTGGATCAAATTATGTCAGTATGTATTCTTTACAATTAAAACCAAAAGGTCAGTTTTATTAAGCATGGAAACAATTACTAAAGGAGTACCACTTTTAATTGGTACACCTTTAGTAATTGTTTTCATGCCAAATTGTCCAGTAGATTTGTGAAATATATTCCTAATCATTATAAAAAAAACTCCGATAATGTCAATTAAGAAAAATAAAATGGCTTTACACACTCTATAGACAAAGGAAATAAACACAAATGAAAGATAAGAATGCAAAAAATGATCATAGCACAATAACACAATGGCAGAAAGTATGAATACCGTGGAACATTACCAAAAACAGTAAAGTCTAAAAATATCATAGCGAAAAACCCAAAATAAAACACTAACACGTGATTAAGATGATAAGATGATGCGGAGTACTTATCTAAAAAATCATAGTATCTTCCGATCAGCGTTTTTCGAGAAAAAAAAAAGCAAAAATAAAACGATATCTGATATAACCCTGGTTCATCAACTTTCTGTCAAGACACTAGTGACGTTTTATGAATTGTCTTTTGACCATTAAGCTTCGAACGTTTCTTCGTAATAATACACCACTGACTTTCAATCGTAATGGTTTGGTGTTCCTGTTAAAACAAAAACAACACGTTATAAATTGTATGCATCCGAAGCACTTTTCGGGATTTGCCTTCATCAGGAGCGTCCAAAGCCGAATTCTTGAAATCCAAGGATGTATAAGAACATAAACTGTTGAAGAGTGATCTAATGAAAAAGCACAAAACAAAATAGCCAAATCTATCTAATATCAACTTCGCCTGAGGTAGATGAAACATAAGTTTCAAAAGTTTCATGATTTATTAACCTTATATCAATAAAAGCGTTTTGTTGTCTAGTATTAATGTCATTAATTAATTTTTTCGGATGTTTTCTAATTCAAGTCTAGTACTTTTTTAACTTTTCGCTTACATTTATTTAACACCTTGCTGTTACTTTCATGAACGCTTTTATTTTTATTTACTGCTATTTTATATCGGTGTCAAACAAACATAATTGTTACATATTTTGTATTCACAATCCAGTCGTTTTGTTTTGATGTTGACCTGGAAGAAAACAACTTGTTCCAAGATATTTACTTGTATCAGAAACAACTGTTTATCCCTCAAGACTACGAGCATCAACTGCTGTTTGGTTTATATAGTTCCAATTGGTCAATCGTTTATTGTTTATGCAGTGTCTGTTTGGACAGTAGTATTCAATTCATGTTTTTCTCTTGGCAAGAATTTTCTGGCTTCCTTTGACTTACAGATTTTGATTGCCTCGCCTTGATTTCTGCTCAACCTTTTTTTAATTATACTTGAAACAAACCTTAGCATTGTACAACCAGAAAATTCGAATAAAAAAAAAACACTTAGTACGGTGAAATATGTGTGATTTCTTCAATAAAACCATATTGTGAGTTTACCTTTATGGTTTTGCAACAAATGCTATCAAAACACATTCATCAATAACTCAAATAAATCTATCAAAAATAAGGTCAGTACGAGTAAATGAAAATATTGATTTTTTAAAACAGACTATGAATATCTTGGTTGCTACAAAGATAACGGAGACAGAATGTTAGATGTGATGATAACCGATAGAAGTATGACTGTTGAGCTTTGCTACAACAAATGTTCAAATTATTCCCACTTTGGGCTGCAGGTCAGTTATAGCTTGATTGTGTTAAAACAGTTCACCTATATTAATGTGTTTAACCCATAACAGTCAGTGGTAAGAATCTATAAACCACTTATATATATTATTATACTCTAAGTAACACAAAGTAATGCCAGACTCAATCTGTCAGATTCCTCAGGATTCATTATTACTCTTATATTATTTTTCGTGGATTTCATGGATATACTTTAACTACGAAATTAAATGAATTACAAATGACAAACTTTCTAAAGGCTAGTACACATGTATTAAGACTTCGGCAAAACCCACGAAATTTAATGTCAACTAATATACACTTTTTCCTTCATCTTTGAAAATTGATACCCACGAATTATATTTATATATGGAGGGGCTGCGAAAAGCCAATGGAAATAACGAACAAGATTCATTATGTATTCAAAACTAATAGTAAAAAACAACAATTAAAATAATTCCGAGAAAAACATTAGTTAGTTAACTTATAAATATAAGTAAAGTAGCAGATTTCACCCTTAGAACTTCCTGTTAAAAATTTGCGATATTTATAACTTCGATAAAATTGAGGATGGGAATGGGGAATGTGTCATAGATACAACAACCCGACCAAAGACCAGAAAACTGCAGTAGGCCACCGATGGGTCTGCAATACAGCGATCAAGTTTCAATCCAAGTATCAATGATGAATTTATCTATATATATTCTTAGGCACGAAGTAACACAGATTAATTTTGATTATGTTTTAAAAAAATGATGTTCACTTTCAAGATTAAAAAACAATGTTTCTGTGGATACTCAACGGAGGATGCAACTATTTACCCACGAAGACCAGAAAATGAGTGTAACAAGGCATGTGCCGGGAATACAAGCCAAACATGTGGAGGGTTTTGGAGAATGAATGTCTATAGAAAGGGTAATCTTATGCAATAGTATCTATTTTGAATTCTAAAGTAAGCTTACAAGGAAAATGCAGTTAAAATAGTAAGGTTAATTACACATCTGAAATAATTTGAGTCTAGTAATTTAAGGGAAAAAAGATAACAGCCGAACTAAGTACGAAACATATATGTACACTTGTAAACAATTCATCCCCTTATAGTTCAACTATTGCCGTGAAGTAAATGAATCGACCATTTAATTACAAAAACTTAATAAATCTACAGAAGACGACGTATCTAATCTGATTTACTGTAATACATTTTCATGCAAGTAAAACACACATTATACATTGTTGCATGCATTGCAACTAATGATTTAATTATAATAAAACAATGAATTTTTGAAAGAGCCTGCTCATGTACTGTTATGAGGTACAGCTGATTTCATTGCGTGTAGGGAAAGGTAATATCCTTGGTTAGCTTGCTTGTTAGCTGAACTGTGAAGTCATTATTAGGTTAGGTAAATTACCCTCCTTTCGAAGTAGTCTAGTCATACAGACGAACAGATTTGTTATCTGTCGGACTAGTCTATTGTAAAAGGAGGACAGTTTACCTAATATAATAATGATTTCACGGTTATGCAACAAGCAAGCTAACAAAGGATTCTACCTTTCCCTACACGCTCAATGAAATCGGCGGTAAACTAGGTTAAGACCATTAAGTTAATAAATTCAACAGCACTTACCGTTATGTTGATGATATATTTGTTAAACGAACAAATAGTTTTCTAAATATACAGCTGAAAGGAGATTACTTTAAATAAATCAAATATTTACATCAATAAATGTTCCTTCCTTTATGAAGATATTTATGTTCACATCAGAAACTCTACCCAAAAATATACGACAAAAATTATGATTTTTCTTCCCCTATATTTTTTTTTATATTTTGGATGGTGATTTTTCTGAGGCACCGTCTTAGGGGTTTTAAAATACCGTCTTACTTATAATTGCTTACGTCCACTTCATGTGAACTTTGGTAGATAGTTATCTTATTGTCAATCATACCATATTTCTTTGTTTTTATATTAACGAGAGAATGTATTCCAGGTTAACATGTGATCATTGGACAGAAACTGCCACTTTACACTAAATCCATTGGATGTTGGATGTGTACGGATTGATAGTTTAGTCTAAGTTCCAAGATTTATTTAATTAGTTGTTAGTGGCTTTGAACTAGCTGCCAGATAACTGCGAGTTCTCTCAGATCTGTTCATTGTGTCTGTTTGTGTCGGGATGTATAAGTACCGGGCCACGTCCACTTGTATTTTTGTCCATCTGATGAGTTAAGCCTTTTTCAAATGATTTTTATGGTTCGTTCTTATGTTGTATTCTTATACCACTGTCCCAGGTTAGGGGAGGGTTTGGATCCCGCTAACATGTTTAACCCCGCCACATTATTTATATGTGCCTGTCCCAAGTCAGGAGCCTGTAATTCAGTGGTTGTCGTTTGTTTATGTGTTACATATTTGTTTTTCGTTCATTTTTTTACATAAATAAGGCCGTTAGTTTTCTCGTTTGAATTGTTTTATATTGTCTTATTGGGGCCTTTTATAGCTGACTATGCGGTATGGGCTTTACTCATTGTTGAAGGCCGTACGGTGACCTATAGTTGTTAATGTCTGTGTCATTTTGGTCTTTTGTTGATAGTTGTCTCATTGGCAATCATACCACATCTTCTTTTTTATATTATTAAAATATTAGTTGATGCATAACATGACATTATACAGAGACTTTTTGCACTGAACCTATTATATGTTATATTGTAAACTTATTGACTGGGTATGAGTGGAATAGTAAATTATTGTCCTCGGGGTGCAACTATTGCCTTGAGGCGTAGCTGAGATGACAATAAACTGACTATTCAACGAATATCCAGTCAGTAAGTG
The DNA here is from genome assembly GCF_963676685.1 of Mytilus edulis. Taxonomy (NCBI): domain Eukaryota; kingdom Metazoa; phylum Mollusca; class Bivalvia; order Mytilida; family Mytilidae; genus Mytilus; species Mytilus edulis. The sequence continues at coordinate 36,515,692 of NC_092348.1, forward strand.
TTTTATTATATCGAAAAAGCCAACAGACAATAAATAAAGGGGATAAATCAACTATCGTAGTATAAAAAGCAGAATCCAAACCATATTGTTTACCGCTCCATAAATATTCTGAAATGTTATGACTACGTTCTGCGCTGATGTCAACCATATATACTACACATAAAACACGACGTCGTAAATCCCGCGGGATTTTAAAAATCTTCCAATCCCGTAAATGCATTTGAAATTCGCGAAATAGAAAGATGCTTGCGGTCAAACAGTTTCATCGAGGTCAAATATTTGGAAACTATTGACCGGTCTAATAGTTCGAAGATAGCAATTTGATACTTATCTTATATAGAAAAGAATACCTGAGGTATAATAAATGAGCTTGTTTGTGAAGTTAAAACTGACATATTTAACTGCCATTCTCGATAATTTTACAAACCGTTAAATAACCTGGATCATAAATGACCTTCTTTATCATATTGATGATAGTATCTTCAAGAGGTTTCAAATTCGGATGACGGTCGAAAATAAACGCCATGGCGAAAACCCGAAAAATTTGAACAACAGTATATATACAAAACAAAACATATAAAACTGTAGACAGAGAAAATAAACATCAATAAACTCCGTGGGTGATCTTAGATGCTTCAGCAAGTAAAGCAGATGGTGTCCTCCTATGTTACACTGGTCACACAAAATTATATAAATCAAATTAATATTGATACTCTTATACGTTTTGTATTTCCTTAAACAATGAAATTGTATGGTTGATCTGTCATTAACTTCTAATGAATACTTTTGATTTAGTTAAATCATACACAGAGCGTGAATAATTGCATGAGCTTGTTTGTCTAAGTCAACCTGCATGTCGAACGTTCAACATAAAAGGGATGGATGCAAAATAAAATGTACATATCCTTTCCAAATATCAAAGCGAAATAGACCACTATTTGGTTATTCAGGAGTTCACCTAGTACAAACCTGGGTAGGAAACTGTATACATTTTTAAACAAAATAATCTGTAATGCTCAATCAAGCTGAACATTATTTCATGCAAGTAATTAAAGAGCATTCATCGAGTTCTGTCACGAAATCGTCTACTTGTGTTTAACATGTTTAAAGTCATATGAAACGAGTGACCGATGAAAAATAATCTTATTTCATATCTTGAACCAATGCATATAAACATCATAATCTTAGTCTTCCGTGCACTATAAATTTCGTATAATCATCATTTTTTTTCAATCGGTCAGTGTTGGTGTGAAAATACGGCAGGTTATTAAAGTTCGTATTTTGAAGCCAAAGTTTTACGATTGTCACCTGTTTGTCAACAATCAACAAAAAAGCATAGTTATTGAGCACATGTTTACATTGTAACATGTACAATAAGATAATAGTTTATTTTAAGGCCATCCATGCGTATTGGGATCACCGGAATTAACGAGATGGGTCACACTAACGTCACTTTGCATACGGAATATATGTCGGGGAATGCTTCCAGGAAGCAATTAAAATACAGTAAACTTCTTCTGAATATGAACAAATTAACAGAAATTTTTCCAGAAAAAAGTATATGTACATAATTTTATAATAAAAACTATCCATTGAGTTATAAAAAACCATATGCATTTTTTTTATTTGAGGTTTCTCATGACTTTAACATTTTCACATTTTAAAGACGATGATCGCAATAAGAGGTTGTTACTTTTGTATTGACACAACTGAAATAATTCAAACAACAAGTAATTTGACATCTGATAATTGTTTCGCATGCGACCATCTACTTAAATCAGTAAAGGAAGCAAAGTCAAAACACTCCCCTTTTTGAATTAGCATTAACATTTATTTTGGTTATTTTGGTTATTCCCTTTTAAGTATGTTGTTAAGCAATTCGTTTTATCTTAACTATAAATTCATGGTCCGATTTTAATTTTTTTCGACATATGACTATTCTATGCTTTCAAAAGTATTGATATAAAAGACAATATGATAACATATATTTCCTTTAGTTTTAGTCGATATCACCTCTGCTGCAAATACTGTAACAACAACGTTACCTGATTCGACAAGTCCAAATACTGGCTCAACAGTGACAACGTTACCTGATTCGACAAGTCCAAATACTGACTCAACAGTTATAACGTTAACTGATTTGACAAGTTCAAATACTGACTCAACAGTTATAACGTTACCTGATTTGACGAGGTCGAATACTCACTCAGCAATTACAACGTTACTTGATTCGACAAGTCCAAATACGGACTCAACAACTACAACGTTACCTGATGCGACAAATCAACATTCTGACTCGACAATTGATTCGTGCAAATGCCCATGCTCGAATGTTGGACAAAATAAATGGTTGTTTTTACAAAATTTAAACTTAACAATGCAAGAAATTAAGGTGATCATGCAGCCGGAATTAGAAGCACTTGAAAAGGAACTCCGGGTAAAAAAGACAAATACGAACCGATTGCTTCGTTCTAAAACTTCAGCTTCAGATGACCGTATCAGCTCTACTACTATAGGTTACGCCGGAGCCATTTCCGTATGTGTGGTTCTTTTTGTCCCAGTTCTTCAAGATATTCTGAGATGTGGATATTGGATTTATTTCAAAACTAAAGTGAAGTGTTTAAAAAGTCTTAGCAAATGACTTATTTGTATAACTCTGGATAATACAGAATACAAGTTCTTTTAATTCTGTTCTCACTTAAAAGATGTACATGTTCTTATGCTTGTACAATAAATTCATCATAAATACCAAGATTGATAGTGTATATGCGAGACGCGTTTTTTGCCTGCAAAAGACTAATTAGTGACGTTAAAATAAAAAAATAAAAATCCAAATGCTTCGGCTATGGAACCCCTAAAACATCACAACACTGTCTCACGAAGTACCCCAACCATGAAGATCTAAGAGGAGTTATGTACCAAGTATCAAAATAATTACAGATACGTAACATCAACACAGGTACCCTTCTTTCAACACTAGATCACGAAAGTTCAGACAAGTTTAAATTGAAATTAGAAATAGTTGCAACTTCATAATGCAAACAATTGATCATACCGTGATTATCACGACGGCTGTCATATATTGAGTAGAATATACTTGCTCTTCTGGAGCATATGATATCAGAGAGTAACTATGGAATAAAAACCTGGTCACTAAAGGTCTTCTGCCGGACTTGCCAAAGATGGGCGTCCGTTTGGTTGTGCGGGATGTATCAAGTCCGCAACCACGTCCAGTCGAGTGGGGATGTTAAATTCGATGCCCCATGTCGAGAGAGTGTGGCGCTTTCTTCACATTAAGAACAATTGCAATAAGATTTGTAATGAAAAAGATATGAATCTGTTATAGGAAGACATAAACAGGTCGATTAAATATAAACCTTTCGGACAAAATATAAACGAATGTCCCTCTGCAAACAAATGGCAAGGCAAAAATATTAATTAACACAACATGCGTGCTCCATCTGCAATGCAGATTCTAAATAATCAACATAACCAAAAGTAGTTTATATACAGGACAGTACTATATAGACAATAGCTGTTTAGTGTCTTTAAATATCAACTGTATTTGTACGAGGCTAGGAAACAAGGTGTATGCGAACTTTTAGCGAGCTATTACACCTGTTTTGAGCCGATTACAAATACAGCTGATATTTAAAGACACTAAACAGTTATTGTCTTTATCCTGCAATTAATTCTGTATATTATTTGTGTTTTAAAAGACACAACAGCACATGTTTTGCATTTATTTTTAAATTTGAAATCCCTTGAGGCCGGTGTAGTAATACGAAACAGTAATCACACAATCCGCTGAAAACGGGTTCGCAAAAAAGAATCTCGAAGAGTCAACAATAATACATCGCGCAAGGTGAATATTTTTTTTATTTTAACATATTAACTTATTTCAACAGAAAAAACAAATAACAAAACATTGCCCAATTTGAAACAGGAGTGTGCGAGTTTTCCTACGTTTCAGACTCGACATTTACTAGAAAAGCATGCTGAAATTGACATGTTTTTTTTTGTTACACAATCATACACATTCAAGTTTTGAAATCGATAGTTGTCATCGTAGAAAAGACTGCTGTTCATGTGTGTATGTTATCAGAAAATTAGTGTGATTCTAATTGCTCTAAAGAAATGTTTGAAAAACAAACAGAACGTTTAAAAGAAATCGTTAATTCGCAATTGATAGGTCATTGGAATGTGACGGCATAACACATTCTGAGGTCAAGCAGGTTCATAAAATACTCAGTCCGGCAGTGGGCAGGGCGTTTTAGCGATATCTGTATAGTATACAGATACAACATAGCGATATCTGTAGGCCTGTATCTGCATAGTAGAACACCCAATTGCAGGATAAATAGACAATAACTGTTTAGTGTCTTTAATATCAGCTGTATTTGTACGAGGCTAGGAAACAAGGTGTATGCGAGCTTTTAGCGAGCTTCTACACCTGTTTCGAGCCGAGTACAAATACAGCTGATATTTAAAGACACTAACAGTTATTGTTTTTATCCTGCAATTAATTCTGTATATTGTTTGTGTTTTGAAAGACACAAAAACTAACATATTTAGCATTTATTTTTGATTTGTAATCCCTTGAGGCCCGAGTAGTTAAATCAAAATCACACATTACGCTGAAGACGGGTTCGCAAATAAGAATCTCGAATGTTCAACAATAATACATCGCTCAAGGTGAATAATTATCTATTTTAACATAACAACTAATTTCAACAGTAAAAACAAATAACAAAACATTGTCAAATTTGAAACAGAAGTGTACGAGTTGTCCTACGCGTCAGACTTGACATTCACTAAACATGCATGCTGAAATTGACATGGTTGATTTTGTAACACAATCATACACAGTCAAGTTTTGAAATCGACAATTGTCATCGTCATTGGAATGCAACTGGAATATGCATTCTGAGGTCACACAGGTTCAAACAATACTCAGTCCGGCAGTGTGCGGAGCTTTTAAGCGATATCTGTATAGTATACAGATACAGCATAGCGATATCTTTAGGGCTGTATCTGTATAGTAGGACACCCACTTGCAGGACTTTGTTAGTCTTGTATTTTTTTAATTTTTGTTTCTTGTGTACAATTCGGAAATTAGTATGGCGTTCATTATCACTGAACTAGTATATATTTGTTTAGGGTCCAGCTGAAGGACGCCTCCGGGTGCAGGAATGTCTCGCTACATTGAAGACCTGTTGGTGACCTTCTGCTGTAGTTTTTTCTATGGTCGGGTTGTTGTCTCTTTGACACATTCCCCATTTCCATTCTCAATTTTATATATATAAAGTATACTTAACCACAGTTTTTTATGCGAAATTTTAAAAAAAATACTGAAAAAAAAACTTTTTGAGTTTCCTAGCTCATAATTAATTTGTTTACACATTGATGTTATAAAGTCATTATTTGCCTCTTATAGTATGAGACAAATACTGACTGTATACTTGTATCAACTTACACAAATGCAATTTTGATTTAAGCCTGAATATTGTGAGATTATTTTTTTTTACACGTGTCGATCTTTTATTTTGTCACAACTTTCTTTTGAGATGAAGATAACCATTATGTTACATGCTTCTGATCTTTTTTGACATGCACCTGTACTTAAGGAGTATGGTGGATTCTAGCATTATATTAAGCCAAAATATAAATTTATATATTGTCGACATAATGTTGGGGTAGAAGTCCTTCAAACTAGAAGGCAAAAAAAAAATTCGTCTAGTTAAAAAAAAAAACATACCAATTTTATTACAGATACAAACACTATTCATAAATTTTATTAATTGTGTTTGATTGAAAACCTTTGATAACGGTTGTTTGAACCAATAATTTTGTATGAATAATAAGTTTGGATGAATAATAAGTTTTGATGAATAATATATTTGGAGGAATAGTAATTTTGGATGAATAATAAGTTTGGATGAATAATAAGTTTGTATGAATAATAGGTTTGTATGAATCGCAACTAACAACAGCTACGTTAACATTTATATGTGATGTTCCCTTTCAAAAGAATATTTTCAGGTAAAACTTCAAACCTTGTATCTATGAAATAGTTTGGTGAATCCTTTAAGTCATTCTTCTTTGTTTAATGTTTCTTTTTACGTCGTTCGTTAACTTTTACAAATCTCTTCTCTGAAACAACTATACCAAGTTCATTATAGATAGAAATAACTGTATACAGCAAGAATGTTCAGTAAAGTAAGATCTATTAACAAGTTACCTGCACCGAAAAAGAGAATTGTGTCATGCATTCGATTCTTGTCTTTAATGTTGAAGAGTGTCCTTTGTTAAATATGCACTGCAGCAAAAAAATCAAGCTAAGCGACATAAGCTATTTAGAGCCTCTCGTTTGTTTAAATTAAATTCCGTAACTCGGAAACGTAAAATGTAAAATTGTATAAAATTCGAAAGGGAATTCGAAGATTCATTTTTTTGGGTGTTTTTTACATATCGACATATAGACAATTCACCGAAATTTCATGTAAACTGGTAACAGCGTTTTTGAGTTATTTTCCGACATGCTGAGAACGGACGGACAACGGTAAACCATAATACGTCCCGTATAAAACATCCATGGATCACAACGAAAATATGTTTACAGTGACAACAAAAGTACAATAAAATGAACTTGATAAGATAATTATTCTCCTGCACTATGTTCTAAAGACCTGTTTTAATAAGGATCCAACGATTTCTTATTTAATATTAGAAAGTTGTGGTAGAACGTTTCCCGAACAAATTTTGATAAATGCAGTAAAATGATGTTGTGTTTTTTTGAGATTATATATTTTCATTCTTGAAATTGCATTTATAAACTAGAAAGTTCATTTTTAAAGTCAAGAATATTTGATTTCTTATTAAAATTTTCGTTAAGAAACCAGGACAAAAATAGTCAATTTGTTAAAAAAAACCCGACTGTTTTGACAGTTGCTCTCGAAAAAGCCTTGATAATATTCAAAACTGATTTGTTTGGTTAGTTGACCGGAAATGTGCTTCTTTGTTGCTTAAAATATGTAAAATATTCAAAATAAGATGGAAGTCATGTGAACAATTATTAGCAGTTATTAACCGGATCCCATGTTTATCCCCCGAAAAAGCTCGATCTACACTCGAAAACAAGAAAACAATGGGGAGATTCACTCGAAAAACGAAGACCCTAACCGGACACCATACCTACCTTGAAATAGGACAAATACGGTAATTTAAAAAAAAAAGAGAGGGTTTGTATACCATGTGTGTGGCTGTTCTATTATACCCATTGTTAGATGAAGGAATAATAAATATACTAAATATTAAGCTCGCATGAAGCATTTCTAGAATAACCGCTAGAAAAAATGTGATTCATTCTTTCAACATTTGTCATTTTGATTTTTCTTTTTTCTCGTAAGCTTTCTTCAAATTCACTGTTGACATTTTGTAATCAATGAGCCGCCATGTTGGCTTGTTGAAATCAGAAAAAGGTGAACATATACCTTCAAACTTTATTTTGATGCAACATTTAGTCGAATTTAGAAGGTAACCATAAAGGAAAAACATTCAGTTCCGGCGTTTTCATTCGTATGACGGAAAAATGTACAAATTCAAAGAAATTAAATTCCACGAAAAACCATTCATTTTTTTTTACGTCAAATGGAATTTCGCGTGATTTTATTTTTTTAATTTTGTACATTTTTTCCGATCTCTAATGCATTACTTATTTTGGTTATGCATTAGAATAAGAACAAATGTCCTGTAAAAGTTTTTTTAATTGTAATTTTTAAAACAACGAAATCGACATAGCGTTTGTATATAGGTTACGATACATTTGGATTTACGTTTGAGGTATATTTTAACAGCCATTATTATGTACATCTCTTAGTCTGTGCTTATAAAAATGAAATTGTGGTATGATTGCCAATGAGACAACTATCCACAAAAGACCAAAATGACACAGACATTAACAACTATAGGTCACCGTAAGGCCTTCAACAATGAGCATGGATATATCGAGAATTTCATTACGGTGTTGTTTAAAAAGAGAAAAAAAACACCTCATACTAGAGTATAACATAAAATCTGTTCTAAAAAAAGTGTGGATGTGTTTCTGATAGATTCGTAGGAGACAGGTTATCATTTAATAGATGTTGCATTATTGTTATCGAATAAATTCGGGGTTAAGTTTAAAGATAACCGAGGTACAACGTTTTTTTTTTAATATGGCTGAAGTACTTCGATGGATTTAAAAAAAAATTATTTAGAAATTCAAATGGTCAAATATAAACCTTCTCCTTTCATTCGAAAACAAGGGGCTATTTCACGAAGGAGTTGGTAGGCCTCTCTGTTCCTATTGTTCCAAAAGATCGTATGATTAAAATATTAATTATCTGATTATGTAAGTTTAAGAATCATTTGCAAGGCCAGTTTCGATATTAGATAAGATTTAAAGCTAACAAATTACTGCTGATTGAACTGAACGTAAAGTATTGTGTTCTAGTGCACTCGAATACACATGTATTGATCTATGATTTTTTAAACCATGTATTGTCGAATTCATAACATTTCGTTGTTTAATTGTCCGTTGAAAATCTCATTGCCTATATTTTCCTTTTATAGTAAATTCGGTAATTTCTGTTCATGCTGCGAACACACATTAATTCTTTTAAAACGGATGTACTGATATTGATATATTACACAGCCTTTTGTTTATATTGACATAGGTTGTACAAAACATACAACCTTATATACAAGTTAAAGGTTTGGAAGTGATCCTAATTGGTATTTGAAGATAATACTTGAAATTAAAAGGCAGGACATCCGATAATAGATATAAACATCTTTTTAGCGAATGACTTTAGAATAAATCAATAAATCTAAATTCTATAAGCAGTCACTGAAATAGATGTTTGGAATCAAGATAGTAGCAAATAACATTGTCAAAGTAGGTGTCGTGAAAATTCTGAAACAATATACTATTTTACATTTCCAGGGAAGAGATTATGATTTCAACATTAAATAACTAATTTTGAAGTAACAATGAACATCAGGATATTATATGTTTTGATAACGTGGATGCATATACGTAGTGGATCAAGTTATATCAGTATGTATTATTTATAATTAAAACCAAAAGATAAGCTTGGCATGAAAACAATTTACTAAAATAAGGGGTATAGTATTTTCATGCATTAATAGGGGTGACTTTGTTGAGATTTACTAACCAAACACATATTTTACTGACATGGTTTAATTCATAACAATTCTAATCGAGAGAAAAAAACACAACCAAGAAAGTAGGAAATGTTTTCAGAGTTTCAACTTTTTCGGGAAAAAGTATTTCGTTATTGTTTTTAATTCTTGGTTGATCATAACATAATTTATTTATGCAGATAGTTCTTCATCTTAATGTTTTGACGGTATAATTGTTGCCGATAAAGATAAATCCAGGAAATGTATTCTTGTATGTTCTTTTTCCAATCTACAATGTATTCACCATTTTTCTGCGGTGCTTTTTTTTTATGAACACTGCATTTGCATGTCTCTTATGTATTATTGTCACTTTGCTTAGTTTCTTTTGTTACCTATTCTGACAGCAGACTCGGACTTCTTTTATACTTATCGTTATTGTACGTATTGCTATGCGTCAACCTATTCTACATTGGCTAGTGGTATTGGGGGAGGATTGAAATATCAAAAAAACAAGTCTTATCCTTCCATATGTTTACGCCTGTCATGAGCCTCTAGTCTTTGTTTGTCTTGTATAATTTTTATAAACTTCATTTTTATGGTTTGGATTAAAGAGTGACGTCCATTTTCACTGAACTAGTACACAATTTTGTTATGGGTCCAGCTGATGACCTCTTGAGGGTGCGGGATTTTCTGACCTATTAGTGGCCTTCAAATTGTGTCTGCTCTTTGATCGGGTTGTTGTCTCTTTCCCATATTCCACATTTCTATTCTCAATTTTATTTGACGACTTCCAGCATATAATTGTTTTGAACTTTTATTGAAAATAACAATAAAAAAATGCATCTTATGTTTTGACAACATTATCACTGGAAAGAAAACCAACGCAGTATTTTTTTATGATATTTACCCCACATCTCGTACTATTCTTACATACAAAATGAAAACATCAAGGAGATATACGCTGTTCTCTAAAATGATTTATAAAACAGCAAAATTAAATAACATAGCCATATTTGCATGCCTGTACTGAATAAAGGGCTATTGGTACGTTGGAGAACGAAGCACCAACCAGCAGAGGCATCGCGCTATGAACTAACTGAATTTAGTTTTGTTTTACACATAATTTTGGACAGTAATATTGTATGACAAATTTACAGTTCTTTTTCATATTCAAAAACTGAAAACGGGTCGAATACATTTTTTCCTTTCTTAATCTATTAACTTTGTTAAAGTTATATAATACCTTATATATGCATATAGATATTTATATAAACAACTAATAGTAAATGAATTTATCATTACCGTCAATGAAAAAAAAAACCTTACACAAATTCTCGAACTCCAATTAAAGTCCTTGAACAAATGGCAACATCAAAAGTGCATACAAACCAAACGAATAGAAAACAAATTGTATATTCCTCCATTAAAAATTGTGGATTTAACCTCGTTGTATAGCAAGATAAACCTCTGACTTGTATAAAAGATGGACGAAAGATACCAGAGGGACAGTCAAACAGTCGTATTAAATTCCTTTATAACAATGTGTGAGCGAAACAAAAAGATGAAATAGGTAGAAATAGCAAATAATTTGGTACAGTAGTCAATATTGAATTATATTCATTATCATTATAAAAACCCTCGACTTTTTCAATATTAAAAAAAATGGCATGTAAACAATCTATAGACAAAGCAAATATACACAAACGAAAGACAAGAATGCAAACGTTCTCTGAGATCACCCTGGTTCATTAACCTTTTGCTCAGACAATAGTGACGTTCTACATGTTCTATGAAGTCTCTTTTGACCACAAAGCTTCAAACGTTTCTTCGTATTTATACATCAGTGACTTTCAATTGTAAGGGCTGGGTGTTCCTGTTAAAACGAAAACAACAACTTATAAATTGTATGCATCCGAAGCGCTTTTCGGGATTTGCCTGCAGCAGAACCGCTCAAAGCCGAATATTTGAATGCCAACGATGTATGAGAACCTAAGTTGTTGAAAGGCAATATAACCAAAAAGCTCAAAACAAAACAGCCAAATCAATATAAGATCAACTTCGCCTTACGGATATGAGAAAATAAGTTTTTAAACGTTTCGAAATTAATTAACGTTTTTCAATAAAACGTTTGATGCTTAGTATTAATTTCATATCGAATTATCTTTTCGGATATTTTCAAATTCAAATCTAGTTGTGTTCCAATTTTTCGCTTACATGTACATGAATTCAACTCCACGCTGTCACTTTTTATACACACTATTTGGTTTTTATTTGTTATGAAATATCTATGTCAAACATGACCAAATATTTGAACGGTTGCCTTTATTTTTTATTTTTTATTACATATGGTGTATTCACAATCCCGTCGTATAGTTTTCAATGATGACTTCAACATATTCGAGGAAAACAACTTATCCCCAGATATTTGCCTGTCATAAGATACAACTATTCACCCATAAAAAACACATAAATCAAGTATAGATTTTTGATATGGTTCGGATTGCTCAAATGTATATTTTTTGTGCAGAGTTGTTTATCACCAGCACAGTAGTCAGCACTTCTGTGTTGACATGAATTATTATCAATTTGGTCCTAATCTTAAATAAGCTGTTTACAACACTTTGAATTTTTTAATACTAATGCTTTTCTACCTCAGGAATATATATCCTTAGTTGGCAAAATTTTTCGAAATTGTTGGTTCTCAATGCTCTTAAAATTCGTACTTTATTTGGCCTATTTAACATTTGTTTATTCAAGCGCGTCATTGGTGAGTCTTCTGTAGACGAAACACGCGTCTGGCGCAAAAATAAAATTTCAATCCTGGTATCTATGATGAGTTTATTGGACTGTTAATATGCCATTTATATGGTTTTTTTTAATTGGAAAGAATATTCTGGCTTCCTTTGACTTATAGTTTTTGATTACCTCCTCCCCTGATTTCCGCTCTAACTATACTAGTCAACAAAAGAAACGATACACGACTTTGAAATAACATTTATGAAAAAGTATTTCATATAAAACAAAATGAGATATACTATTTTAAAAAGCTTACATTTGCAATGTATGCACATGTGATAATGAAAATCAAAACTTGTCGGAAAGTATCTAAATTCCGTGTAAATGATCAAAGGGTGCAAATTAGTTTTGCGGAAAGTTGAAAAAAATCGACACATAATTTTCTAAGCACTAAATTAAATTTCAAATTTGTTTTAAAATATTCAATATTCTAATCAAGTTATGTTCATGATGTAACTAATGGGTTGAAATATTGATTTTTCAAAGTTTTGGTAAAAAACGTGTTTTTTGAAATCTCAAAAAATGCAAATTGGTTTTTTTTTTATTTTCTTCTCAAATCAATGCTTAAGATATGAAACAGTAAATTTGGAACCTTTCGGATTAGTTTTAAGATTGCTACCGCTTTTTGAATATCACTTTACACATACTGTCTATGGTAAATCAGTTGATATTGTATACATTTAAACGATTTCTCGTGGGACAGAAATTTACTTAACAAATAAACGAAGAAACTGTATGATTTTTAAAAACAAATTGATGGCAAACACTGTCTTTACCTTTAAATGAGAGGTTGGCATCATTAGTTGGAACTTCTGTTTTTAAAATTGTCGTTTTTTGTAAATTTTGTAAAAAAAAAAAAAATCGCGAAAAAACTTAACAAAAGCAAAATATTTTTTTTTTAACGGATTTATATTTCCATAATGATTAAGTATTACTACCTTCAATATTGGTCCAATGAACGGAAAACTTTACCTTTAATTTGGAAAAAAGTCTTGTATCGTTTCTTTTGTTGACTAGTATATTTGAATTACTTATACCAAAATTTAGCATTGTACGATCACAAAAAATCGAATATTGAAAATCTAAATGATTAGTACGGTGAAGAAATATGGGCGATCTCTTCAATAAAACCATATTGTAAGTTTACCTTTATGGTCATGCAACAAATGCAAGCGAACACATCAATAACTCAAAAACTCGTAAACCTATTAACAACAATTAAGTAAAGTAAAAAGTATATGAAAATATTGATTTTTTAAACAGACTATGTATATCTTGGTTGCTACACAGATGACGAAGACAGAATGTTAGATGTGAAGATAGACGATGGAAGTATGACTTTTGAGTTTTGCTACAAAAAATGTTCAAAATATTCCCACTTTGGAATGCAGGTCAGTTACATTGTATAGCTTGATTGTGTTAAAATAGTTCACCTAGATAAATGTATATAATCCATAAAATCAGTGGTACGAACAAATAAACCACTTATATATATTCATAGACTTTAAGAAACACAGAGTACTGTCAGACTGTCAGAGATTACAACAAATGTTCAAATTATCTCCACTTTGGACTTCACTTTAGTTTTTGCTTGATAATGTTCAAGCAGTTCACCTCAATAAATGTATATCACTCAGAAAAAAATCAGTGGTACTATTCTATAAACTATTTATTTATATTCTTAGACACTAAGTAACACAGATTAATTTGGATTCTTTTTTTTTAATGTGTCTGATTGATTAAATAACGATATGAATAACATATGAATAATAATATTCAAGTAAGAATGTATCTCAAACTGTTCGTAAAAAAATTAAAATCCTAGGGAAAAAACCCAACATTATTTAGTAAACTTATAAATATTAGTAACATAACAGATTTCAGAATAAGAACTTCCTTTTAGAAATTTGCTTTAGTGATGATTTCGATGTTAAAACATTTAAGAATAGAAGAGAGTGTTTCTGTGGACACTCAACGGAGGATGCAACTATTTACCCACGAAGACCAGAAAATGAGTGTAACATGGCGTGTGCCGGGAATACAAGCCAGACTTGTGGAGGGTTTTGGAGAATTTCCGTCTATAGAAAAGGTATTTTTTTGTACTAGTATCTATTATTAAGTAACCTTACAAGGATAATGCAGTTCAAATATTGAGGGTTCTTATACATTTGGACTAATTTTAGTATAGTCATTTAAGGAAAAAGAAAATGGCCGAATTCAGAGCGAAAAATATATGTACACTTGTAAAAATTGTATCCTCTAAGATAAAGTTAAATATGTTAACTATTGCTGTTAAGTAGATGCATCAACCAATACAATGCAAAAACTGAATAAACTTAAAGAAATTTATCGAATACGACATTTACAATATGACATATGCAAATATATAGATGTAAGAAACTTCGGTATGAGCGCCAATAAGACAACTCTCCATTCAAGTCCTAATTTGTAGAAGTAAGTCATTATGCGTTTGTTCATGCACGAAAAACACAAATAATACATTGTTGCATTAAAGGCAACAAATGTTTATATATCAATGCAACATACTATTATGAAAGAGCTTGTTCGTGTATTGTTATGAATAACAGTTTTTGACCAAACTCGGTAAAAACCTATCTCAATTCAATTTAATTGATAAATTCAACAACTCTTATAGGCATCTTGGTGATATATTCGTTAAAATATCAAGAATTTTCTAAATATACTGCCGAAATTTGCACAAAGAAACCTACTGTCCTAATATTAACATAAAAAACTGTCCTTTCGTACACCATATAAATATTTCAATTTTACACCAGAAGCTACACACAGAGCAAAATGATGAGTTTTCTTTTCCTACATGTATTGTATATTTTTCTTCTTGGACACTGGTGTACCTTTTGCACTGTCAAACAGTGTATATACATCCTAATTCGCATATAATTGTTTACATCCACTCCATTTGAAATATGGTTGTTGTCTCATTGGCAATCATACCCAACTTCCTTATTTATATATTAACAAGATGGTGTATCCAAGTTTAGTTTGTCTTCTTTTGACAGAAAAAAAAACTGCTAGAATATCTACACGTGAAATAAGAAAAATGTAGTATAATTGCCACAAAGACAACGCTCCACAAAAGACTGAATGATACAGACGTCTACAACTATTGGTCAATATACAACCTTGAACCTCCACCATTTTGAAAGGAACCTTTCATATGTTATGATATAGTTTGTTGACTTGCATAGTTTGGATGTTTACTGTCATGGTTAATAGCCACTCCGATTTGAAAATTTTACAAAGCGTTATATGATCTGCATCATAATTAACCCACTGTATCATATTGGTGCTAGTATTTATTTGTATTATGTAAAACTGACCACACTGCATGATCTTATTGTAACTTGGCTATAAAAGAGTGGCGAAAGATACCAAAAGGACATTCAAACTCGGCAGTCGAAAATTAAAAAGGAACGCCATGGCAAAAAAAGAAAAAAAGACCCTGCAAAATATTAAACAACAGTTTTCAAATTACAGAGCAACACGAACCCCCAAAATCTTTGGGGTTGATTAAGTTTAACCATAAAAAGAGCGTGGTGCATTTTTGCACTTATCTGTCTTAATCAACCCCTGCATTTGGAATGCCAAACATAATAGGCTGAAACAAAATTTATGTACGCATTAAAAATATAAAATGGGATAGAAAATACTTTGGTTTTTCAGGGAGATGCACAGTTGTAACATAGGTAGTAAATCGCATCAATTTTCGAATAAATTAACTGTAATGATACTTATAAACCTCAACATTGTTCAGATGTATGTAATCATAGAGCATGGGAAATCGTCTTTTATATATTTCAAATATTGTAAGACAATTAGCACAACAAGAACTTATCGCTATTGTATCAACACAACTGCAATAGTTAGAACAACAAGTACTGTAACATCTGACGATTGTTTAGCACGTGACCACAAATCAATCAGTCAAGGAAACTGAAGCTAAAACATCCCTATTTGTGGACTTGCATTGGAGTTTGGTATTTTGTTATACTTTTAAAAAATGTAGTTTTACAAATCTATTTTTATCGAAGATATAACCTCAAGACCAGACTTCAAATATTCTCAACTCATTACAGAGATTTGGATTCAAAAACATAAATATATAATTAAAGGTATACTAACATATGTTTCCTTTTAGTTTTAGCAATGACCACCTCTGCTTCAAATACAGTTACAACATCGTTACCTGATTTTACAAGTTCAAATTCTGACCGAACAGTTACAGTGTTACCTGATTTGAAAAGTTCAAATACTTACTCAACCGTTAGAACGTTACCTGATTTGACGAGGTCAAATACTGACTCAACAAATAATTCGTGCAAATGCCAATGCTCAAATGTTGGACAAAATAAATGGTTGTTTTTAAAAAATTTAAACCTAACAATGCAAGAAATAAAGGTGGTCATGCAGCCGGAATTAGAAGCGCTTGAAAAAGAACTCCGGGTAAAAAAGACAAATACGAACCGATTGCTTCGTTCTAAAACTTCAGCTTCAGATGACCGTATCAGCTCCACTACTATAGGTTACGCCGGAGCCATTTCCGTATGTGTGGTTCTTTTTGTCCCAGTTCTTCAAGATATTCTAAGATGTGTATATTGGATTTATTTTAAAACTAAAGCGAAGTATTTAAAAACTTTTTAGCAAATGTCTCATTTGTAAAACTCAGGATAACACAGAATATTAGTTCTTCTAACTCTGTTTTCATATAAAAGGGTATACGTACGTAAGCCCGTATGATAAACTCATCATATATACCAGGATTGATATTGTGTATGCGAGACGCGCATTTCGCATGCAAAAGACTAATCAGTTACGTTCGAATAAAAAAGTAATAAAAAGCCAAATGAATTACAAAGTGAAAGAGTATTTTGGACCTACTATCTTCTCACAGATAAGCACAGGATATATCTCCCTAAGATACTATAAGACGCATCGGGCAAAACTTTGAAGATCAAAGAGACGTTATGTACCACCAAGTAACATAAGAATTAGAGATACGCAACATCAACACAGGTACCCTACTTGCAAGACTTAATCACGAAAGTACAGACAAGTTTTAAAGGAAGTTAGAAATCGTTGCAACTTCATAATGCAAACAGTTGATGGGGAAAATTACACGAAGGAAGATTACATGATGCACCATTTACAAAATTTGTGCCTTATGGGCTTAAGATTGAAAATTGAGTATCGTTGACGTTTGTCATCTTTTATTTCCTACAATTTCCTTTATGAATTTAATCACATACCGTTAGAAATCTGGTAATTTGCATATTCACTAACACCAAAAAGGTTCAAACAGTCCAATTTTATATTATAATCTTTATGTTAATCAAGACTTATAAGATGACAAGTATGTCTCGATTATCGTCGCCACTTGTCAGTACTCTCTTGGCCGATTGTAACTGTATGAGACTTGAAAAAAAAATTACAGGATAGTTTAATATATGTATATAATGAATGCTAAGGCAGCAACCATTTGATTTTCTTGGAGGGCTATGGTTTTTTTTTGGAAAAAAAAAGTTTGTTTCCAGTTTTTGGAGAAAAAAATAATTTGTTTTTGATTCTGAGAAAAAAAAATTGTTTGTTTCACCCTCAGATGCCACTATATGTAATGCTAAAATTGAAAGAAAAAAATAGTTTTCGACTTGTCGCGAAAAAAAATTGTCCAGAAAAAAAAACATAGCCCCCCCCCCCCCCCCCCCCCCCCCCAGAAAATCAAAAATCAAAATCAAATGGTTGCTGCCTTAACCACAGTAAAGAATATTTGTGCGAACATTTTTTATAATTTTCTCAGAAAAATAAACAAACTTCTTGACTTTCATAGCTCATAATTAACATGATTACACATTTATATAATATAGTCGTTACAAGTTATTCGCTTCTAATAGTACATGTAGTAGAAGACAAATACAAACTGTATAAAATTGAGAAAGGAAATGGTGAATATGTCAAAGCGACAACCACCCGACCATAGAGCAAACAACAGCCGAAGGCAACCAATGGGTCTTCAATGTAGCGAGAATTCCCGCACCCGTAGGTGTCCTTCAGCTGGCCCCTAAAATATGCATAATAGTACAGTGATAATGGACGACATACTAAACTCCGAATTATACACAAGAAACTAAAATTTAAAATCACACAAGACTAACAAAGGCCAGAGGCTCCTGACCCGGGACAGGCGCAAAACTGCGGCGGGGCCAAACATGCTTATGAGATCTCAACCCTCCCCCTATACCTCTAGCCAATGTAGAAAAGTAAAACAATAACAATACGCACATTAAAATTCAGTTCAAGAGAAGTCCGAGTCTGATGTCAAAAGATGTAACAAAAGAAAATAAATAAAATGACAATAATACATAAATAACAACAGACTACTAGCAGTTAACTGACATGCCAGCTCCAGACCTCAATTAAACTGATTGAAAGATTATGTCTTCATCATATGAATATCAGGTACAATCCCTCCCGTTAGGGGTTTAGTATCATACTATCATAAAATATATGAGAAGAACATAACCCGTGTCATGCCAACAACTGTTTTTTTTTAGAAATAAATGTGTTTAGTTCCGATGCAAAGACCCTATCAGTGAATCAATGTTAAAGCCAAAATATGCAATCTTTAATGACCTGACAACAGTATCGTAACTATACCCCCTTTTAATAAGTCTATTTAAAGGTTTTGTTAGTTTCTGAGGAGAATACTGACATTTTTGTGCTTTATAAAGAATATTTCCATAAAATTTTTTAAAATGTATGCTTGCATCAACTTACATAAATAAAGATTTAATTAAAGCCTGAACATTTTGACATTGTTTTTTTTTTTCATACGTGTCGGGTTTTTTTTATTTTATCAGAACTTCCTCTTAAGATTAAGATAACCAGTATGTTGCATGCTTCTGATCTTTTTTTTATTATTTGTAGCTGCATGTACGTAACGTAGATGGCAGAGTCAAACATTATTTAATGCCAAAATGTAGCTTTATTTATTGTCGACATGATGTTTGGGCAGAAGTCCTTCAAACTATAAAGCAAAAAGTTATTTCTTCTAATTAAAAAAAACCTACAACATATATAATTCTATTATCGATACAAACAATATTCCCATAACTTATTAATGGGTTTGATTGACAACCTTAAGTGATGAGTTCATTCAAAGAATCAATAAGTTTCGATGAATTATAAGTTTGTATGAAGCGTAACTAATAACAGATACGTAAACATTTGGATGTGATGTTCCTTTTCAAAAGAATATTTTCAGGTAAAACTTCCAACCTTAATCTTGAAGGTCTTTCAAATATTTTATTTATGCTATTTGCATATTTAGTTGACACTTACAACTTACTCAATGAAGCCGATTGAACAGCTCGTAAAATATTGTCTTACGTGTTTGATAAAGTTAAACATTCACTGTGTCTAAACCACACCGGCAAAATTTGATCGGACTCGATGGTATCTAACATCCGGCACAATGACGGAACATTAATAGACAGAAGAAAGTTTTCCGTTAATATAGAACGGTTGTAGAAAATATTGCATATCACAATAGAAAATAGTTGTATATGTTTATATATTCTTTGATATCATAAAAAAATAAGAAAATAAGGAGAAACCTATCTTTCTTCTGTCTATAAATGTTCCGTCATTGTGCTGGATGTTAGATACCATCGAGTCCGATCAAATTTTGCCGGTGTGGTTTAGACACAGTGACATTGTTATTGATGCTTGTTTTTGTATTAGATATCTTTGAATTATTTGGTTACTACATTGTCTTCTAGATATCTAGTTACTCATTTACTTTCAATTATAGTGACAAAAAGTTCCGATCGTGATCTAACAATATTTAAAAACAGATGTTAAATATTTACCTAGAGTATCGAGAAGGTTTATGAAACTTTAAACAGCGTATTGTTCAAATTGACATTGGTTGTTTAACCATATAATCTAATTTAAAAAACTCAATATTAAAAGTATGGATGTGATTCTGAATGGTAATTTAACAGGACGTACATGCAAATAGAAGACAGGAAATACTTTAATGAATATACTCATGTATAATAATAAAAAAACCAACTTTATAGTATAGTTATAAAACCGGATTACAAGAAGATAGTTGAAAATGTATAATGAACTCAATATAGCCCATCCATATAAGTTTGTTTCAAACCGGATACTTTACTTCGTACAATCAAAACATTATGGTATTTAAAAATGGGGCGTGAAAAAAAAATGAATTCAACGTAAAATCCTTTTCACATGTCTTACAAATTAGCCGTAAAAGAGCCTGTCATCCTGGTATCTATGATGAGTTTGTTTCAACTTATCAATTGATAAAAGAAAACCTGTATTTTGACATCTAAAAGTCTTTTTTGATTGAGTGCTGTTCTGTTACTGCCTCATTTACGCTTTACTCAATTATTTTTATCAGAAGCATTAAAAAATTATCATTAAAGGTTTTTTTTTATAGTGATGGCAGTGTAACATGTTCTCTGTGTTATCTATGTTAAAACATCAAACAATGAATCTTGTATGAAAAGCACGAATAGCTCTATATACAAGATAAGGTTATAATAAAATATGTTCTGCTAATATCTTTTCACTCTTTCGGTTTTTTATATTGTGTTTTGTTGTCTATTATTTGTCTTTTCATCGATTTTCATTTTTTAACAAGATGTTTATTGGATTGTTTTTAAACTTGTTAAATTTTATTGTCCTTTTGTAATTTGTTTTTCTAACAGTCGGAAAAAAGAATGAACTGGGATTTTATGCGATGTTAATGGTACGAGTAATGCTTAATTGGGCCTTATAGTTGATCAAAACAAAAGTTTGAATGAATTTAGTTGACGCTCAGAAGCATACCAAAAGAATACATTACACATATTATGAATTTCGTATTAACAAATTTCTAATGTCATAATGTTGTCATAGCGGGACTGTTTTGATATAGACACATCGAAATGATCGGTAAAGTAAAAATTCTAGGAATAGTTATAAGAAACAAAGTGGTTCAGGAGTTAGGTTTAAGATACCAAGTGATCCAGGAGTTAAATACAAGACAGGACATGGAAAATCGATAGTTAATATTTTTTTAACTCAAATACCATTAATTAAAGTATAATTATCCAACAAACACCATAATAACAGTGACTGGGCAGAGATAACGACATTTTGTGTTAACGGTTCCTGCAAAGAAATTTCTACGCTTATGGTATATTGGTTTACCAATGGTCAAATTTTATTAGGAACAAATCAAGTAAAAATAAACCTACTGAATACAATAAAACTCAAAAGGTCAGAAACCGAATGTGTCTAAATAGTCAAGTGTTATGCATGCAACATCCGTCATGCGCATTCACACTCGATGAAAATGTCGCATGTCACTATCGGGAATACGGCACCTTCAGTAAACGGCAACAGTTCATACAACAATTCTGGTATTTACCGGCATTTTAACAAAATATGTGAGAAAAGGGATGATGTCTATTGAAGCCATTGGCAAGCCCTATAAATAAAAACAAATGTCTCAGTCTTCAACGATTTCATTATTTTTGTTAGTTCTATTGATAAAACTAATATGGCGATATTGTATTTACGTTTAAGATCAGATATATAGGTTGTGATATCGCCATAAGAAAATGTCTGAACCAAGTCAGGAATATGACAGTTGTTATCCATTCCGAATCGTTTGATGTGTTTGATTTTTTGATTTTGCAATTTGATTAAGGACTTTCTATTTTGAATTTTAATTGGAGCTAGGCATTGTTGTGAATTTACCTTTTTCTTGACATAATCCATTTTGCAAATACTTTATAAAAAGATTTTATAGGAGCCAATAAATTGTCCAAGCAAATATGTAGCGAAATTAACCTATTTGAAAAATTGGAAAAATGCACTATATAATGTATATTTTGGTAATCAATCGCTTTTCTTGATTTATCTCTATCACTTGTTTTAAATCTGATGATGAATACATACTTAAGTTCTTAAATAAATGACCAAAAGGGAATTATATATATTGTCAAAACCAATGATGACATTGCTTGAGCGAGTCGGAATTTTATTTTCCTGATAATTTCTAAATTGTTGAACGAATGTAAAAGTGTGTTGAGATCATGTCAAAATCAATGCACTGCTAGCTAATGTGATGATACTCTCGATATAATAATCTTTAGCATGTGGCAAAATACCTTTTTTTGGTAGGCATTGATTGGCATTTAAATTTAATTACAAAATCTCACCAAAGGCTATTTTTGTCAGTGTTAAGATTTTTTCAATTAAATTCTGTTGATGAATTTTCTTCTGGTTTTCTACTAGTTAATATTCCTCCAGCATTTGTCTAGTTGTTTCCAATTAAGAAATTTTCGTTCGCACTATGCTTTAACTGTGGAGGTCTTGTTTGGTGGTAAAAAAAAAGTGTCATAAAAGAGGCTTATTGTTTAAATTAAAATTGATAACAATTTGTTTCAAACTTACAGAATAATATACATTTGATTTAAAGTGTGGGCGAGATTGGTAAATTTCAGAGATATACTTGAAAACAGATAGCAAAAAAATACTGTTCATGAATATTCATATATTCATCACCGATTATTTGAATGAAATACTAATAAATCTGAAATCAAGTATTAGAGGCTACTTAAAATGTGTATAGTATTACTATTTTAGTATATATGGAAAAAATCTAACTAGGCACAGTGAAACATTATTATTGTACTTTTCAAATAGTGAGGAAATATATCAATTTAACGTCGAATCCCAAATAATTCATTTCAAAGTGAAAATGACAATCAGGATGATTTATTTGTGGATATATGGGCAACAGATAAGTTATTTATCAAGTGATCTCAGTATGTATTCTTTTCACATATACCATACAAAGACATTATTTATGACAAAAAACTAAAAACTTATTAAGTGATGTTGTTTACCATACATTTAAACAGTAAACTATTAAAAGGTTCTCCGCAACATTGAAAAGCACTTTAATATGCCACATATATATATATATCACTTTGTTTTTACTGTATAATATGTCTTTTTCATTCTGTTAAGTTTCTGAAACATCAGCAGTTGTTTCAACATATTCCTCGTTCACAATATCAATCTAACAAAAAAACGTTTGCTATAATGAATTCCTTAGTGCTAGTGGTTCTGAAGGTGAACACGTGAAAAACAAACTTTTCCCTGCATCTCCTTTAGATCACATAAACCTTAAAAATAGTAAGGCTTAAAGTGCGTCGTCGTGTGATAGTCAAATATGTGTTACTGACATTCAAACAAGGACTGTTGTAATTATAAAAAAAAAATCACTCAACAATTTTTTAAATTGGCTGAAAAAAACTAAATGATATTGCGTTCTTATCGAATGTCCTTGGAAAGAATAGTGATTATCAAACAAATTTTATTTCATTGTATTTCTATTTTAAGTTCAAAGGCTACTTACATCTTAATAAACAAACATCTATTTACCACAGGGTTTGTTACTCGTGCTGTGTGGATGCAGTAGAATGTGTCCCCGTGCTTGTAGTGTATGCCCTTATATTTTTCAGTTATTGGTTGTTTGCCTGTGAAAGAGCTTTCACATGTTAATTACACTAGTAATTTTGGGGCCCTTTATAGCTTGTTGTTCGGTCTGAGCAAAGGCTCCGTGTTGAATGACTTACATTGACTTATAATGGTTTCCTTTTTTAAAATTGTTATTTGGGTGGAGAGTTGTCTCATTGGCACTCACACCATATCTTCCTATATCTATATAATTTCTTATTTCCACGTTTTGACATCACAATTATGTAATAAAATTGTATCTTTAAGACACCCTTAAAAATACATTTTTTTTTCATCCGGGGCTATTGAGATGACCCCAAATATTTTTTTTGCATTTTGCTATTCTTTTTCTTGACCACGCAAGGCTTTTACGATGAGTTGTTTCTATGTGATAAGATTTGCGCTTTAAGATCTAGAAGAAATTTGAATTTATTCTGCGGAACTTTTAGATATATTGCGATCAAAAGACCATTGCAGGTATTTGACAGTAGTTTTCATTCGAATTCGTTTGATTGAGGTTTTGAGATCTCTGCGTCTTTTCGTTTGTCCGCCTATCCCGCTTCAGGTTAAAAATGTTTGTCAAGGTGGTTTTTGATAATCTTGAAACTTGATTTGATCTCTCTCATTTTTATGATCCACTGCACATGGAAAATGATAGTGCGATTGGGGCATCCGTGTACTATGGATATATTCTTGTTCATTTTGTTCTAGTGCATGTAGTGTGAGTCACAAGAAAAGTATTTAAATTAGCCATATTGTATATTTATTTAATTTATTTATTACACACGTGGTGCATTACAACAATAAGTTCTATATTACGTATATATCAAATTGAAATTGCTGGCAACAATCGTCAAATTTACTATTTTTTGTTTGTACATGAAAGTTATTTATTATTTTGATGAAGCCGACGTATCATGTGCAGTACTAGTAACATAGCAATGAAGAAAAAATGTATATAATTACTCTACTTTGAAAAGTACAATATGAACAAATATCATTTATATGCACAGGTTAAGGAAATTGGAAATGTATCATTCAATTTTTCCAAATGTTATCTGCTGTGCTCGAGTCTTGGTCTGTTATTATTTTGTAAAGGTCAACGGATCGCCTCGGCTTGGTATTTTAAATCGTTCCGTGATTCTCTCGGGTAAAACGTCTTCCACAAACCTAATTTTTTGCTTTGTCAAACCACACAGGTATTTACAAATATGTCATTGTGATTGCTATAAACAAACTGATTGACTTAGAATTAATTTAAGAAAATCAATTTGATGCACAAGCGATTAAGGCGAAAGAATGTTACCGCTGTTCGAATCTTCTATATCGATTGAGATTAGACAACGCAAAGTGACAAAGAAAAACTGAGGGAATGAAATGAACTTCTAAAGGAGCCAGATCGAGTGCGTCGACAAAGTAGGCGTCTTCTGTCATGTGTATCCACACTCAGACGAAGTTTTACCATCTGGAATAGGTTACAATATGTATTATTAAGGATCGGATTTGAGCCGTTCTTCCTCGTAATTCTGTTTCAGCAGTCTTTGTATTAGGAGCATATCCCGATAATGAAGTCTGCATAGTGAACACGTGCACTTGCTCAACGTATTACATGACACATTTAAAGGATATATAACTTACAAGAGTATATGCTATCAAAAACAATGCGATGTTGTATGATCACATGAAGTGGATATAAGTATTTATGAGCAACCGTATGCTTTTTTCACGCATGTAAATTTATCAAATGTACTAGGCTTATAATTTGATTCGCCGACGCGCGTTTCATCTACATTAAACCCAAGACTCATCAGTGACGCTATAAGCTTACTTCGTTGTATACCTCAGTCGTATAAAAAATTCGAATAATTCGTGGTTTTTCGAGAGTAAAATTCTAATCTGCTCAAAGTAGTTTTAATTTTGATGAGTCGACCTCGGTTGAATCATATAAACTGCGAAGTTTTCTCGAAATATTCTAAACTTAACATAACCTAACTCTGTTTCGAGAAGCAAGGAACAAGAGGAAAACAAAACATTTTAAGTTTGAAATTATGACTAAAAATATTTCAAAATTTCAATAAGACAAGTACACACCCGTGATATCGCGGGTCCGTGACTGACTTAAAATATATAACTATGCCTAAGCCTTATTTTAGTAATTGGTGTTGTCATCTGATAAAGTCATGTCGATTATGAGATACACAGGTTTTTTAGCTTTCAAATCTTTCTGTTTGAACCCATCGACCTGGAACTTATCAATTATTGGTAATATTAATTATTTGGAAAACAAAAGGTCCTGGCTATCCAGGAATGGAGTATTTTCAGCCCTTTGATTATGACCCGTGTATATAGCAAAATCCTAAATACATCGTTTGGTGGTGCGCCTGTCAAATGCGGAACGTACAGATAAGGTAATAGCTAACAGGTGAATATACTATTGGTATCGGTATCGGATTCGACCCGGAACTTGTTAATTATTGGCAATATTAATTATGTGGAAAACAAAAGGGTCTGGAGCGGTGTAATTTTTAATCTACACCTTTGTACTATATTAGTTATATATAAAGTTGAATTCTTTGATTCGTGGTTTTTACGTGATGACGGCTGACAAATTGGACCTCGTAATTTTAGTATTATAGATGTGGATTCTAAAAGTTCTAAGATCTACTTCAAAATCTTCAATAAAAATCGTGACATTTTGAAAATGAAGTTATGTTTTAATTTTGCATTAATATCCCATTTATTTTTACTCGATGATCTACACTACTATTGACTTTACTCAATTAAACGGTATTCCCCTTTTTTTTTATTTAATTTTTTTCTATTAAAATGGAAAACGTAAACACAATGTCCTTCTTTGGTCATGATCAATCTTACTTTAAAAAGTATCTCACTGATTCCCACAACAAATACACCAAAGAAAAAAACTTATTCCTTGAGTTAATAAGAGCAAAAGTTGCATATTCGTGGAAATTTCATTTCGTGTTTTTGGCAAAGTCTACATACATTCCTTCAGAAAATGTGTAATTAGTTGAATATCAAAATTCGTGGTTCCTCTGTACCCACGAAATCCATGAAAGTTGATATCCAATGAATAGCAATGCATCCACAGTATATAAAACAGAAGTCATACAGAACCTTATCACAGACAATGAAGAAACTCATCTGGCAAAGTTCTTTGATTTCACTTTTAGATATATTTATGATATCCTGACATTCAATTACTCACATTTCAATGAATGCTTACTTCTCATATATCCAAGTGAACTTTACGTAAGGATACTACTACAAGTAGAAGGTAGGCTTTTCTACCTCAGGCATAGATTGCCTTAGCTGAATTTGGCAAAACTTTTAGGAAGTTTGGTCCTCAATGCTCTTCATACTTTATTTGGCCTTTTTAACTTTTTTGGATTCGAGCGTCACTGATGAGCCTTTTGTAGAAGAAACGCGCGTCTGGCGTATATATACAATTTAGTCCTGGTATCTATGATGAGTTTATTTATTCTAGATTTTTTCTATGCTATGTATTGGTACATATGGACTATACGACAAATGTAAAACGTAAGCCATCCAAACTCCGTAAAAAATGCTATACCATATGGACTCGGTATTTGTGTCAAAAGAATTTGCTCAACAGAAGAAAATTACAAAACAAGAAGAGAAGAAATAAAAACGCACCTAAGAAAACGTGGATACAATAACTTGTCCACTGAAGTTCAATTGAAAAAAGTCGACAATTTAAACCGAGAAGGTCTATTACAGTACAAACCGAAGAAAGAAAACTACAGGGTACCTTCAGTAATTACTTTTTCCAAAGCGCTTCCACATGTACATTTAATTCTAAGAAAAAATCTTAAAATTCTCCATCAATCCGAAAGACTCAAGAAAATATTCCCCGATCCGCCTATCGTGGCATGTAAACGTGATAACAACATAAAAGACATCTTAGTGCACAAAAAGCATAATTTGCTATTTTATAAACAAACTAATGGATGTGGACCATGTGGTACACATTGTGCATTATGCTCACATATAAATGAAACCAAGGTATTTTGTGACAACACCGGCAAAGAATATACCATTCAGGGACAAATAAATTGTAAACCCGTAGGCGTGGTATATGCAATTAATTGTACAAAATGTGAAAAAGTTATATATGTAGGACAAACGGGTGATACACTATATCAACGAATGCTATTGAACTTTTCAAAAATACGAACACAGAAAACAGAAGATCCAGTAGCCAACCATTTCATTCAGAACAATCATTCAATGACAAATTTAAAAGTTACCGCCATAGAAAGAGTATTTGGGACAAAAACTTACAAAAAAACTAAAGAAGCCTTTTGGATAAAAAAAAATTTAAAATTTTAGAACCTGAAGGACTTAACACAATGTATGAACGATAATAAAAATATCTATATCAAAAAAGCGAAAAACGCGGCAAATGAACGTCATAGAAGTTATTATAACGTAATGTATACAAGCAATGTAATTGTTGTTTCAATGTTGTAATTTATTCCAATGAAGAAGGCCGTAATGGCCGAAACGTATGGGAATTTGTGTTATAGTTTTTATTATATATATATATATAAAGCATGTGTACGAAATTTCTAGCAAGAAGCCTTATTCTAGGCACATCACGATTTTCTACCATAAGAATTTGCGGATAAACAGATGAAATCATACTATATTAATCTATAAAACAAAAATGGACACCTAGAATGTAAACATTTTTGTTTTAAACATGTGGAATAGCCAACAATGATCCGATAATAAACGATCAAACTCGCTTTTATTAAACAAAATATCCACAATAACTTACAAAACAAGAAACAAAAACAGGAAAACTAGAGAATAGGGACAACAAAAAGAAGACAAGGATTCGAACCTGAACCGACAAGTTCAAACTCATTGTGCTTAACTATGAAACCTCGAGGCTACCAACTCATACCATATCATTGCCTATTATTGTATATATAAACGTACAATCCCTGTGTGTCCGTTGTACCGATGTTTATCATTATTCAGTTATATATATGAGTCAGACATTTAAATCGTAACCTATTGGTAGCCGAGAGGTTTCGTCGATATGTTGATGTTAGCAACACGTAACGGTTTCGATTCCCAATAAAGGCATATAGAAATTACCAAAAAACAAAGGTTAGTTTTTAAAATAATTCCATTAGTGAACAGAAATCAGGAAATTGGCCAATTCAAACTTAATGAAATTAGACACACAAAGAAAACAATTGAATATAATTTGGTGAGTCCATTTCAGCGACGGATTTTGGAAGCGTTGATTCTAGAAAAAGAATCTATGGTAAATGAATAGGTTGACGTCACCACAATGGTTTAAATATTTATTATACTAGTAGTCCAAACGATTAATAAGATCGAACAAACGATTTCTCTTAATATACAAATGCTATGATTTTAATCTTACAAATATTTTTACAAACCACTTTAATTATCAAATCGTACAAATGTTTTTAAATTGTACCTTTTTTTTTAATCAAATGATTTAATAAAAAAAGACAAACGATTACAAAACAAATTACATAACGAAATGAAACGAATATTCATCTTACCACAAAAACAAATGTGAACAAGGCAAAACTAGTAATTTCATTTTTTTCAAGAGCTGCCCATTTTGATTGCTATAATTACTGCAATCAGGTGAACAGTCTAAAGTTAGAATTTAAATAAAACTATATTAATTGCATAGTAACATGTTAGTTTATTGATTATTTTTGTAAAATAACAGGTTATGAATACATGGGTTGCTATAAAGATGACCCACAGCGAATGCTAGATGACATGATAGTAGATAGCCGTATGACTTTTGAGCTATGCTACGATAAATGTGCAAACTATTCCCACTTTGGACTTCAGGTAAGATTCTAACAGAAAAAAAAATCAACTTTTTAATTGAAGTTTAAATAGCAGACTGTCCATACCTGTATATTCAAACCAGGCTTCATTATTTGACATAAGTTTGAATAGTGATAAATGATCTGATCATACAAAAACACAGACTGTCACAACCTGTTGTTTTCGTAAAATGCAGTCTTAAGCATTTGCGACCCTTGTAAATCGTTACAATTGGTATGGTCATACAGAAAAAAGACCAACGCTAAACAAATAGATGAATGTTCATTGGTACATAAGTTGTAAACAAAGGATACGTTTAAGTTTACGCTTAGGGAAACTCCGCAAAAAAATAAAAAATTGATATTATGTCCATTCTGTATAAAATGCTCAAATTCATAGATATTAAAGTTTTATTTTGCTAGATAAGAGAAAACGATCGATTTTAAACTAAGAGTATCAATTCAATGCGTGCCGTCATTTTGCCATCTTCTCCGATTAGAAAACCACGATATGTCTATGAACCAAAGGACCAAAACGATAGTAACCTAATGTAGTCGTAATTGCATGTCGATATCTTGTTAATCGTACGGTTGTTTTATCCGACTAACTAACTTGATCCGGAAAATGTTATTTTTTTTAGATAACCATGGTCTGTCGGTTTTCAACTGTTTATATGGGAATTAGTTAAAAAGTCAAAGGTCAAAGTCATAAATGATCATAGATAAGTGTTCCGTGAAAATTATTTTCGAAAATCTAATTTGTTCATAATTCTTTTAATTTATGTGATAAACTTATTCAAATAAATTCGAACCTTCCCTTATCTGATCACCAGCATGGCTAAAGGTATTACTTCCAAAGGTATTGTGAGGCGACACGTTCAGGTATTCAAGTGATTTCCTGTCGGACTTGCAAGTTCATGCATCGTTTCAGTTCTGATGGTATTGGTCCGTGTACACGACCGATAACTTGTAACTTTCCATTTTGAACTATCAGGTGTATATTATATACATTTCTGTCTTTCGTGTCCGATAGTGATATACTAGTCATTATACTAAACTCATACGCTTGTCTGATGTAAAGAATATTATTTATAAAAATCTAAGTACACTACCAATAATTTACCCACACTTTTTTGGTACATTTCTACCCTCGTACATATCAGTACTGTTAGGAAAGACTGGAAACTTATAATGTTATACTTTCGATGAAATCAGTACTGATTTTGTCAGTACTATTTCAGTACTGATTTTGTCAGTACTGTTTTTAGTACTGATTTTGTCAGTACTGTTTCAGTACTGATTTTGTCAGTACTGTTTCAGTACTGATTTTGTCAGTACTGTTTCAGTACTGATTTTAACAGTACTGTTTCAGTACTGATTTTGTCAGTACTATTTCAGTACTGATTTTTTCAGTACTGTTTCAGTACTGATTTTGTCAGTACTGTTTCAGTACTGATTTTTTTCAGTACTATTTCAGTACTGATTTTGTCAGTGCTGTTTCAGTACTGATTTTGTCAGTACTATTTCGGTATTGTTATTTTCAGTACAGTAGATTTGGTGTTGTTAATCTTTTTAACTTGAAGGTGTATTGTTTCAAAAAATATTTGGAACTGAAAACTTTTAAACTAGGTAAGTATAGTATGCTATATAATAATTGTGGCATATTTTGTATCTTTTGTAGATATCTCTGATTAAGTGTTAATCATTACAGAAGTTTTTACAATGTGCATCTCAGTACAATTGGTATCCAAATATAGGTTTGATAATTCTGTGACAATATTATTATTATCCTTTTTTAGCTGGTTACGTTTTTCTCTTTGACCATATCACCCTGCTGCGCAGATTTTTTTTAGCGACGTGAACATGACCAAGGAAAATTATCAAGCTTACTCTCGTCTATCGAAAAACTATTGAAGCGAAGGAGAAAACAACAGAAATGAAGCAAGATAAGCAGTTTATCGGATTTTACCCATTAGGAGCACCTGAATTCACTCCCGGTTTTTAATGGAGTTCGTGTTGTTTTTATATATGTATTTTTCAAAGTGTTGTTGTAAATGCCCTTTCGTTTTGTGATTCTTTGCTTACTTCTTGATTTTGATTGTGACTGTCTTTCAGTGTTTATAAAAATAATACGCACTCGACATCAGGGAGATTCACACTGTGGTTCGAGGCTGATATTTTACAGTATCAATGTGTATAATAGCGCATAATTTATATATATATCAAACAAGATTAGAATCTTCAATACTGTTCATTTTTTGGTATTTTGCTATTGCTTAAAATATGTTGTAATTAATGCAGTCATATGTTACTATGTTAGGCAATGCATTATAATCAACACAAAACAATGTCTCGATTACCTTATTTTTAATCATAACTGGAATTTCTTTTATTTATCATAACCATATTTTATATATAATAAAACATTCAATGTCATACCAACATGTGAAGTTTATGGCAAAAATCTCTGTCATTTTCATGCCCCTTGGTTATTTTATGACCCTTTAAAGCTCATAAATAAAACAATCAAAGAAACAATTAATTTTGCATGTATCATGTTTCATTGCTCTCCCCCTATGCCATCTTTTCTTTGGAATGCTTTGTTGAATGTCAGTTTCCTGGCTCTTTTCCTCAATTCAGTCCCGGATATGATGTGTCTTTTTACATGTACAGTGGTAATTCAAGAGGACACTTTAGTTCTAATATGAGCTCATTTTAAGCATCCACCTTTAATGTTTTGGTACTTGTACGAAACTCAGGATTCAATGGTTCATGATTAAATGTTGGGTTTTTTTTCTGATGAGTGCCATATTGATACATCATTTTGTTTATAGGTCTTCAATTTTCACATTGAACATTCCCATGTCTGCTCCTGTCTCCATTGCTGTTTATCATTCTGAGGAAAGAAAATGTAATGAATTTATAAAGGCTACTATAAATTTTCTTATGTTAAAAGTTTCCTTATTTCTGTGTTATGTAAAAATAAAAAGAATGCACAATTATGGAAGGGAATGGTCTGACATCAAAATTTACTTATTACTTTATATACTACCAGAAGTCCATGTATATATTATAATCAATCAAAGTTGAAATTTGTTTCTAAATAAAAAAAAAAGGAAAATATGATAATTTAATTCATCATCATCAAAGTATTGGTGTTTGCCAGTGGCAAGTATTTCATACACGTGTAGCTTTAACCATCGGTTTATTTATGTGCTCTTTATAATAAGATCCGTGAAACAACGACAAAAGACATTTAAATATATACTAACTACTTTATACAAAAGTACATTAATGTTTAATAGATTGAAGTGGAAATTCAATTAAATTGAAAATTTATCGTACATAGTCATATATGTAGCACCAGAGATGTTATACATCTATCTATGGTAGCACACAGAAACGTGTCCGATTCCTCCAAAACGCGTCAATGTGACGTCAATGATTTGATAAACATGTCAAATTGCATTGGCGAAACCACTTCTGCGGGAAGCCGGTCGAGCAGTACCCTCATAGACGTACATTTTGTAAAAAGACATTTAGGCATCACCGGATAATATTTAAAACAATAGAATTTACTTACTATTAAACGATGATTTAAACTTTACAAAACGTATTAAATGAAATGTTAATGGGTTTTTTTCTAAATACGCATGACATATTTGCCACTGGACATTAAGTAATCAATAGTTAATTATGTGTTGTAAACTTAGCCTGCAGTTATGCTTGTTATGAATTACCTATGCTGAACAAACTAATGCTTATCAATGACATACAGTAAACATGGTCAAGCACCGGGGAAAAAAATACAATATAAAATGTGCATGATGTATTAGTTTTCTAAATTGTGAAGTACCTCTGTCTGAACTTTATTATAATAATAATCATATTGATATAGAAAATCATAAATTAAAGCGCTTCAAATAAAAATAACTTTTTATTGTGCAATTTTTTTTTTAAACCAGACCTATAGTCTGTGTCTGCAAGCAGAAGAAAGAGTGCACAGTGTAGCATACCTTGGACATTTGTCTGTACGGATTACTAAACCTTTCCTCCAGATTTTTTTGGCACCTGCTTCGACTTTTTTTTCTAATCATTTATAATCCAACCGAACAATACGGGTTCTATCGTATCCCACACCATTAATATTGAATTGCGTTTTTACTTTACAGAGTATCATTGGGGGTATATGAGTTTTGAAATATTCTGGCGTTTTAAACCGGACACATTCTTAAATTATCGGACACGTTTTTGAGATTGTAACAATACAAAAAAAGTTATTGTCCTAAGTCAGGAGTTTGGTATTCAGTAGTTGGTTTTCCCGCTTGAATGGTTTTACACTAGTAAATTTTATTGAGAGCCTTCAATGGTTGTCGTCTGTTTATGTGGTTTATAAGTGTTTCTCGTTTCTCGTTTTTGTATAGATTAGACCGTTGGTTTTGCCGTTTGAATAGTTTACCGTGGCACTAATAATTTTTGGAGCTCTTTACAGCTTGCTGTTAGGTGTGAGCCAAGGCTCCGTGTTGAATTGCCGTACCTTGACCATAACTGTTTACTTTTATAAATTGTCACTTGGATGGAAAGTTGTCTCATTGGCACTCATACCACATTTTCCTATATCTATAGACCATTGGTTTTCCAGTTTGAATGGTTTTACGCTAGTCACTTTTGGGGCCCTTTATAGCTTGCTGTTCGGTGAGAGCCCATGCAGGCACGGTGTTGAAGACCGTACTTTGACCTATAATGGTTTACTTCTACAAATTACGACTTATATGAACAGGAGACTTTTCTCATTGGCAGTTATACCACATCTTCTTATATATTAATACAACACTGAGCCACCCAACCCATCCACCCCAATTACTCGTTTGTGAGGGCTGCCTAGAGTCAGAGGTGGATTTAGGGGAGGCAGGGGACCCGCCCCCCCCTTTTTGGGAAAAAATTTGGATGCTTATATAGGGGAATCATTGAAGCGTGACTGGAGCCGGCCCCCTCTTAGGTCAGTCAGTGGGCCCCCACTTATGTAAATTTCTGGATCCACCACTGAGAGTGGTTACACCGGGCCAAAAATGCATCGGACTGAAACAACATACTGGTTGTGTGTACACTGACAATCAAATTAAAATTAAAAAAATGTATAAAATATTGTAAAAAATAATTTTTCATTTGAGTGCATTTACGTAACAATAACACAATGTAACCGTAGACATAAATATCATTGTTACACTCGTAAGTATTCATGCAGTTCCTTAGTCAACCCTAGGCCTGCATTCCGGCGATATAGCCTAAACTTCATTGTAACAATAACTTTTTTATGACTGTTACATTTCAATGTAACCATAGCCAGTACCAAAATAAAATAGAAATTTAAATATTTCACAGACATCTTTCTTTACAATATAAAAATAAGAAGACTGATGGATGATTTTACCACATCAAATGCCCAATGAGCAAACCCATATATCGCATTGCCCGAATCGCATAGCATGCTAAAAAAATATTTAAAAAAACCTTGAAAAAAATTTGAGACAACAGCAGATCAGCCGGGAAGGATAGGATACAGAAATACAGCAGAGAAAATATCGGTTTACCAGCCACTTGCAGAAAGTCGTAAAGTTACAGAAAAAGACGATTGTTACGACAATTCAGAGATGGCGGATCCTTTTCGAATCATCTACGGATTGCTATATTGTTCATGTATGTTTTACAAATGTATGTTTTCTTCCATCACAAGTTTTATTCCGTGAGCATCCTGTCAGATCATATATTTTGTCGGAATCAACATTCTGTATACTGTGTCAACAGAATACAGAATGTTGATTCTGTATTTTGTTGACACAACATTCTGTATTCTGTTGAAATTTATACAAAAACAATGTCTTTCCCTTCAAGAATTTATAGTTCAAATGTGGTTCATAAGGGAAAACAGAACATTCGATTTACATGTATATATATATTTGTTTATAAAAAAAGATGCCGTATTATTGCCAACGACACAACAACAACAGCAACAACATATATTTTATTTGCCAATCATGGCACCCAAAATGAGTGGAATAATCACAACTCTCCACAACAGATCAGATGACCAGACATTAACAAATATAGGTCACCATACGGCCATCAACAATGAGCAAAGCCATATCGCATAGTCAGCTAAAAAAGGCACCAAAATGACAAATGTCAACGAATTTAAACAAGAAAACTAACGTTCTTATTTATGTACAAAAATGAACGAACAATGAATATGTAACACACCAACAAACAACAACCACTGAATTACAGGCTCCTGACTTCGGACAGGAACATATATACAGAATGTGGTGAGGTTAAACATGCTAGGGTCTTCCCCCCTAAACCTGGAACAGAGTTGTAACAGTACTACATAACAACAAACTATAGAATTCAGCTGAAAAAGGCTAATTTAAGTTTAAATAACATGAATGCAAATAGAAATACATCTCAGTAACAAAAACATAATGGACGTTACCGTTACCCAACAAAAAAAGTCACTAAATACAGATCTGAGAGTACTTGCAGTTACTGACAGCTAGTTCAAAGCCACTAACAACTATTCTAATGCAATTATTTTGTAACAATTGTTCTGATTGGATAACAGCAAGCGTAAAATTCTCTATCTCCTTGTCTGTAACTAAGGAAGCCGACATTTTGAATTTCGGAATATATTGACATGTTAATTTTACAATAATAAACAAAAAACTCACTTGTTGCGCCTAAAAATCTTCTTTTTATCAAATTTTATTACATTCTGAAGCGGCACAGAAGCCAGAAAACGGCCGGTGTTTATGTTTGACGCCGGAAGCATACCTATGACGTCACCTAGTGTAGGGACCAAAGAACATAACATCTTTTCGCGGAATTTTCTTTAATGAACATTTTACACTCAAATAATGATTGAAATTTAATTATAAACTTGTTTTGCATTAGAATAGAGATAACTGTATTGTATTTGAAGCTTTGCGGACGTCCATCGGTAGTTTTACTGTCGCAAATACCCGTTTACCTGTCTCCGCTCCGCGTCGCCAGGTAAACTAAATTTGCGACAGTAAAACTACCGATGGACGTCCTTAAAGCTTCAAATACAATACAGTTATCTCTTAAATAACAACAAGAGTGCACACACTGACATGTCTCGCCCTCTTTACTAATCCTTGATACTATCTTGATAGACCTAAATATAAAGCTTTATTACAACTGTCACATAAACTCAACATTAACCAAGAAAATTAAAACATTGATCAATGAACCATGGAAATGAGGTCAAGGTCAGATAAACCATGCCAGGCAGACATGTACAGCTAACAATTCTTCAATATTACAAATATAGTTGACTTATTGCTTATAAATAAAGAAAAACAGACCAAAACACAAACACTTAAAACTTAGCAATGGACCTTGAAAATGAGGTCAAGGTCAAATAAAACCTGCGTAACCGACATATAGATCATAAAATATTTCCATACACCAAATATAGTTGACCTAATGCATAAAGTATTAGAAAAATAGACCATAACTAAAAAACTTAACTTTGACCACTGAACCATGAAAATGAGGTCAAGGTCAGATGACACCTGTCAGCTAGACATGTACACCTTACAATCATTCCATACACCAATTATAGTAGACATATTGCATATAGAATAAGAAAAACAGACCAAAACACAAAAACTTAACTATAACCACCTAACCATGAAAATGAGGTCAAGGTCAGATGACACCTGCCAGTTGGACATGTACACCTTACAGTCCTTCCATACATCGAATATACTAGACCTAATGCTTATGGTATCTGAGATATGGACTTGACCACGAAAACTTAACCTTGTTCACTGATCCATGAAATGAGGTCGAGGTCAAGTGAAAACTGTCTGACAGGCATGAGGACCTTGCAAGGTACGCACATACCGAATATAGTTATCCAATTACTTATAATAAGAGAGAATTTAACATTACAAAAAATCTTAACTTTTTTTCAAGTAGTCACTGAACCATGAAAATGAGGTCAAGGACATTGGACATGTGACTGACAGAAAGTTCGTAACATGAGGCATCTATATACAAAGTATGAAGCATCCAGGTCTTCTAACTTCCAAAATATAAAGCTTTTAAGAAGTGAGCTAACACCGCCGCCGCCGGATAACTATCCCTATGTCGAGCTTTCTGCAACAAAAGTTGCAGGCTCGACAAAAATCATGCATCTAACTTCAAAGACTTAGTTCATAGTTTTTTATACTTCTGTTGATTATATTTAATCTTAGTTTTTTCCTTCTGTTAAAAAGAGATTAAATAACAGACGCAATGTTCAACATATTTGTTTTAAGATGGCAAATTTGTGTTACATTCGTTTAATTTATAATAATACACACAAACTAAAGAGACAGAAGTTTGCCTCCAACGACAAGCAAGAATAAACCAAGAAACAGAAAACAGACAATTTTCCAATGTCCTATTTGGCTGGCTTTCATATTATTCCCATTTTTGTTATAAAGTAGACAAAAGCAATGAAGAATCGATAATAGTGTGGTGCTTGAATATGAAGAAAAGAGAATAACAGGCAAAATTAATAATAAAAAGTGAAAAATGGTATAGAATATTACAGAATACAGAAATGAAGAAACCACTTCCAGACCAGACCCTTTTATAAGTTGCACATTTTTTTTTTTTTTTTTGCCTTTTAAATCTTTCTGTTCGGACATCATATTGGTCCGACACCCCAATAGCCTGATGCCCTATTAGTCCGACGACCCATTGGACCGACACACGAATATTAGTAATCCGACACATAATTATTGAGCAATACTTTGTATGAATAATATTTATATTTCAAGAGGATAATCCCAATAGTTTAAAATGATCCTACTGAGATTCCTCAAAATAATAACATATTGGAGTACATGTGTTAAAAATTTGCTTAATGTCCAGTGGCAAATATTACATGCATGTTCAAAACAATTGTTAAATAAGTACAATAGGTAAGTCCTGTAAAAGATGTCATCTGGGGTGAAAGAAGGTCAATGAAACTTGGACTGCCACTGGACAACGAAAGCATATTGAAGGTGGACAGGAATTTGCCCTCCTGCATATTCAGACAAAAGGCCACCCATGGCCTCTAAAAGAGTTGTTGCAATAGTTATTAACCTGCAGAGATCATGGCACTCTCTTTCTATACATGCTATATGAGGCATCCGATTAAAGGTGACCAATCTTACATTTGTTGAAAATTAAACATCCCGCACAATTTTACTACCAATGTTTTTACTGTTTTTACTGTATCACATAAACATTATCCGTTGTGATGACAGACTTGCACTTCTGGTGACATTTTCTTAGTGAGAATGTGTTCACATATGGAACAAATCTTGTCCTTACATGTATGTCCCACGTAAGTGTCATCAATTACTCCTGAACCACTTTACAGAATTTTGTAAATCATCGATTAAATCTTTATCTCATGATGTATTTTTTCAAAGGACAATTTACAAAGTGTTACGTCCATAATTAATACCATAACATGCATGTTGGGAAAACAACTTTTTTATAAATGCATGCAAAGTATTTGATGCAGTATGATCTATTGTTATAGGTATCTAAAAATGGATCCCACCAGAACACAAAGACTAAGTCTTTGAGGAAAATAAAGTTTTAGATCAACGACTAAAAAGTTGTCATGAACAGATAAAATATGAGATAGAGATAGAACTGGTATGAAAGGTGACAGTAGAACATTGACATAATTTGAAAGGTAGGTATATATATATATATATAGTTTTACACTCAATTATGATTTTTTTAAAGTAAGTATTTGCAATTATTCCTATAATTTTATTTCAATATCATGAAATGTTGTAGTGTGTTCATAAGACAACAAACCAACAACGAGCAAATTCAAAAGAATAAAGAGTAGAAATACAATTCTTCAACAATTGAAAGATATTATTAAAGTTAACAAAAAAGTCTACGGGAAGTACATATTCGTACACACAACTTCTCATTTAACTGTTTCACAGATTGCATTGATATTGTGCTCGAATAATCAGATTATATTAATACATATGTGTTTTGGTGCCGATCCAAAGATGTCAGAGTGTTACAGCAGGACATAGTTGAACTTAGAAACCTAAAGGAAATATAAACAAACATCTCCTTCTCTGTAACCGAATAACAGATTTAAAAAATAGTAATATATTATAATCATTAATGAGAATTTCCACTGGTACTAATAATGAAAAAATTCACAAAAAGAATACTTTTATTATTTTTTTAAACTATTGCATAGTGTATAAAATAATAAAAAAAGTTGTAGGATTGTCACTGAGACAACTATCCACCAAATTTGAGACGATGTGAATGTGAACAATAATATACAACTGTGCAGACTTCAACAATGAGAAAACCCATACCGTATTGTCGGCTACAAAAGACCATGACATAAACAATATATGAAACAATTTAATTTAGAAAAATTAACGACCTAATTTATAACAAAACAAATTAAAAA
Source organism: Mytilus edulis (assembly GCF_963676685.1). Lineage (NCBI taxonomy): Eukaryota > Metazoa > Mollusca > Bivalvia > Mytilida > Mytilidae > Mytilus > Mytilus edulis. Next base: position 36,555,646 of record NC_092348.1, read on the forward strand.
TGTTAAAAGTGCAGCCCGTATTGAAAACATGGAGATTTGCCATGAACCCAGACTTGGGACGCTAAAATTCTTCTCCAAATAGGATAAGATCAGGCCTTGAAGTCATAAAAAAATTTCTCAGTGCCCGGAGAAAAAAATCGTGGTCGAAAATTGAAATCCAGCATTTTGATTGGTTGATTTGTTGATTTTGGAGTTTGAGTAAATAACTGACTCGAAAGTTTAATGACTTCAAGGCCAGTTTTCAAGTAGGTAAATCAAACATTGTTCCATTTTTTTCTTTCATTTTTCTCCCTGTATAATATAAACCTTGTATAATTAACGTTATACCACCTTTAGCAATGCATGTACACTAATTCACATTATGTCATGGTTGACCTATGTTTAATCTTATTATTGGACTTTAACAAAATGATAAATGTTATAATCCACTTTTTCCTTTCCAGAAACAAGTTGGCAAAGATATATATCACATGCATAGAAAGAGCAGTGGAAAATAACATTGAAGCAGAATTATGAAACAGTTATTTTAAAAAACATTAAATTGAGAGAGAGAAAAACACATTTTTTTACTTTTTAATGCTGTTCATTCTTAAGATTACTGTTTATTGTATTTGCAATGGAAGTTATTGCAGTTGATAAGAAGATAGAACTAAAAATTTGAGTTCTTCAGCTTGTTTTTATTCAGTCAATAAAGATCAATTTTGAAAAGAAAACCGTTTAAAAATCAAAAAGGTTAATTATGTACCAAATGACCTCCGTCAGACATTAATCAGTCTGTTGGAAATCTTTCTTTAAATTTTTATACTTATTTTACAAAATGTACCTCTGTTTGTATGTCTGTAAGATTCAAATCCATCAGAGATTTCTGAGGAACTACAAACCAAGAGTTTCTAAAAGTCATCAGTCCTCATGTGAACATGCTATACTGAGTAATGTAGTTCTCACCCTTTCAACTCCCCGTTAACGGGATGCCTAAATATGGTAACACCAAATTTGATATATTCTTTTCGTAAAATACGCTCTGCAGTTTTATAGGAAAGAGTACAAGAGTTATGCATATATGTATTTAAGTTACTATTCACAATACACTCATTACAATTGAATCAAATTGCAGCATGATTAATGTATACAAAAAAAAAAGAAATCTGCCAATAAATGTATTTAACCATTAAAAATCTTACAATGAGCATATGATTGGAAATTTATTTATGAGAAATTAGACTAAAAAAGTGGTCGTATTCTGAATATTCGCTCAGCTCACAGTAAAAGGAGAAAAACATACACTGTTCAGTCTGAAGGTACCTGTTCATGTAGGGGGACATGTCTTATAGCAGATTCTCTCCTTGTGGTGAACTAGCATGTTAAAAAGGAGCTCAGTGCATTATTGGTCTAGTTCTGTACAAAGTATGTTAATTACATTGTATTTATATCTGAGTATCATGTCCTCTTCCTGCACTTAACTTGCCACTGGATCACATAACATCAATCCATCCACCCATCTTCTCAAAAGTAATATACCGAGTTCCAATGTTCAATATGTTCTGATTTGACTCATAAGTATTAAAAACATAAACCTTATAGACCACACAAGATGCAATTCTGACAATAAATATGACATAAAGCCAGAATATTTAAAAAAAAAAAGGCTAAAGTAACTGTCGAAGAGCTGGATCTAAAGCAAAACCACTTCAGGACAACAAAAATCAGAGAAATAAAAAAAAACATAACGAAAACATTAACATGTTACGATATAGAAAATGAATGGAAATGGGGTTAGTGTCAAAGAGAACAATTAACCCACCCAAACATACAAAACAACTAGGCATCACTATACAGATACAGTCTGATTTAAAAAGTGGCATAATGAAACAGTACTGAAGAAATCTGTAACGAAACACTACTTACGAAATCAGTACTGAATCATTACTGACGAAATCAGTACTGAAACAGTACTGTCCACATCAGTACTGAAACAGTACTGACAAAATCAGTACTGAAACAGTACTGTCAAAATCAGTACTAAAACAGTACTGTCAAAATCAGTACTGAAACAGTACTGTCAAAATCAGTACTAAAAAAATACTGTCAAAATCAGTACTAAAACAGTGCTGTCAAAATCAGTAATGAAACAGTACTGACAAAATCAGTACTGAACCAGGACTGCCAAAATCAGTACTTAAACAGTACTGTCAAAATCAGTACTGAAACAGTACTGTCAAAATCAGTACTAAAACAGTACTGTCAAAATCAGTACTGAAACAGTACTGACAAAATCAGTACTGATTTCATTGAAAGTATAACATTATAAGTTTTCAGTCTTTCCTAACAGTACTGATATGCACGAGGGTAGAAATGTACCAAAAAAGTGTGGGTAAATTATTGGTAGTGTAGTTCCCCAAAAATATTTGGTAAAATAAAGATCTATTTACACATTTTTTCCAAGGGTAAATTTGGGGAAATGTAAGTATAATTATACTCGTTGTAAATAGTGAAGGACAGTTTGAAACATACAAGAAATATTGATTTAACAAAAATGTACGCACTTGTCGACCACTCGTTTATACGTATGGATAGGAAGTGATCACTCGTTTATACGCCCGGATAGAAAGTTATGGAACTATAGATAGTCGCAATTTAGAATATATACATGTATACATTGAACTTATGAAAGAAACATACATTTTCTTTAATTCGGGGTAAAAGTTTTGTAAATAGATTAGTCTATACGTATGCTATCATCGGATGTCGATGGACTATAATTGTATACCAAAAGAAGAAGAGAACCAATTTGAATTAAATACAGGTCGACATCTAACTTGTTTTGGTTTATCGAAGTTATGGACATAAAAAAAAACACAGATTTATATTTCAATAAGATTGTTCTCGAACAAAGGAAGAAATTCGTCATCGTCACAATTGTTGGTTATAATGTATATAATTATAATGTGAACATGGTTCTGAAAGTACTTTATGCCAAATTTCCTTTTCCGACAAGCATGTAATATATATGCCACTGGGATTACACTAATTATCCCTAAGGGATGTGAATATTTTCATGGAAAACTATTGAGTATATATATATCAAAGTTTCAAATTAATTTCGGGATTTATTTTCCTTTCTTGGTATTCAATAACAGAAATAATAAACTGCTTGTCCGCATTAGGGGTGTTCTTGCCAGGTAAAATTAACAGACTTATAGTTATTCAAAAATAGAGTAAGATGACATTAAATTGGTTCTGTCTTTTTTTTTTAAACATCGTTTGTAAAAAGATGTGTGTCTGAGTTAAACGACACAAGAACCCTGTCATACTAGTACGAGCTAGAGTATAGCATGTAAACATTCCTTCTCAATATGGTTGTATTGGAAATATTTTCATACAGATTGACAACACATGGTCAAATATGCTTGTAATATTTGCCACATGACGCTCATAGTTCTTTCTACCATCATCATCTTATTATTTAATATTGCTTAAAACATCGATGGTGCACACCCAAACAAAATGAGAGTAATGTCCCTTCGGAGCTTTCCCGCGGTATATACTTGTGAAATATATAGACGAAATTCGGTATTGAAGTGAATCTACATCTCACAAACAGGATTTTTAAATAACGATTTTGAGTGATCACCTAACAAACCAATATAAACGTATGGCAAGATATAACCATGCAGGCATTTAGTTTTCGTCAGACACAAGAAATTATCACTCTCATAAACGTATATATGCATGCAGTTTCAAAAATCAAGAACAATGTCCATAGATCGTTGTTTAGTCCGTTTACTGACTGTTTAGAGGCAGACATGTCACTTGTTCATTCTTGGAAGCCTTCATATTCCCTGTCCGACGATGGGAACTCTTTCTGATAGTGTTCACTATAAAAGCTTGTATGGTGATTCTGTCGTTTATCTGTACAAGTGGTTGCACGTCCTCTTCTTTCCCAACAAAAACAAACTAACGAAACGCTTCTAGTCTGCTTTCTATGGAGCTCATCCTCAATGGCGTTTAAACGCCAGGAAGCTTACATGTATACTAGTAAAGATCGATTCAGGCAAGAACAACGATGTAGGGACGAACTATTCTAAAATCGTCAATAGAATTTATACATACCTAAGCCGGATATGCCTTTTATTACAACTACTTTATTACTAATTTGGATTAATAACGGCTATCCTGTTCACCATTGCACACATATTATCATAGAATTTAAAAACAAAAACTTGTTAAAAAATCCTCAAACAAAATAATTTATTGGCTTAGATTTATATATATGTATATCCAATAATGAAATAAACGATAATTGGTATTCTTTTCAGAAATAATTCGTGTAAATGATTGTCAAATGAATTCAATTATGTAAGAATGTAATGTTAAAAAGAAACTTAAAAAAATCATGCGTGTTGTATGTTGTATTTTTTTCAATCAAAAACTTTAAAATTACGATTGTTAGCATTTAAACATCGCCAGATTTAAACACAAGTTAAGGAATTCCGGTAAAGTATATTAAATAGATGTATAATGGTATCTCCCTATCAAATTGGGAAATATAACATTTATTTTTAATTAAAGTACTATTTTTTACTTCATATTTGAATCTTTACTTTAATTGCCGCAAAGAAAGTAATCAAAAATTGTGTCAATTTGATTTTATACACTTTCGGAATAACGAATCTGAATTTTATTTTCAATTAATTTACTTAATTTAATCGTTGTATCTTTATTCTCATAGTGTATTAAGTTTTAGTATATTAAATACGGCGTACTCTTTTTATTTATCCTTTCCAAATAACAACATTCATATATACCTGTGTATGCTTGAATTCACACCTGTGGATAAATTGCTCCAAGGTAAACAAATCGATCTCAAACCGAGAAATATACAACGACTTTACAAAATAATAAACACACTCTGCTCACACATAATTTGCATTATAATTGTTATCAAAATAAAAACGGTAAATAAAACCAATATTTTCAGTTCAATATCAGTAACAGTGTTCAATAGATATTATGAAGAAATCTCAACACATGAAATTAATTCGAAAATATTTACATTTAGATAATTTCAACTCAATCAATACAAAACGTTACACGCATATTTATTTTCGTTCATTCTTATATTGTGGTTAATAACTACGACCATTTATGGGATGCACACAAGAACCATGTCATTTGGCCAACTGATGACATCAAATTCCGTATCTGGCGCACATCCTTGCAACTTTGCGTCACCACAAGGTTAAGGTTGTGCGACTTACAGTGCACGAAAGGTGCATCTGGACATTGTATTGGACACGTATGCGCTGTTGTACACCTGATACATGTCCACTCATGACAGAGGCTCCATCGTACCCTTGTCCACGCAGGTTCTGCAATGGTAGTCCCCATTTGTCTAGGTTATTAACAATTGCATTAGCAATATGTTCAGCGTCAACTTCCTTAGGTTCAACAAATCCTAAAAAAATCCGCTTGTACCTCATACGTGTCATTATCAACATATCTGATACAAAGCGATAGTTGCTCTGTCACGGAAACATCCGTAGTTTCATCGGCCATTATGGAATAAAAGCCTGATGCTTTACATTTTTTGCACAATTCGTTCTTTTATTTCAAGTTCACAGCATTGTATCAATTCGTTCTGAATCTGTGGTGATAGGTACGTCATAGATTTGTGTGCTGTTTCGAGATGATCTTTTAAAACCGTATCAAAGTTAGATTTCCAATTGATGAAAAAATGAAAGTTTCCGTCTTCCTGGTGAGCTATTTTATCCCAATTTCCCCTTAAAGCGATGTTCCTCTGTCCTAACACGATTATCACATCAATTATGGAAAGAAGTATATCATGATTTTTCTTGGCCTTGTCTTCATATGCTTTGCTTAATGATGAACATAAACTAGGTTTCTTGCCTTCGCAAACAGAGATAAAAAATTTAGCCTTCTCAACTGCATTCCTATGATCAACGGAGTCGTCATGTGATTTTAAAATTGATCTTTTATTACCCACTGCATTTTTCCAGTCCGTGAAACCTTTACTGCTAAAACGTCCACCTTCATCCCGAAAAACAAGACAATCCTTGCAATATGCAGCATCTTCCGTACAGGAATATCTTAACCATGGAAACTGGGATTCCCAAGATGGCAAATATCGTCTCCTCTCTTTTTTTAGGATAAACATTAGATATTTCGTCAGCATCTTTTAGCATCGCCAATTTTTGTTCATCTGTACTATGTTGGTTTTCAATAAGAAATAGAGCTGGATCAAGCCCCTTTTGACTACTAACTGACATTTTAGAGTGGCATTTTTACTAGTACTCGGCTCTGGTGTTTCTCTTATTTCTGGATCTTGTGCACTTTGAATGGGAGAGGATATATCTGGAGTTTTCTGTATCAGAATGGTCATCTACAAAGAAATTGAACAAATAACCAGATGCTAGCATGATGATAATGATGATGAATGCCTTTTACATCTCCAGCAGCAAGTTATAAGCTTACAAAAGACGAGAACATGTTATAAGCATCAATTAGGAAATATCTATTTTTAATACATAATCATAAGAATAAATATATTTATGTACGTGGCGGAAGAATTTTATCGTATGATAATTCTATTAATATAACAATAGAATTGTAACAGGTTTTATGAACCCGAGTGTATTTAAATACGGTGGACTCGATTTGAAATTATCGATAAGGGCGTTGACCATTCGCATGTACACACGTAGTTTTTGTTAGTTAAACCTGTATTGCCGTAGACGTACGTTGACAATGTCTGATATGGAGGAGGAAACCTTAGATTTAGCGAGTGAACAAGGTACGTCTACTAGAAATCCGCATGAAATGTCTAATGCAGACTTATTTTCGCTTCTCAAAACATATATGGATACTAGACTGTCGGGTATTGAAACATCTTTCACAGATACCACGCATACTTTAGAGAAAAAGGTTAAAAAGGCTGAAAATTCGTTCAAATTCAAGGGTCATCAGGTCCAGTACGAGCTGAACGTAGATTTACAGGATTTGGTACAGAGGGCGTTGGATTACCTAGGGAGAAACAAGTCGGATAAAGCGGTAACTATTCTGAATGAGGCTCTTAACACGCTAAAGAAAAGAAACAAGCTCATAAGAATTGCTGATAAGTCGGAGGGAGGGTGGAAGACCGTACAAGAATATTTGTCCGATGATTTAGCCAGTGACTCCGAGGACGAAAAGAAGATAAGGGCAGCTGATACCCGGGCGGTGAAAAAGTTAAAGTCCGTAAAATCTGCAGACAAGAAGCAGAACGTACGAAAAAGACCAGCTGAAGCTTCCGGTTCTACATCGCAAACAGCTCATAATGCAATTCCAGTTTCTGTCAGCATGCCGCCCTTTCGTGGGAGCAGACCTGGTTACGGAAACCAGGTCAAAAGGTCCAGGGAAGGAGATATGTGTTTCAGGTGTGGATTATTTGGACATTGGGCATCCGACTGCAAAAAAGACACCAAGACTGGATTTGGAGCTACCAGAGGAACTTCATAAGGATTTCAGCGCTCATACGGACACTTTACAGGTACAAGATGTTTATGAATCTTATTTTGAATATGAAAAGGGTTGTTCAGATATTTTTGTTAAAGACAGGCTTAAAAATTCTGTAAACTTTTGGAAAAGTATTAACGCTTCTAGTTTTATTGTTGATATTATTGAAAATGGTTACAAAATACCTTTGTTAAAAGAGCCTGAAAATATGTATTCTAAAAATAATAAATCTGCGTTAGAGCATTCAGATTTTGTTTCAAGTGCAGTTAAAGAGCTTGTATTGGGCGGTTTAGTAAAACGTGTATCAATTATGCCACACGTTGTTAACCCTTTAACTGTTTCAGTTAACGGTAAAGGTAAACACAGATTGATTTTAGATTTAAGACATGTAAATAAACAAGTGATTGTAAACAAAGTTAAATTCGAAGATTGGAAAACTTTATCACAATATGTTACTTTGAATTGTTACGGATATGTCTTTGATTTGAAGGCGGGATATCACCATTCAAACGTTTTTGAACAACATCAAAAGTATTTAGGGTTTTCGTGGAAAGGAGAATTTTATGCTTTTACTGTGTTGCCATTTGGTTTAAGTTCCAGCGGGTATATATTTACTAAAACTGTGAGACAATTGGTAAAGCACTGGCGTAAATCTAGCATAAAGGTAGCTGTTTATTTAGATGATGGTTTTGGAGTCGAAGTTAGTTATGAACTATGTGTAAAACACGCTCGAAGAATCAAAGCAGACTTGATTGCTTCTGGTTTTGTGCCAAACAAAGACAAGTGTGTATGGTTACCTTCACAGCACGTTGGGTGGTTAGGTTTTTCTTGAAATTTAATTTCTTGCAAATTGCAAATTCCTCAAAGAAAAATAGATGATATATTGAATTTGGTAGCTTTTATACTAAATTCTAGTTACAGGGTAAAGGTACGACAGTTGGCCAAAATCTGTGGTAAGTTAATTGCTTTAACACCAGCAGTAGGTAATGTTACCCAGATCATGACAAGAAACATTTTTTCAGTTATTAATATAAGAGACTATTGGGATCAATATGTAAACATCGGCAAGTATCCTGATTGTATCAATGATAAAATTGAGAATGGAAATGGGGAATGTGTCAAAGAGACAACAACCCGCCCAAATAAAAAACAACAGCAGAGGGTCACCAACAGGTCTTCAATGTAGCGAGAAATTCCCGCACCCGGATCCCGCATCAATGAGCTTATTTTCTGGAGAGATAATTTGCCTCTAGAAACTGAGCGAGGTAGGAGTTCTACTTGGCGAGAAGTAAAAGCAATTCAGTTATGTGTCAGTGCCTTTTCAAAACTCTTACAAAACAGTATCGTGACTTTTCACACAGATAACAAGAATGCTGTTAGCATTATAAATAAAGGTAGCAAAGTACAAGAGTTACAACAGTTGTCATTAGAAATTTATAGGTGTTGTTTACTTGAAAACATTACATTACACATTATCTGGTTACCCAGAAAAGAGAACGAGCAGGCTGATTTATTAAGTCGGATTATAGATATTGATGACTGGGGTATTTCTTCAGAGTACTTTCAGTTTTTAGACGACCTCTGGGGTCCTCATACCTTCGACAGGTTTGCCAATATGGACAATAACAAAGTAGATAAATTTAGTTCGTTGTACTGGAACCCTGCATGGTTCCTCAGCAGTAGACGCTTTCTCGTGCCACTGGGCACAAGAAAACAATCTATTAGTACCACCTGTGTCTTTAGTTTGTAAGTGCATAAACCACTTGGTTAGATGCAAAGCAGAGGGAACACTGATAGTTAAGAGTTGGCCGTCGTCTCCTTACTGGCCATTAATTTTTGATGAAAATACAGAATACAGATCGTACGTGTTAGACGTGCTCGAATTTAACGAGGTAGACAGAATTTTAGTTTCTGGAAACAATTTAAATTCTATCTTTGCAAACGGAAAATTCAAAGGTAGAATTTTAGCTGTTCGTTTGAAAGCTACTGATTGATATTTGTGATAACTTTTTATTATTTTTTGCAGATTTTACTTACTGGAGGTTCTCTATTCAGAGATGTGGGCTTACAGAAGCTGATTGATGTATATATTGTGTCACTGGACGATATTTTTTGGGCCACAGGGTCTGTAGATACCACTGGGTATAGTTATGGTCACTGGACCTGTTTTTTTCTGTTTGATGTATGCTGAGCAGTTATGCATATTTCAAGGTAAATATTTATTTAATTTATAATTATTTTACAGAAAATATTTTCAACGGGATTTTGGAAAAATGACACACAAGTAAAGCACACAGAACTTTAGATTTTGTTCAGAAAAATGAAGAATTCAGTTATTGACTCTAAAGCCAGAAATACAACTGTTAAATATGCATACAGTTTTAAGCGTTTTGTAGTGTGGTCTTAAAAGTAGTCTGTCCTTCCTGCCAACGAAATTTATGTCAGTTTATATCTTCAATATCTAATACAAAGTGCTAAACACTACAGTACTATAGAAGCTGCATGTTACGCTATAAAGTGGGCTCACAGTTTAGCTGGGTTTGAAGATCCATGCGCCTCGGATATAGTTAAATGTATTGTGGAGGCATCTAAAAGAAAGCTTAATAGGCCTATTCAGAAAAAAGAACCGATGAATGCAAACATCATGCTCAGTCTTTTTAAGAAATTTGGCGGTACAAATAGTTCGTTAAAAAATCTTAGATTATTAGCTATGTGTTTTCTGGCTTATTCAGGATTTTTAAGGTACAGCGAATTATGTCAGATTAGAGCTAAGAACATTACATTCGGAAACGATCATATTGATATCTATATTGAAAGTAGCAAAACCGATTGTTATAGAAAAGGAAAAAACGTTTTGATAGCTAAACTTGATCAAGCACACTGTCCTGTTAGGATTTTAAGTGATTATTTAGACAAAGCTAAAATAGACAGGTCCTCAGATGATTTTGTGTTCAGAGCTTTATCGTATTGTAAAAGTACAAACAACTGTAAGCTGAGAAAAAAGAATATACAACTATCTTATACTAGGACTAGAGAGATTGTAAAAGGGGCTCTATCGGAAATAGGTTTAAACGCAAGAATTTTTGGTACACATAGTTTTAGGGCAGGCGGTTGCTCAGCCGCTAGTAACTCTGGTGTCTCGGATAGATTATTAAAGATTCACGGAAGGTGGAAATCTGATATTGCAAAAGACAGTTACATAAGCGACAATTTGAAAAAACGCTTATTATAGTTTCAAAATCTTTAGGTTTATAAGATTTATTACTACAATTTCTTTCTTTGTACAATCGAGAATGGTCATCGTGCCTGACAAGTTCTAAAACTAGTGTTTTAGTTATTTATATTATGAATGAGATAAGAAACAGATTGGGCCGAGGTATATAGAAATTATATAGTCTAGTACATAAATAATTTATGTTCGTTTGAACGAAGAGAATTTAGAAAATAAATATATTTATGTACGTGGCGGAAGAATTTTATCGTATGATAAGATAATTCTATTAATATAACAATAGAATTGTAACAGGTTTTATGAACCCGAGTGTATTTAAATACGGTGGACTCGATTTGAAATTATCGATAAGGGCGTTGACCATTCGCGTGTACACACGTAGCTTTTGTTAGTTATACTTAAGCACATATATATTCGAAAACAGTATTAAATACTTTTTGTAACATTTTTTGATTGTTTTTTGTAGATTGTTGAGGCAACCTTTTTTAGTTTATTTAAACAGTGGACTTATTCTGAGATGTGGACTGTATCTACACAATTACAAACATTTGTAATTTGTTATCATTTGATAAACATGTATTGAAATTATTTTATATTATATAAAAAAGAATGGTCATCGTGCCTGACAAGTTCTAAAACTAGTGTTTTAGTTATTTATATTATGAATGAGATAAGAAACAGATTGGGCCGAGGTATATAGAAATTATATAGTCTAGTACATAAATAATTTATGTTCGTTTGAACGAAGAGAATTAAGAAAATAAGAATAAATACAGAGAAGACTAGACCAATATTGTTATTTAACCAGATTTTTGACGTGCTAATGTCATAAGTGATCACAAGTTACCTGTAAATTTTCCGCTGGAAGACATGTCAACCTAACTGGACACATTATTCTACCAATTTTCAAGTCAACCTTACCGCTCTAGAAGCAATGTAACAAATTAGCATACAACCAGACAATGCTGATCATAATCAGAAAAAGAAACACGAAATTTTTTTTTCAAACAATACCAAAAATATATTTCACACTTTTATTGAAGATAAATAAATAATGAATTGCCTTAAAGTAATACATGAAAGACTTGAGTCTCCCATAGAAAAGGCGCTTCATGATTTTGTTTAAAACTAATTATATATAATTATTATATTTTTGGTCAATGCATTATTTTATCGATTAGCATTTGTTGTTCAGTGAATTGATAGTGTATACATTGGTAACTATAGCATTATCCATTCAAAAAATAAAGCAAGCAATAAGCCTGCATACTTATAGGGGATGTTTATACTCATGAGTTACCTTTCTCATCTTTTTTTCTCTTTAAAGAACCCGTCTTCAACCAGTTTTGTAAAGACATCACGAGTTTGTTTCAATTTTTCTATTTTGATTTGTATTCGGAACACTTAATGTTTTACCGTCACCGCTATGGTAAAAGCTGCACGCTGCTGCCTAGTGGACACACTGTATGTAGTGTGCCTGTAGATAATTTGAAACTCGAACCTCGCATAATGATAATAATATCATAATGTAAAATACATAATTGAAAAAAATGACACTTCTAAAGTTTGGTCGTCGTTTCAAAAGTGAGGCATTTATTTGCCTCATTTGCCTCCATTACGCTACGGCCCAGACGCTTGTTTCGACTCATCAGTGACACTCGAATAAAAAAATGTTTCGTATAACACGCCTACATTTGTTGTCGGAATCATCCGTAGAAATCCTACCCCAGAATGTCAATCGTAATAATTTTTCCAACCGATTAAAATTTGGCAATAAACGTCTCGGTGTAAATGATTTTAAATTATAAAAACTGTTTCAGAAAAGACTGTTTTTTTTTTGTCTGAATAGAACTTATCACCCAGTTAGTAAAACTGTATAAGATACCGTCAAAAAAATCTAACAAGTCTTATTTGTGGTATGTCTAATAAGTTACGAGTTTCCTTTTTTGATTCAAATTTTCCCATTTAGATTGTTAGTTCGTTATAAAGTTAATGTTTCGTGTACTTGTTTATCAGAGCTACTTCTATTGATAAACAGTATTTCAAATAAACGGTCTAAAATATCTATTTCAAACAGATACATATAATAAGATATGATGCACAATAAAATTAATGCTCAGTGTGAATGTTTACAAAAAGGAAAGTCAGACGCTCTCATGAAATAGGTATAATACATATATATACCGTTATTGAAACTGAATAAATTTTAATAAAACGTACAAAATCAATAAATGTTTGTAAGCACCATTCTCCAGATAGAAAGTGATTTCTATCCCTACTGAATAAGAATTAAAAGAAAAAAAAACCTCTTTGAAAATAATTTTGAACGCATATTTTAGGCAACAGATGAGTGTTTCTGTGGAAACTCGAGTGAAGATCCAACTATTTACCCACGACGACCAGAAGCTGAGTGTAACATGGCGTGTAAGGGGAATACACGTCAGACTTGTGGAGGTTATTGGAGAATGTCTGTATATAGAACGGGTAATTATATGTGTCTGTTTTGAACTTTCCCGATTCATAGAGTAAATGTTATCACTGTTATCTAGCATCTGGACTATTCTAGTTATTGTATACAATAACTCCTTAAAGGTACTATTTAAAACAATCAAAAGGCGTTAAATCAGTACCAAGAAGAACGTTTGTATTAGTTTAACGTATAAAAAATGCTGCGTTTAGCAAAAAACATGTAAGTTAGGCGTCAAAAACAGCAGATTATAGAGTTAAATTCTCACAAAGCAACATCTAATGTCATCGCATGAATTTAATAAGATTAGAAACCGTATACATCAATAGGGTAGGTTTCTCCTGATATATATGAATAATCCGCCATTCGAATCCACACTCAAATGTTACAATCTAGAGTAAGACACAATAGTTTAAATTATATGTTATGATATTTAAAACTTTGAAATTCAGTCGGTAGTGAGTCGAGACATAGACATATCGTGTCGGTCAATCAAATTGAGATGTCAACCGTAAACCTCAGTTAAGTATTGGTGTAATTTGAAGTCGTTCTTCTTCGTTACTCTGTCTTTGCAGTTTTTGAGGAAGGAACATTCCTGCAAATGAAGTGTATATAGTTACATCATGCACTAGTTTGAAGTTTCATTTAATATTTCATGGTACACTAACATATTTTGTTCCACTTTGTAGTGTTAGCAGACATCACGTCAACTGCAAATAAAGATACCACAACGTTACCTGATTCGACAAGTGCATATATACTGGCTTATCAATTAATTCGTGCCAATGCCCATGCGCGGATGTTGGACATAACAAATGGTTGTATTTTAAAAATGCTAACCTCAGCACGTTTGAAATAATGGAGCTCATGCAACCGGAATTAGAAGCGCTTCAAATGAAAATCCGGGTACAAAAGACAAATACTAACCGGTTTATACGTTCTAAAAGTTCGGCAGCAGATGACCGAACTAGTTCCGTTTCTATTGGTTACATAGAAAAAATCGTATCATGTGTGATTATTTTTGTCCCGGTTCTTCTGGATGTTCTAAGATATGTACATTGGTTTTCTAAAAAACTGTTATTGTGTTTTGAATAAGTGTTGAAAGTAGGTGTATTTGATAGGCTTAGGATGAACCACTTGCAAACAATTAATAATGTTACTCATATGAAACAGCAGATCAAAACAACATGAACAAGGCATACAATTTTTAAAAATGGAACTTTCATATTTCTAGCTATCATTCTATCAGTACAGATGGTTAGCAAGACGAACTGTCATCATGGTCTTTGTGGTTTTGTATCTTTTATATAAAATTCTAACTACCTCAGATGGACTTAAATTTACAAATGTATATGTAAATAAAGGCAACCATAGTATATCGCTGTTCGAAAGTCATAAATCCATTGAGAGATAACAAATCCGGGTTACAAATTAAAACTCAGGGAAACACATCAACTATAAGAGGAAAACAACGAAACAACAGAAACACTGAAGTGCAGATAGTTGTTCATATAGCTCTTTGACTATTTCGCCCCTTATACACACTTGGTTTTTTATATATATATATATATATATATATTTGGCTTTAAGTGGCAAATCAAGACAAGAACGTTGGACGTATGATATTTGCAACTTTTTGTTTCCATTTTTTTCTTGAAACTTCGCTATTAATTGATCTCTGGCTTTTAAAGACATGGGTTTAAAACGTCCCGAGTGTATAAATATTAAGAACAGCATTTGTGGGGCACACACTTATTCTAAATGCTTTTATAGTATGTTGCACTTGTTCGATATCGCTATTGGTTGACTATATTTTTTAAGTTCAGTTGTCAGTGCTTTGTTGCTGATATTGTCTATATATCATATGAAATTTATTACATTTTCGATTAGAATTGTTAAAAGTATAAAAAAGAACTCTGATGAAAATTTAATCATATATAGATATAGGAAGATGTGGTGTGAGTGCCAATGAGACAACTCTCCATACAAATAACAATTTAAAAAGTAAACCATTATAGGTTAAAGTACGGCCTTCAACACGGAGCCTTAGCTCACACCGAACAACAAGCTATAAAGGGCCCCAAAATTACTAGTGTAAAACCATTCAAACGGGAAAACCAACGGTCTAATCTATATAAACAAAACGAGAAACGAGAAACACGTATATATTACATAAACAAACGACAACTACTGTACATCAGATTCCTGACTTAGGACAGGTGCAAACATTTGCAGCGGGATTAAACGTTTTAATGGATCCAAACCTTCTCCCTTTTTCTGAAACAATAGCATAACATCACAACAAAGAAAAACATACGATAAAATATCAATTGGCAGACTTAACTCAATCAAAAACATTTATATTTTTTTTCTATTCTTATATCCCTTCTGATAATATTTCGTTGTTTTTCAGTCCTGTATTCAATCAAGAAACGTCTTTCGAATGTTTATGAAATTCTATTTTTATGATAACGATTATTTCATAATAACGTCTAAAGTGAACAAAATGAAGTTAATATGTTGAAATATGCAAAATAAATGAACTCACCCCGCCGTATTTTTGTGCATATCCCAAATCAGGAGCCTCTGGTCTTTGTTGGTCTTGTATGTTTTATTAATTTTAATTCATTTATATGTTTTGGAGTTAAGTGTGACGTCCGTTTTCACTGAACTAGAACACATTTTTTTTTAGGGGGCAGGCGAACCCTGCATCCTGGTGCGTGATTTTCTCGATTTGTTGAAGACCCATTGGTGGCCTTTGATTGTTTTCTGATATTTGGTCGGCTTGTTGTCTCTTTGACATATTTCTAATATCTATTCTTAATTTTACTTAAACTTATGGTATATTTAAGAAATAAAACATATATCTACTTTTTACTTAAAATTTCATTTTGGAACAACTGTCTATTCACTTTTATCATACAATTGAAAATACATGTAGTATGTTGTTATGATATCGGAATACCACTTATAAATTATGTGTGTAGGTGCCACAGTACAGAATATTTATAAGAATCAATACAATTTGATTAAAATACAGATAATGTGTGCAAAAGAGGGACGAAAGATACCAGAAGGACAGTCAAACTCATAAATCGAAAATAAACTGACAACGCCATGGCTAAAATTGAAACAAGACAAACAGACAAACAATAGTACACATGACACAACATAGAAAACAAAAGAATAAACAACACGAACCCCACCAAAAACTAGGGGTGATCTCAGGTGCTCCGGAAGGGTAAGCAGATCCTGCTCCACATGTGGCACCCGTCGTGTTGCTTATGTGATTACAAATCCGGTAAAAAGTCTAATTCGGTAGGTCACATTCATGAAAGGGAAGGGGATTGTAGTTACGACGTAAGGAACATATCCGATATCATTTGTGAAACGGTTATTCCATAACGGCCAAACAACTCGTGATGGCGTCCGTAAAATTTACGAAGTGATGATGTGCAAGCTTTACTCAGAAGGATCTGATAACACTTCGTTTTACTTTCTGTTCTGTCCTCGAATTTGACATAAGCAGTCATTTTAGTATCAGAATCTATGACAAACGAGACGATTTTAATTTTGAAATTATAAATTTCCCTCATCTTACCAGCAATTAATCAATTTCACTTGCAGATGTGATATGCATTTCCAAACTCATTCGGTATTCAAGAGCTTGCAGCTGCTACTCATACTTTATAAAACATCACCAGTGTCTGAGCAGAAAGTTTATGAACCAATGTTAACTTATATAGCAAAGATTTTGACTCAGAAAAAATAAGTTCATTTAAGAATTGAATGCTTCTTTTTGTAACTTCATTAGGGTGTAAAAGCGTTGACCGGAGTATATTTTGTATGAAGCGCGGAAATGTGCGCACGGTCAACGCTTTTACACCCTAATGAAGTTACAAAAAGAAGCATTCAATTCTTAAATGAACTTATTTTTTCTGAGTCTTTTTTAGCTAGGATCATGAAAACACGAATGTTATATTTTATTTAATTCACCTGTGCACTTTATTGTGGGACCTCGTGTTATCATAAATGAAAAGTTTTATTGAGTAATGCAATTTTGCTTAAGAAATAACACGTGATGTGCAGTTAGCCAATCAGAATAACGCATTATAGTTAACCATACATCTAATGTAATTATTTATGAAACAAATTTGCCAAACCTCTCCGGTGGTAATGTCTGAAGACTTCCAGTTTATAATGTGATACGTGTAGTTCTAGTAATAGTTCCAGGTGTATGATTCATGTTTTCCAATACACGTTTAAATCTACAATCGATTTTACATAGCTTAGATATATACATTTTAATATGGATTAGTAAAACAAATTGAATTATAATCCACAGGCTTCGCATCGCTGTACTTTTAGTACAAACCTTTATATAAACTGTTGTCTGCACATATAAAAAAGCAGATTCAAGCTCCTGTGCGAGAAACATATATAATAATAACTATATAAGACATCAAATGATGCCATGCAAATCAATTTAATATAGGATAAACAAAAAGACAGACAGAATGAAAAGTAAGTAGGAACACAAATACATACTTCGTTCCAGTACTGGGCTTCAAGAGATCAACAGTAATAATTAATATCAAGAATTTCCAATCGTAGGGTCAAATAATTATGTTTCATTTGCAGTCAAATTGTGCTCCGCATTTGAATATAGTAACATTTCATTATTGATGATGAGCAGTTGTCAAAGAAAGCAAACAGATATGTTGTATATGTACATAAAGGAAACACATAAAAAATCGATCGAGGAGCAAGTGATGAGAACTTATTTTAATAAGATTGATATCGATATACACCCTTTTCCAAAGTGTTTTGGGAAAACTGAATTCTTCTTGTTCATTTACATTTTTTCCTTTATGTACATATACAACATATCTGTTTGCTTTCTTTGACAACTGCTCATAAGTTCTCATCTCTTGCTCCTCGATTTTTTATATGTCGCCGTGTGAGCGCACACGGCGACACATAAAAAATCGATCGAGGAGTAAGTGATGAGAACTTATTTTAATAAGATTGTATCGATATGCTCTCTTCTTCCTGAACATTAAGACTCAGACTAAAATAAGTCAAGAAAACCGAGAAATCTCATACCTGTCATTACTGATGTTTGTCCGAGACTTCATGGTAACTTTCATGATTTCGACAGAAATTTATCTCGTGTATGTATGATTCGTTTTTTTGTTGTTTTTTTTTTTTTTTTGTCCGTTGAGGTTTTAAAACAAACACATATATACTTACGGGATGTTGTTTTAAACTATTTTATCGTTATTTTAGAGGCAAGATCTTTACCTGTACTGATTTTCAGTGTTTGTTCGTATATATTTCATTATATAAGCCTTTTGTTACTGCGCTTGTGAAGATTAAAGAAATATATTTTTTCGAAAGAAAAATGTTGCCACCGCCACCCCCCCCCCCCCAACCCCCCCCCAACCCCCCCCAAAAAAACCACCATATCCCCACCCCTGCACACA
The DNA here is from genome assembly GCF_963676685.1 of Mytilus edulis. Classification (NCBI taxonomy): domain Eukaryota; kingdom Metazoa; phylum Mollusca; class Bivalvia; order Mytilida; family Mytilidae; genus Mytilus; species Mytilus edulis. Next base: position 36,574,343 of record NC_092348.1, read on the forward strand.
CATGAGTCATGATCTTCATCAGTGGTTGTCTTATGTCACATCTTATTATCTTTATTTGGTAAAACTGGTATTGATGGTAGATTTCTAGCAGATTCAATTTAATATATTCAGAACTTACATAGACTCGGAATGAATCTATAAATACGTTAGGAAAATTGACACACGAATGAGCGGTGTACATGGAAATGTGACATTGTATAGCAACCACATAATAGTTAACTTTCAATAAGGTAGGAAATCGGAGTGCACGTAACCTGGAAATATCACACATCTAAAGGCAAAATTCCAATCTCGGGGTTAAACAGTCAAATTTTGAAAGTTGTATTTGCTTGCAATATTTTTTTGTTTATATTTCAATTCCGATTTGACCATATAACTCAAAATTCTTTTATATGATTTTTTTTCATTCAGAGTGACATACATTTTAATTAACAAAGAGTTAGAGAGAATAGAATGCAAAGTTACCTGTGTGTAATCTGTGTTAATTAAAGGGGCACTAGCTACGAGATATATAAAAAAAATCTTAAGTATGATTGTTTTTGGTCAATCATTAATGAAAGTGAAATAGTGAAATAATGATTTGCTTTTATCAGCTATTATGGTTCAATTTTGTCAAATTAAGCTAATAAACATTGATAATAAATAATTCACTTGCAAGTGAATAATTCGACCTCATTAAATCCGTATTCATGTGAATGAACTCCAATTTAACACCGTAGAAAGAGATAGAATAACGCATGCATTGTCCGTGTACGTTTATTTAAAGGAAAAGAATGTCAACATTGAAAGTGAAACAAAGGTAAATAATTTGATTGACTTATTCGATCCACAAAAAAATCATTCTTATAAAGGTAAAAACGATGATAAACATAATTTTTTTATCCTATAATACAAAATTTAACAGACCTATAAAAATCTATTTGCACGAGTTGCTTAATCTATTTATATCTATGTTTATGTTTACATCGCTTATATGGTCGTAGAAGGTCAACTCGATAGTTTATTAGATGGCGTCTTGGCTAAAATTCACACGAAACGAAGCTACATCTTGTTGAGACCATGTCCTGTAAATTGTTTATTTTATACTTTTGATAGTTTGAAAAATGTTTTACATTGTTATAAATAGAATGTGAGAATTTTAGTCAAATCAGTGAACATGAATTTGGCAGCTAGTGCCCCTTTAAATCTGTAACTTTTTTCAATTGCATTTTATATTTTTGTTAGGTTAAAAAAATTTGATAGCGCTTGTCCTTTAAAGTCATATGAAACCTCGAATTAAAAAAAATGATGCAAATGTTTTTTATAACAAAATGGATAGTTTTCATTATTAAACTTATGTACATATACATTATTTTTTTTACATAATTTGTCCACATTTAGAAGATGTTTATTATTTTTAATTGCTTGCTTCCAGGAAGCAATTCGCCGACATATTTTCCGTATGCAAAGTGACCTTAGCGTGAACCTCCTCGTAAAAATCCGGTGATCGTAATACGCATGGATCTGTCACTGATATACACTATTATCTGATTGTACATGTCAAACACGTGCTCAATATCCATGCCTCTTCGTTGATTGCCTACAATAAGATGACAATCGGTAAACTTCGGATTCAAAACATGCATTTAATGAGTGTCATATTTGTTAAATCATTACAGACAGAGAGAGAAAATATTGACGAGTATACGATATATGTGCGTAAAAAATTATAAAATCATGCACAGACGACTAAGTTTATGATATAAACATGCATTGGTTCAAGAATTGGATAAACATTATTTTTTTACCAGTCACACGTTTCATATGACTTTAATATTTGGTGTAACGCTTATGCATCACTTTCAATTTGTGCTTCTTTGTTACATATTTGTTTGTTTAATAGTGATTGAAATTATAACACAATTTTGACTGATGTACCCCTATTTTTGACATTTTTACCTATTATGTCTGTTTGCTTTGTTCACACATCCGTGACATCGTTGTCAATATAATGGAACTTGATGCGACTGTCATACAAGTGAGGGGTTTAGCTAGCTATAAAACCAGGTGTTATCCACCATTTTCTACACAAGAACATACCTGTACCAAGTCAGGAATATAACAGTTGGTATCTATTAATTGAAGTGTTTGAGCTTTTGATTTTGCCATTTGATTAGAGACTTTCCGTTTTAAATTTTCCGCGGAGTTCAGTAGCTTTGTGATTTTGATTTTTTTTCAAATTATAAAGCTTTGCTATGGAAGCAGTCCAGGTTGTCCAGTTGAGAACCTGTCTATAATTGACAGAGGGGAATAACCTGTGTTAAAAGTATCAATCTGTAATTGGAAAACGGTTACAGATTATTTAATCAAAAGCAACAATGAAAAAGTGAAAGCCTGTATCTACTTTCGGGATCTCTGTTCTTGAGGTTGAGGGGTTAAAGGATTAGTTTAGTATGTCTCTTTCTAGGTTTGCATTTCTATAGTAAATTAAACGACAAAGTGAAGAATATAGAGAAGGGAAATTTATCAATCTGATCCGTACTGCCTATGGTGGCAGTCAAACATGCAAATGTACGACTTTCTATAACTGATCAGCGAAAAAGTGAACTTGCTTGAAGGACAATTTGAGATTAAATTTGATGGAACATCAAATGTGTTTTCAAATTCTTTTAGTTTTCTTAAAGTCATATGAAACCTCAAATTAAAAAAAAAATATGCATATGTTTCTTAAAACTAAATGGATAGTTTTCATTATACAACTTATGTACATATACTTCTTTCTGAGGAAAATTCTTTAATTTGTCCACATTTAGAAGAAGTTTACTTATTTTTAATTGCTTGCCGACATATTTTTCGTATGCATAGTGACCTAAACGTGACCCTCCTCGTAAAAATCCGGTGATAGCAATACGCATGAATCTGTCATTAAAATAAACAATTACCTGATTGTATATATTAAACACGTGCTATATACTCATGCTTTTTGTTGATTATTTACTATAAGGTGACAATCGGTAAACTTCGGCTTCAAAACACGGCATTTAATGAGTAGCCATATTTGTTTAAAAAACATAACAGACTGATAGAAAAAAAATTGACGATTATACGATATATTTGCGTAAAAAATGATAAAATCGTGCACAGAGGACTAAGTTTATGATATATGAATGCATTGGTTCAAGAATTGGATGAACATTTTTTTTCACCTGTCACTCGTTTCTTATGACTTTAATAAAATATAAAATATATCAATTAACTTCAATGAAACATTTTTGAATTTATTCATATATATCATTTCCCTTAATATACATGATAAAAAGTCATGAAAATGTGATAATATACAAGAAAACATAAAAAAATAAAGTATTTCAAAAAGGGGGTTGGCAAAAAAAAAAGATAAGCATTCTTCGGACCTGTATTAGCGATTGCGTCTGTTTGGATTCCAGGTTATAGGATGGGGTAAATGAGTTAATGCATGAAATCAAACGTTCATTGGTACCCCGGGAGAAAGTAAGATCTTTTTGCATACATAAATAACTCATTTAGGTCCTTTCTTCTACATTTTTTTTAATGCAGATTATTGTATTCTATCTACATGCTCTACAATAACTAGTAAAATTTCAACAAGATTATCTCATTTTACAAAAAGGTCTGAATGATTCAGCGAACTTAAAATAACCTGAGGACTGTATGGTGCCATCAACGCAGACTTGAAATTTAATTACCATACTGAACAAGATCCCTGTTTTGACATTTCTACTAGTATTCAACAATAACTTAATATCGTGAAAAAAAGTGTTTTATTATCCAAAACAGTATATTAGACATCATAATACAATTATTATTATAGAACAAGTGTTATGACTAGTAGAGAAAGTCCATAATAAAATGTAACTCGAATAATTAAAGCGCCCCCTTACGGTCATTGTCTTTCAGAGATGTAGTGATCGATAGAGGGATTAATATAACGACTGTTCGGGTGAAATAAAATGGTATCTGTAAAGACGTACTTTGTTGTACATGTTTTTCTAAAATAAATATTGGTTATCTACTAATCAAGAAAAGATAACTCCACACTTTACTTCCGGTTACCTCGATTTCATTGCCGGTTTTGGCGCACGTGTAAAATTAGCTTTTTTTGTTAATTTCCAGAAGAATGGGTGAAGAAAACTTAAGCAAAAAGTATGACGAAGTTCCATATGTGTTTCACATTCATTGCCTATCTTTATTTTGTAAAACCTCACCTTTTTCTTATGCAGAGCAAAACAATACATGTAACTGCCTTGAACTGGTGATTGCATCATCATGTCATCAAAAGTGCATAAATAAATATAATACATATCATAATGAACATGAGTTATACCAAATTAAAGAGTATTAAAATCTGCATTCTGATGATAACATGAAAATTGCTTTGTAATACACGAACACCCGGTTTTATATATTTGTTACTTCAATACAGCTTGCTATTATTGACAGTTTACTTTATGGCTAATTTTAATAAAAGTATAAGTTACTTACACTCAATTTAATCATGTGTATAGTATGTAATTTCCTTGTACAGCAATATGGACGTTATTCTTTAGATAAAGCTAAATAGTATACCCTATTGAAAGGTTGCAACAACTTCACGTTTTTTGTTTTTTTAGAATTTTGTTGAATTTTCATGATTTCAATAGATAGGTTAGTTAATAAACTTGAAAGATAATTCTCGATATGACAGATATAATTGACAGTTCTTTATTTGAAAAGTTACATGTTATTATAAAATACATTTCAAATTTCAACTGTCATGACTCTTGGCATGTTTGTAAAATATGAATTATCTCATTTTTAAAGAGTTTTGTCTGTCTCTATGGTACACATATATGCTGTATCTATGTCAACAATTATTTAATTTTCAGTAAACTTCTTTACTGATTTCCTACTGTTTACTTATGTATTGCATCACCACTTTTGTATGATGCAATGCTGAGAAAATTGTGTACCTTCATGTATAAAAAGATAATTGACCCTCAAGTATATTGTGTTGATAACCACACAGAGAAATTAAATAAATGGCTTCTTATACAATTACGTTGTCCAAAAAGTAAGTTTTTTAGTTTACAACGAACTCAAAAATTAGAAAATACAAATATTGTTTGATGCAGTTACATGCAATTTGCCTGAGTACAATATAATTTAATGAAAAACAGAAAGATTATAAAAAACCTGTCAAAAATTTAATATTTTGATTTGATATATTTTTTTCTATTAAAAACAAACAAAATAAAATCCAGTGCAGCTACATTTATAAATGTGCATGTGCTGAAAATTATTCCATGTTGAAAAGTTCATGTCAGACATTGGTTTTAATCATTTCTTTGTTAGAACAAGCTTTTATAAAAAGGTTACAAATTCGCTCAAAAAAGAAGACTATATACTGTACATATCAGTGATATTTTTGGCATTTTTCAAAACTACCTCTACCCCTTTTTGTTGGGGAAAATATGCGTAATTTTCATCAAATTGAGAAATTTTGAAATAAAACATGAATTTGACTGAAACTTCATTTTTATATACATTTTGTACATGTAGACCCCCTTTCAAGAGTCAAACCCTGCTTTGAAAATAAGACCTCTTTTTGTCAGTGATGATACATAAATAGACCCTCAAATCGGCACATATAGTAATTGTAGGCATGCTAAATGTATAAATGAGTGTTTTTCAGGTTGAATTCGTGCATAACTACTACCGAGACTGCACTGTTTGGGAAAAAAAGTTGTCTTTTTGGGAATAATTTTAAGCCATATTTTTTTTTCAAATTGTGATTCTTCTCCGGGGGAAAAAGCCTTTATTCTCCATTAATTTAAGGCAAACAATATCACTGCATATATCCCTGATTAAACCACTTTTGTTACAGAATCAATAGTTTAACAGAAGTTATTATATTTGTATTTTTCTTATAAAAATTCTTAAGTTGCATTTTTGAAAGTTGTTATTTTTTTTCAAGAAATTAAAAATGTTTAGCTCTGCATTGAGAAAAAGTTGTTTTTGGCTTGTCCAATGTTCTAAAAGGCTAGGCGGACAAAGATCTGGTTTTCTATTGCCAACAAGAACCACACGTCTAACATATGCTCAATGCAGGTAATTGACAAAACAAAGTGACTAAAATATTATTAACTTTATAAAAAATATGACACTGCTACACTGACATTTGGATCTGTATTCATTGTTCATGATGATGACATATGTATATTTCTATATAAACCACAGTCTATCAAGTTAAAGTTAATACTTCATTTGATAATGGTTGTAAATTAAGTATACTTGCTGTTTTATGAAGATTAATTTTATCTTTTAAACAATTTTAAAAACTGAACAATAAGTATTTTTCTTCATCATTCATGATTGTGCCGCCTATATGTATATTTGCTGAAACACAGCTGTCATTACTCATTTATGTGAAAAAAATTGGCAGATGAAAGAGGATTTTTTTCTTCTAAAATCAGCCAATGAATTTCACCCTGCAATTCTTTTGACAAAACTAGAGGATCCAGAAAGGTCTTTAATTTTCAGATCCTTGTATGCAATGGTCACAGGATCTAATGTATATTTTAATCAAAATTTTCCCTTTTACTTGAATTCTAGACTTCATAATGTATAGAATTTCGAGACTGTAAGCAGGCAGAAATGGTTTTTCAAGTCCATGATAAGACATCTATTAATTACAGAAAAAATAAATTGCAATGTACGCATGTAAAATTTGACTAGGACTAAATAAACCAAATCAACCACATTGATGATCTTTAAGTTAAATGATTTTAGAATGTGTCAGATTGAGGTTTTCTCGATAACTTAAACTGATAGAGATAACATGATCAAAATCTTACTACAAAAAAAAGTAAGTGTCATAAACACATTTTCTTTCTAAATATACATTTCATGTTTGCTACTGGAACTTGAAAATACATTAATCATGTTAATCAATCTAAATAGTTGTATTTAGTTACGTTCATGTCTGTTTGATTTAGAGAATTTGTTTATAATCAAAGATAGGACTTGTGCCAGTCTAGATCTTTTTAAAAGCTAATATCTTGCAGGGACAAAATATTCAATGTATATTTTTGTACTTTCAGTGAACTTAAAAGACGAATGAAAGCAGAGAAAAAAGCTAAAGAAAAAGCTGAAAAAGGACCTCAGAACACACCACAAGTTCAGGAATCGGAGAAAGCTGTGAAACCAAAAGATGATGAAGAAATTGATGCAAATGTGTGTATTAATAACTAGTTAGGTGGTGTCTTGATAGTAACGATAGAAAAACATCTTAATTGGAAATACAGTGTTGAAGAACATGAGTCGATGAGACAATATCCCAAATATTTAAAGCAAATTATTTAGGCAAAGAAATATTGATGAAAGAGTAGAACATGTACATTGTACATGTATAATATTGTGAAATGCAAAATCTACAATACTTAATATTATGAGATACATTTGTACCTACACAAACGTTTTCATGCTGTCCTCCAAATCTTAATTGTTTAACTTTAAGCAATTAAAAGATTGACTTTGCCATGTTTTTTTGTTGATCCAGATACATCACATGTTCTGACACATCTTGACAAGCAAAATACTCTGAATATTTTCTCAAATACAAGTTCTTATTTATACATTTCTTAAAACAGAAATGTACTCATCAGTAAATTTAAGTAATTTCATACCAAAAATTATAATACTCTTAGGCATATTCCACATTCTAAGTGAAGAATAGTGGTTGCCCTTTAGTTTTTACAAAATGGAAATAAAGATAACATTGTTTTTTTTACAGGAATACTTCAAGCTCAGGTCAAAATCTATTGCACAGCTTAAAGAAAAGGGACAAAACCCCTATCCACACAAATTTCATGTACAGATGTCTCTGTCCACATTTATTGACACTTATGACAGTACACCAATAGGAGAAACTAAGGAAGAGGAAGTCACTGTGGCAGGTTTGTCTATTGTAGAGTTGCTTTATTTTTCCTAAGACTAGCTAAGGCCATGCAATAAACATTTTCTGGTTCTCAGACACTTAATAATTGTGAGGAAGTCTGGGTGTTAAAATTTTGTGTGTTGACCAGTATTTTTTTAACACTTGTATTCATCTTAAAGAATGAGATGGCAAAAGGGTGATAAAAAAACCCCACAAAATTAAAGTTTAAGCCACATGGTTGCTTTAAATAGGAAAAGTCCAATAACTAGTCCACAAAACATTTCAAAATACTGAATTCTGACACAGCATCCTCAATACCTTCTTTGGTATTGGTCAGGTAAAAAATATCAAAACCCTTAAACTGCTTAGACAGAAAAGCCAAAACTCAATATTTAACTTTAATAATAAGAGACATTGGGCATATGTCAATGAGATCCAAATCTAACAACAGACATTGACAACAAAAACATTAAAATACCCCAAGATAGCTGCATACACAATGTCTCAGATACTGTAAATGCAGAAAATTTCGTGGGGGATTTAATTTCGTTTATTTCGTGGATAAGAATTATCCACGAAATTAAAACCCCAATGAAAATTTAACTGTAGATTTACATTATTTTATGATGTGACTAAATCTTATTGACATTATACAATTGATGAACATATAAAATGCATACAATGAAATAAATAGCTTAATTGATTTAACATTGATATTCAAAGGTTTTCTTTAAGTCAGACGATCCTAATCCTTTGTTTGTACAGTAATCAATGTCATTTAACAGTCTAATGCGTCTGTAATGCCCTCAAGTCATTGTCCTGGGATAAAACACCAAAGATGTGTAAAACCAATTAACATGTGCAGGGTACAACACTTGATTCGTGCTCACTGTTACTATGAAATGCAATTATTGATTTTTCCCAACAGCGAAAGTTCAGATCAGTTTTATTAAGTATTGTCAATTATAAAGTGTCATTTATATAATTGTTTTCTAAACTTAAAATCCACGAAAATTAATCCCCACGAACTTACTTTTGGATACAAAACCACGAAATTTTAACCCCACGAAAATTAATGTTTATACAGTAAATGATGTTTGAGCTGAGGCTAACAAACATTTGCAATCCACATCTATTAAGCTCGTATAAACCCCAAAAAAATATGAAGACAAGCGTTTCTATGATCAATCTTGGCAGATGGTACAGTATTGTTTTCTGTCTCCTTCTTTCGTGATAAAAAAAAATATAGAAGGCATTACATGAAAAAAAAAATTTTTCTGAAAATTTATTATCAGTACGGCAGAATTCTTCAAAAAAGGAAAAAAATAATGTAAGAGATTATTGAATGTTTGCCAAGGAAACAGGGATACCCACATTTTCTCCCTTTGCTCCCTGGTCCAAAATTTCGTTAATTTTGGTTTAAAGCCTTTAATCTGCAATAAAACCAAAATAAATTCTGAAAGGTAAAGAGTCTAGGAAGATATTCAGCATCTTACACATTACTATTTCTAATATATAAGTGGAAAAAATATATGTTTAAGATGAATTTCAACATGATTTCTGGTACAACCACTTAACAATCTGTACCTTTATTTAGTCTTGACAGCTGTCAAATGCATTTATAAATTTCTGACAGTTTCAAAAGACATTCCTTTTGCTTTATTTGATTAGAACACACCAATTTAGTTCCTTGTTCGACGGACCCACCTATACCTATTTTTTCCAAAACAGAATTTTTTTATTTTTATTATATTCCCGCATCCAGAAATGTAATCATGTCCATTTCCCGCACCGTTTTTTGGTAAATATTATAACAAGATCTCAACATTTGTTTTTAAAATCACAGTATAACCTTTATATAACGATTTTAAACCTATAAGCATCCAACAACACTGTAAATATCTGTGAGAATATTTGTTTCAGCATGAAACCAATTTTTTCCAAGTGGGAGTGCTTCGGAGCACTCCCACTTGGAAAAAATTATAACAGGGGAAAATATATAACAGGGGAAATACCTGTACAGAACAAAACATTGGTTTCTTTCCCCCTGACTTATATTCCCTATCAAAAAATGTTCATTGTTAAAATAAAGTACAAAGAACTTCTGAAGGATTTGCCTTCAACTGCAATTATAATGTATGCTGACGCTGCAGGTTTGTGCACCTGTCCTGATTGATTCAGGGACCTGTCGTTCAGCAGTTATTGTTTGTTGATGTGGTTCATTAGTATTTTCCCGTTTGGAAATATTAATTAGATCATTGGTTTTCCTGTTCGAATTGTGTACAATCTAAGTTGTGGTCCCTTATAGCTTGCTGTTTGGTCTGGATCAAAGCTCTGTGTAAAAGGTCGTACTTTGACCTATGTTTGTTATTATCAGGTTATACCTCAGACAAGGGCCTTGAAGGGGTCATTTTACCATGTTTACTGTTGTAGAAAAGAAAATAGAAATACTAAGGATTTGTATAGTGCTACTATACAAAACATTTGAAAACTTAAAACTTTTTACTAAAAAAGAGGAGAAATACATTATATTTTAAACAACTTTTCTACAAGAGGGGTCCACTTATTTTGAATAATATTAAACTGTTATTAAAGTAAATGTGTTAACATGGTTAAAGTCCAGGAATATTAATTACAAAATTCCTGGACATGTTTTGACCATTTAATACCATATAGATATTATAGTTCTTTGGGAAAATATTAGCCCTTTTGTACTAAAAGTGTTTTTACAAAAAAAATATATAACACATATTGACCCCTCATAAAAGGGATATTCATAACATTAAGGGGTTGTTTTGAACCTGATTATGACTTGGATGGAGAATTGTCTCATTGTCAGTCACACATACATAGACCAGATTTAAATACTCAATTATTTCTTGATGAACAGGGAAAAAAATACTTCATAAATTAAAGAAATGTCAAGGTAAAAGTGATAAATCAAGTTTTAATATAGTCAAAACCTACTATTTTATGTTTACAAAAAAAATTAAAATCGCTCGCCTTTACTTTTTAAGCTTCGCCTCAAAAATTTGCAAATTTTTTTATTAAAATTTTCAAATCGCTCGCTCGCCCCAATTTTTGGAGTCCAAAAATCCGTAGAACAAGAAATTAAATTGGTGTGGCCTTATAGCTGATGTTTGTTCTACCAATGATACTTAAATCCATTTGTTTTATCTTTGAGTATATCTGAAAGTTCCCATTGTAATTCTATTTCAATCAGTTGTGTCATCTGTCAGGTGAACAATCATGACAAGATGGAAATATTTTCATTTGGCTTACCATTTTATATTTTGACATTATTATTTGCTAATATGCAAGTTCACCGCAAATCTAAACTTCTTTTAAGAGGTAAAAATTGGAGTTTCCCAAATGTGTTAGAGTTGTTGCTCTTAGACCTATTTGGAAATGTTAGATTTGATCATTTCCTTTCACTTGAACATAAAATGCAATTCAAAATCATTGTTATTAATATTTTACAGGAAGAGTACATGCAAAAAGATTGTCCAGTTCCAAACTGATATTTTATGACTTGAGAGCAGAAGGGGTCAAAATCCAGGTCATGTCAAATAAAAAGTAAGTAACTCTTAAAGTCTTACAGTACAAGTAAAATGAGAGATAGTCCTGATGGTGTTGAAAAATACATAATATTACAAACATGATTTTGGTGAAGACCAAAATATAATTGGAAGTCCATATATTTTTATGTTCAAATTTTATTTACAAACTCTCTAATGTTTATTCTTGAAGTAAACCAAGTTAAAAGATATCCACAATGGATATGTGGATACAATGTATGCACATATCCATTCATATTTTTATGCCCCATCTACGATAGTAGAGGGGCATTATGTTTTCTGGTCTGTGCGTTCGTTTGTTCGTCTGTCCCGTTTCAAGTTAAAGTTTTTGGTCAAGGTAGTTTTTGATGAAGTTTTAGTCCAATTGACTTCAAACTTAGTACACATCTTCCCTGTGATATGATTTTTTTAATTTTAATGCTAAATTACAGTTTCTACCCCAATTTCACGGTTCATTGAACATAAAAAATGATGATCTTCACGTTTAAATGCCAAAACCAGTGGCGGATCCAGAGGGGGGGTTCCGGGGGTCCGCACCCCCCCTTTATTTTGGCCGATCAATGCATTTGAATCGGGACATATGTTTTGCACCCCCCTGCACCCCCCTTTGCCCTGGGCTAGCACCCCCCCTTTCGAAAATTCCTGCATCCGCCACTGAAAACCAACAAGTTAATGACCATCCGAACGTCTCCTTTGTTATCATTCCATGACCACCAGAACGTCTCTCTTGTAATCATTGAAAAGAAACGATGCATTCTGACTTTTTAAAATAGACAACCAATCAGTGACCTGAATTCATGTGAACTTATTTAGCCCAAGGTAAACACTTGACTTTTCCTCCTTGTTTATCGTTACCCGACTTTGCGACAATATGTCTCTCGGCTGCCTGTAAACATTTGAAAAAGATATTTTTTTCTTTTTGAATTTATATTTTTGTCAGTGAAGTAGACAGCACTTGAAGCCACCGTAAACGGCAGAAATCTGCCGTCTACTGGCTACTTTGGAAAGCCTTGCACTGGTAAATGTTTTTTCATTCATTGTCTAACATGTTTTTTATTTATCATGTTTATGTTATGTTTTGTACTTTTAGATTTTTTGAACCAGAAGATTCTTTTGATGAAATAAATGACAATATAAAACGAGGGGACATTATTGGTGTTGTAGGCAAACCAGGTAAATTGTTTCACTTGATTATCAGAATTCACAAAACTTATTTTTCTGTTTGACAGTATGTCTTCTTTTGCTTGTCTTAAAAAATGTATAGGTACTGCAGTTTTGAAAGGGTTACTACTTATTATACTGCAAAACTTATGAAGCCTAAAAATGAAAAGAAAACACAAAAATATGATCTGAAGCCTATTCGTTGCTGTGTACCACTAGCTATCCGGATGGGTCACGGCACCCTTGAAATATCTGGCTTTTAAATTATTATTATTGATGAATATACCATAGCAGTGACATTGTTTGCCTCAAATAACAGCCGAAAATTCCCAATTACTAAAAAAAAATGGCTTAAAATTCCTAAAAGTTTGAAATTTTCCCCAAACAGTGATGGCATTGGTAGTAATGTTTGTAAATATCGTATTCATGTTATTATTTTGATATTAGAAAGCTCTTTTGAGATCCAGTTTTCTGATCAGAATCATCATTGTGTTTGAAACACACATAGTTTTCAATGCATTAAGTACCATCATTGCTTCTGTTTCTTTCCCCTCTCCAAGAAGTACCTTTCAGGTTGAAAATGTCTGACAACCAAAATATACATGGAAAAAAACAGTGCAAAAAAGACAGCAAAGGTCAGCAAAAAATCGGAGATGTGTTTAGAAAAAAATAAAAAAAATTCCCAATTTCAATTACAAATATGCATTTTCCCAATAAAAAACGGTAGAGGTAGTTTTGAAAAAAGACAACAATATCACTGATCATAGAAATAATGATTTGACTAACAGGGTACCACTAGTTTTTTTTTGTTCGTTCTTAATGTTCTGTATGATAAATATTTAGATAAGAAGATGTTGTATGAATATGGGTCGTCCATCGGCCTTCAACAATGAGCAAAATCAACAACATTCAAAAGTAACATGCATAGCAAGCTATAAGTGGATCTGTGATGACAAATGTTAACTAAATTGCAACAGAAAACAAACAGTCTGATTCATGTACAAAACAAAAACAAAATATTTTTTACCTGTCAGTCAAATGATAACAACAAAATTTGATATTTCAACTAGCACTTGTTGTTCACCATGAAGTTTGTAGGAAAGCTTGCAAGAAAAATAAAATAATGATGAATAGAATATATGTCTATCTATGGTTACTATTTTGTAGGTAAAACAAAAAGAGGAGAGCTGAGTATTATACCAAAGACAATAACATTATTATCTCCATGTTTACATCAACTGCCACATTTACATTATGGTCTTAAAAACCAGGTGAGGACATTAAAAAAAAGAGTCTTAGAGCAAAGGACATTTCTTTAGTTAACAACCAATGAAAAATATGTTGAATTTGCAAACTGATAATTTTACAGAGAAAAAAACCTTTTTGACTCAAAGAGGAAAAACCATTGTAGGTGCATTTCAACAAATTTACAGAAGATTGACCTGCGGTTGAAAGGTTTTCAAGAAATCCTGTTAAAATATAGAATTTAGTCCAAAATTATATGTTTGGAAACTATAGCTAGATGTGAAAAATGCAGGATACTGCCATCTTTGCATGTACTTGACATGATTGTTCCTAAAATTTAATACATTTCTTACTAAATGATTTTGAAAATCAAGTGCTGAATCTTTATACCCTAATAACAAAACAGAGAAATGACAGTAAATTTCGTAAAATGCCAATTTGAAACTATTTTACAATTAAAAGATGCTTGCATGGTATTGAAGGTATCTACATTTTTCACTTATACCTTATTGTAGAAGAAAAGCGGAGAGCCGTGGTGTAGTGGTAAGTGCATTGGACTACTAACACAAAGGTTCTTGGTTCAATCCCTGCTCCCTTAACACCATTTACGAGCATGCTCTTGATGAAAACAATGATAGTCTGTCGGAAGGGAACAATAAATGGCTGACCCGTGTTAAGAGAGAGCCATTGTTTTTAGATGTCGAAAAAGCAATGGCTGACCCGTGTTAAGATAGAGCCATTGCTTTTAGATGTCGAAAAAGCAATGGCTGACCCATGTTAAGAGAGAGCCATTGCTTTTAGATGTCGAAAAAAGAGCAGGCTAATGCCTCTACAAGGCAGCTCTCGCACCCTCAAAGTGGAAAGGGATTAATATAAGTTGCAATAACTTGTTTCCCAATCCAATATAAATAAAGATGTTTGAACTAAGAGAATGGTGTAAAATACATTTGTCAGATTAATTGTTTCTTACTAATTATGAAATTTTTTTCATTTGTTTTACAGGAAACAAGATACAGACAGAGATATTTAGACATGATTATAAATGAACCAGTCAGACAAAAATTTATAACCAGAGCTAAAATTATAAACTACATTAGAAAATTCTTTGATCAACAGGGTTTCTTAGAGGTAAATACTTTTGAAAAATAGAGATTATATATGTTGGAAAATTAAAAAAAAATATTACTGATTGACAGCTTTAATAATTTTCCACAACAACTTCATTCACAAGTAGTATATTGGTTAGTGATAATTCTTGACTACCATAAATAAGAAATAAAATTGATTCTTGAAATAGAATTGCTCTAAATATACACTTAGTTAACCAGAATTGAACAAAATTAAGCCCCAAAAAATAATATATGTTTCTGCAAACTCAACCTACTCAAGTGCCAACCCGAACACTATTTATGCCACTGTGGAACAAACAAGTTGGAATGATTCCCTTATAGTAACCAGCTATAGTATATTTGTCAAATAAAATGATAATATAAAAAAGAAGATGTAGTATGATTGCCAATGAAATAACTCTCCACAAGAGACCAAAATGACACAGAAAGTAACAGCTATAGGTCACCGTAAGGCTTTAAACAATAAGCAAAGCCCATACCGCATAGTCAGCTCTATATAAGGCCCCGATATGACAATGTAAAAAAATTCAAACGAGAAAACTAACGCCCTTATAAAGGCCTTCCAATTACTCCTTATTTCAGCACAATAGCCAAAACACATGTATTATCTGTTTTGGCCTTGCCACACACAGAAATCTAGGCCCATAACAACATCTATATTAAAAGATCTAAATATATATAATGAGGTCACTTAGTCAACAACAATAACAATATGCATTGAATATTAAAAAAACTCACAAACATGTGTGAAACAGGAGATACATGTATACAAAATACAATCTCATACGATCATAGAAATAAATAAAACAACTTTGAAATGGAATATATTAATAATTACTATACTTTATAATGTTTTCGTTGTAAACATGACCAATCATTTGTCTGTATTTACAGGTAGAGACTCCACTAATGAACATGATCCCTGGTGGTGCTACAGCTAAACCTTTCATCACACATCACAATGATCTTAACATGGACTTATATATGAGAGTAGCACCAGAACTTTATCTCAAAGTAAGTAGCCTCACATCACAATGATCTTAACATGGACTTATATATGAGAGTAGCACCAGAACTTTATCTCAAAGTAAGTAGCCTCACATCACAATGATCTTAACATGGACTTATATATGAGAGTAGCACCAGAACTTTCTCTCAAAGTAAGTAGCCATAATTTTATAACAGGATTATTTCCCCTTAATCAGAGATTTATAATTTTAAGATATAGTTTGATTTTTTTAGCTTCATTCTTTTATAAGATAAAAAGTTTTCATAAAAAATGTAGTATAAATATGATTCAGTTGGAGTTGTTTTTCAATAGATATGGATATGAAATTAAAAATTTCCAACAAAGGTGGTCCTTAACATTGGGACATTTTGTCTGCAGATTAAATTCTCACAAATTAAGAAACGATTATATTTATTTCCAAATACTTTGATGGTTCAATGTTAATTTTGAAAAACCTGATGTTACAAGAATTTTAAAAAGAATACTCTTGCTTTTTAGACCATGAATTATTAAGGATAGATTTAACTATAACTTGTCAAATCTTTGATCAAAATAATCATTTAAAATAATTATCAGTGAAGTTGATAAACGTTTATCTTTGTAATTTATCAAATTGCTATATTTATTAACTTGATAATTGTCTTGTAAAAATTACGATTTTTGAAATTTATGAAGAGAAAAACTATTATCCAATGTAGATTACTTTCAAAATGAAATTTATCAATTTTGTTATACAGTTAAAATAAAACCTGTTTATTTATAATTGCCAGATGTTAGTAGTTGGAGGTATGGACCGTGTATATGAGATAGGGAGACAGTTTAGAAATGAAGGCATTGATTTAACACATAACCCTGAGTTTACAACATGTGAATTTTATATGGCCTACGCAGACTACCAAGACCTTATGGTTATAACAGAGTCACTGGTATCTGGTGAGTACAATATACACTGGGTCAACTTCAATAGAAATGCTACATATGCTAGTCCTGTTAACTCAGGTTGATGCTGAAAAGGATTCTTTATCACACCGCATTTGACCTCCAATAAATGTACATTGTGTAAGGATATTTTGAAAAGATTGATTCAATTTGAATCGTTTACAATCTGAAATGCTGATATTTACAAGTAGAGACCTGTATTTTGTCACAAGATCATGAAGTGTAGATATATTTAAAGAGGATGTAAAAAACAAATAAAATGAGCATAATATAACTTTGCAAGTTCATATCCATAAATGAATTTTCATTTAAACCATTCATTTACTTCTGCTCAGTATGTACTAAAAAAAAACACCATTTTATGGATATGGTCTTATTGCACATAAAGCTGTCAAATCTATCAAACATTCATGATAGGTTGCAGAAAAGTCGGTCTCTTAAAGGGATTCAAAGTATTGTCCTAAAAATGATGAAACCCAAGGGTCTTTAGAATTTTTCAGGACTGATGTCACAAGATAGTAACTTAATCTAGACCTCTTGAACAGTGAATATTTATCGAAACAGAGGTAAAGAGGTAACACAAATATGTGTAATATTGCCCTTTTTAGCTCACCTGGCCCGAAGGGCCAAGTGAGCTTTTCCCATCACTTGGCGTCCGCGTCGTCGTCGTCCGTCGTCGTTAACTTTTACAAAAATCTTCTCCTCTGTAACTACTGGGCCAAATTAAACCAAACTTGGCCACAATCATCATTGGGGTATCTAGTTAAAAAAATGTGTGGCGTGACCCGTCCAACCAACCAAGATGGCGGCCATGGCTAAAAATAGAACATAGGGGTAAAATGCAGTTTTTGGCTTATAACTCAAAAACCAAAGAATTTAGAGCAAATCTGACAGGGGGTAAAATTGTTTATCAGGTCAAGATCTATCTGCCCTCAAATTTTCAGATGAATCCGACAACCCGTTGTTGGGTTGCTGCCCCTGAATTGGTAATTTTAGGGAATTTTTGCTGTTTTTGGCTATTATCTTGAATATTATTATAGATAGAGATAAACTGTAAACAGCAATAATGTTCAGCAAAGTAAGATTTACAAATAAGTCAACATGACCAAAATGGTCAGTTGACCCCTTTAGGAGTTATTGACCTTTATAGTCAATTTTTAACCATTTTTCGTAAATCTTAGTAATCTTTTACAAAAATCTTCTCCTCTGAAACTACTGGGCCAAATTAATCCAAACTTGGCCACAATCATCTTTGGGATATCTAGTTTAAAAAACTTGTGACATGACCCGGCCAACCAACCAAGATGGCCGCCATGGCTAAAAATAGAACATAGGGGTAAAATGCAGTTTTTAGCTTATAACTCAAAAACCAAAGCATTTAGAGCAAATCTGACATGCAGTTAAAGTGTTTATAAGGTCAAGATCTATCTGTCCTGAAATTTTCAGATGAATCGGACAACCTAATGTTGGGTTGCTGCCCCTGAATTGGTAATTTTAAGGAAATTTTGCTGTTTTTGGTTATTATCTTGAATATTATTATAGATAGAGATAAACTGTAAACAGCAATAATGTTCAGCAAAGTAAGATTTACAAATAAGTCAGCATGACCAAAATGGTCAATTGACCCCTTAAGGAGATATTGCCCTTTATAGTTAATTTTTAACATTTTTCATAAATTTTTGTAAATTTGTAGAAAATATTTTCCACTGTAATTACTGGGCCAAGTTCATTATAGACAGAGATAATTGTAGCAACAAGAATGTTCAATAAAGTAAGATCTACAAACACATCACTATCACCAAAACACAATTATGTCATGAATTTATCTGTGTCCATTATTTAATATGCACAAGACCAAGGTGAGCGACACAGGCTCTTTAGAGCCTCTAGTTTATTTTAAAAAGATGAGAGTGAAATCTGTCTTGTACATTAATATTAACATTTTATTTATAGGTATGGTAAAGACCTTGACCGGTGGCTATAAAGTCCCCTATCATCCTGAGGGTCCAGATGGACCAGTGTGGGAAGTGGATTTTACACCACCATTCCGAAGGATTAAAATGATTCCAGAATTAGAGTCCAAATTAGGAGTTAAATTTCCAAATCCTACAGAATTTGGCAAAGAGGGTAGGTTTTGTTTAGTGAAAATGACAGGGTGGACTCATTATGTGTTGTCTTTTGAAACTATCAGCTTGAGTAAAAAATCTTATATCTATATATTTGTGTATTCATCAATTTATACATGTTTTGTTCTCAGAACCAAACCTTCATTATGTATGCACGATTCAATGTCAATTCTATTGTGTTTGAAGGACAAGTTTCACTTTTGGCAAAACATGGTCTTGAATTCTAACTTAATCATAAAATAAGGTTCATTTATGGATCCATTTTGAAAACTTTATTGCAATCTAAAACAAATCTCTTCCTAATGGTATATTAAACACGCCAAAGTCAGCTTATTTTAGCCCTGTTGAAATAAGCCAAGAGCATGACATAATAGAATTATTTCTCTTTTTTTTCTTCAGAAAGTAGAAAATTTATTGATGATCTATGTAAAAAGAATGGAGTAGAATGTACATCACCAAGAACAACAGCCAGGTTATTAGACAAAGTATGTATATGTATAATCGTCTTGTTCAACTCAAATAAAGGATCTATATAAAACATGGGAATAATTTTATCTGACCCTTAAATTCTACAGGATTTTTCATCTGTCAGGGGTGTGGAAATATTTGCTGTGGGCACTTGTCCCTGGGCAAGTAAAACTGTAAAGTTCACTTGTCCGGAAAAAAAGTTACTTGCCCTGATGGTCCCAATAAATATTGAAGTATTTCATTGTAGTTAATATATGATTCTTAGCACTGTTTTGCATCACAAACAAATGAAATCCATTTGTTTATTATGTATAAAAATTTAGGAAAGTAGGTTAACATCTATGGGAAAGAAACCTTACAGCAAACCAACCAATGAAATGACATGTAAATGTAACTTTTGCAGCAGTTTTTGAATAAAAATTGTAGCCAGTAGGTACATATAATGATCGATATACTAATTTAAAGGACAGTGAGTGAAGAAATGGAAATTAAATAAGGGATAAACTATTGACTTTTTTGCTGTTTCTCTCAACTGACAAACTTGGTTTTTTTTTTGTTTTTTTTTTATAATTGTCTTGATGGGCAATTAAACCGTCCCTTCTATTTACCACTCTGACAACAAATAATGTTGACCTTTGATCTATAAATATAAAGAAAAAAAAATATTTTCCGAATTTCCATCCTAGATAGCCAGGGGCAATCTGATATTCACGATGTCTGAAATTCTCGCTTCCATATTTCTTTTTAATACTTCTTATCCTCCATTTGGGTTTTAGGTTTTTTACTCGACTCATTACTCTTTTTGTCTTGCTTGCCCGGTGTTTTATAAAGTATTTATCAATCTGAATCTCGATACAAAATCATATAAAATGACACTTCCGGTACATGATGGATAAAACCTAATCAACGATTCAGTGTCAATGGACAAAACCAATGCAATGTTACGCAACTCGGGTTTGCATACTTAGTTTTATTTATTTTGTTAATCGATCTATTTCCGGTATTATCTAATATTTATCGTCATGAACATTGGTGTTTTTACTTGCTGACCATTGGTTTCTTTTACATAAATTTCACATCTTTATACATTTTGAACATGTTGAAATTAATTCTATATTTCTGTTGGATTTGAATTTTGTCTTTTCTATTTTTTCACTTGTCCACGGGCAACCCAGACAAAAATAATTACTTGTAACCCAGACAAAAATAATTACTTGTCCGGTTGTTCAAATGTATGAGTCGGGCATAGCATTTCCACACCCCTGTCTGTTAACCAGACCATATATTCTTCTTTATGCAGTAAGCCCATTTTGAAAGTACCCTCCCTGGGTACCATGTATATTTTAATGTATATTTTAATGGAACAACCTAAATGTCCAATGGATTTAAAATATTCAACTATTATAAATTACTAATGGTTTAGGTGACAATTCACAATTTTTGCAAACAATCATTATGCCTTTATGGATAGTGTTCATTTTGTTATACTGTTACCAGATGTTAATTTGTTTGAATACTATCAGCAACCTATCCTTTAAATTCTGTCAAGTAAGGCCATTTTCAAATTAACTTTCCCATTCTCAGACACCAAAGAGTATGCCAAAAACCCTTCACTGGCTAATTTTTATTGTCAATCAAAAATAAAGGAATTTTTAAAAAAAAAAGTGTTGTTAAAGTTTTACCTCTTATAAACTATTCAAAGGGTGATAACTCTTCAAAATATTTGGGAACATAAAGTTATTTCCTCTGTCTTTTTGTTGTTTCATGTAAAAATGTAATTTTATTTCTCTGCCTGTGACAATCTCAGATGGTGATATTTACATGCATGTACTATATGTAAAATGCAAGTGTGATTGACTCCTTGGTGACGAATTATGGGGGAACAGTGTTTTCCATTCGGCATTTAAGCCGGGTGTGCCGACCACCTTCTTTTGAAAGCCGACCACCTTTCGATTTTAGGAGGTGGTCGGCTTTTTTTCGGTTCCGTACCCTTAAAATTTGAATACTAATCGTGCCTTGCTGATTTGTTTTCATTGACAAAGATGGCGTCCAATCGTCAAATTTCAATGTTTTCATTTATCAATCGGGGTACAAGAAAGGCAGATGACGATGATGGTAAAGAAAATACTAGACCAAATAAGTTAAATAAAATTGATAGTAATGTTGAAGTTGTGGAAATTGAATAAAAATCAACCAAACAACGGAAAAGACACGCTAGTGAAGACAAATATGAGCAAGACTTCAAATGGCTTATAGTCACAGAGGAACGATACTACTGTTCTATGAGCCAAAAATACGGCACAAAAGCAAGAAACAGGACATAAAATTGTAAATGAATGAAGAGAGAAAAGAGATAAATTGTTGAAAAAAATCAAATCAAGGAATATTTGACAATTAATATGACTACGTCTATTTATGTTTGTTCAACTCCATTAAATGTGAATATTATACTAATCTTTATTTTTGTGACCCCCACGTGCACCCACAGTAAATTAAAAAAAAAAACGGGTGGACATTTAAAAAAAACCAAACCCGGTTGCAAGTGATTTTTTTAAAACACCCACCTTCCCTTAGTGAAAAAAGGAAAACACTGGGGAAGCAACAAACAATGTTTTATTTTGGTACAATGTAGAATGCTTTAAGTTTTGATTCATTAATTTTTTGAAATATTACACTTTACATGCTTTAGGAAGTCAAAACTAGTGGTCATATATATATATTACTCTAATTCTATGGAAATTTATCCATTTCCAAACCCATTGAATAAAAAGATTTAATCAACGTGTGGTTGCCGGTGATCTCAAAAGATCATTGGATGATTTTAAGGGTCATAACCTTTTTAGCTAACTGGATGAATCAGAATATGCTAACAGGTGTTAATGAAATTGACTTTCTGGAATGTGAAAGGCACTCGAAAATTGTTTTTTTTTAACAAAATTAATTTTTTAATCATTAGGGAAACAGATTCTTACATAATTACTGGTGAATTATTGGATTTATCAAATCTATCGATAGTTAAATTCGATAGCTATCTTGATTGGATAAATCCGACAATCCACTGGTATCAATGTAAGAATCTGTATATTTGTATATTTTTTTTACAGCATATATATCTTGTGAGGTATCTAAAACTTTATTTTATGTTGGTTCATTGTTATCAACTGTTCATATTGTTTCCATGCTATTTTTTCCAGTTAGTTGGTGAATATATAGAAGAGGAGTGTATAAGTCCAGCATTTATTACAGAACATCCACATATTATGAGTCCATTAGCTAAATGGTAGGTATTTTGTTTCTACTATCTCTTAAGTAAGAAATATCTAAAACTTACTGTTGATATCAGCTACGAAGCTGTCAATTCTGTCTATGAATATTACCCTGTAAATCATAGCATTTGGCAGAGGTGTGATGGTGACAACATTCAATTCTGGAGTTTGGGGTTGTTGAGATCAAACAGTACATTATCAATTACATAATTGCAAAAATGTGAAATGCTGACAATATTTGAAGGAACCTATTTTTTTTCAGAGGAAATAACTTTATTTTTCCTGCTTTAAGGAGGCTCAAGAGTACAAAAAATTCAGAAAAAAATTATACATTTTTTTTTCTCATTATAAATTTTATTTATTACTTTATTAGTTGTTACTTTATCATAAAGTACAAAAACCATTCAAATAAATCAATTCTTTTTGGCCCCAGATGACTAATAAAATGTATGTATCATTGAAAAAGCTCCAAATTATCTCCCTTTGGTGCAAAAATGCCATTTTTATACGACCCCAAAAAAATTTGGGGTTCGTAAAATGGTATGATGTCGTCGTCTGCCTCGTCATCGTCCTAAGACACTTTGGTTTCCGGATAATAACTTTAGTTTAAGTGAATAGATCTTAATGAAATTTTTTCAGAAGGTTCAATACCACAAAAGGAAGGTTAGGATTTATTTTGAGGATGATGGTCCGTACCGTGTAGGAATAAGGGGCCCAAAAGGGGCCAAAACAAGCATTTTTCTAGTTTCAGGAAAATAACTTGTTTACCAGTATTTCAATTGCTCTGAAAGTATACTGCAATGTTTAAAATCACAAGTAGAAGGTTTGGATTCATTTAAGGGGTTATGGGGTCAAAGTTTAGGAATTAAGGGCCAAAAAGGGGCCAAATCAAGCATTTTTCTAGTTTCCAGACAATACCTTGTGTGCAATTGCATGGATCGCTCTGAAATTGTACCTCAATGTACCATATAACAAAGGGGAGGCTGGGATTAAGTTTTGAGTTAATTCCCCAAAATATGTAGGAATTAAGGGCCAAAAAAGGACCAAAAAGAAGCATGTTTCTAGTTTCCAAACAATCATGACAATAACTTGTGTTTAAGTGTATGGATCTCTCTGAAATCGTACTACAAGGTTCAATATTACAAAGGAAAGCATGGGATTGAGTTTAAAGGTTATTGCTCCAAGGGGGGGGGTTTCAATAAATTGGGGGGGGGGGGGGGTGATCTCAGTTTACTATTTTTTGTAAGGGATTTTTTTTTCAAATTTCAAATTTTGAAAGGTTTCAATAAAAAATATTCAATTGCACAGTATTGTGCAATAGATGTGTTAGATCTTGAACCACATTAATTTTGTGGCAAAAACCTATATTATGTCAAAAATTTGATCACAATCAAAATTCAGATGGTATCAAGCTTGAATATTGTGACCAAATTTGCCTCAACTGTTCAGGGTTGGACCACTGTGGTTGTATAAAGCTGTGCCCTGCGGAGCACCTGGTTTGGCATTAAAATTGAAATATCTTTTTTAAATCATCGGTGACCTATATTTTTAGCTCACCTGGCCGAAAGGCCAAGTGAGCTTTTCTCATCACTTGGCGTCCGGCGTCCGTCGTCGTCCTGCGTTAACTTTTACAAAAATCTTCTCCTCTGAAACTACTGGGCCAAATTTAACCAAACTTGGCCAAAATCATCATTGGGGTATCTAGTTTAAAAAATGTGTCCGGTGACCCGGCCAACCAACCAAGATGGCCGCCATGGCTAAAAATAGAACATAGGGGTAAAATGCAGTTTTTGGCTTATAACTCAAAAACCAAAGCATTTAGAGCAAATCTGACATGGGGTAATATTGTTCATCAGGTCAAGATCTATCTGCCCTGAAATTTTCAGATGAATCGGACATTTCGTTGTTGGGTTGCTGCCCCTGAAATGGTAATTTTAAGGACATTTTGCTGTTTTTGGTTATTATCTTGAATATTATTATAGATAGAGATAAACTGTAAACAGCAATAATGTTCAGCAAAGTAAGATCTACAAATAAGTTAACATGACCAAAATGGTCAGTTGACCACTTTAGGAGTTATTGCCCTTTATAGTCAATTTTTAACCATTTTTCGTAAATCTTAAAAATCTTTTAGAAAAATCTTCTCCTCTGAAACTACTGGGCCAAATTTAACCAAACTTGGCCATAATCATCATTGGGGTATCTAGTTTAAAAAATGTGTCCGGTGACCCGGCCAACCAACCAAGATGGCCGCCATGGCTAAAAATAGAACATAGGGGTAAAATGCAGTTTTTGGCTTATAACTCAAAAACCAAAGCATTTAGAGCAAATCTGACAGGGGTTAAATTGTTAACAGGTCAAGATCTATCTGCCCTGAAATTTTCAAATGAATCAGACATTCCGTTGTTGGGTTGCTGCCCCTGAAATGGTAATTTTAAGGACATTTTGCTGTTTTTGGTTATTATCTTGAATATTATTATAGATAGAGATAAACTGTAAACAGCAATAATGTTCAGCAAAGTAAGATCTACAAATAAGTGATATGACCAAAATGGTCAGTTGACCACTTTAGGAGTTATTGCCCTTTATAGTCAATTTTTAACCATTTTTCGTAAATCTTAGTAATCTTTTAGAAAAATCTTCTCCTCTGAAACTACTGGGCCAAATTTAACCAAACTTACCCATAATCATCATTGGGGTATCTTGTTAAAAAAATGAGTCCGGTAACTCGGCCAACAAACCAAGATGGCCACCATGGCTAAAAATAGAACATGGGGGTAAAATGCAGTTTTTGGCTTATAACTCAAAAACCAAAGCATTAAGAGCAAATATGACAAGAAGTAAAATTGTTGATCAGGTCACGATCTATCTGCCCTGGAATTTTCAGATGAATCAGATAATCGCTTGTTAGGTTGCTGCCCCTGAATTGGTAATTTTGAGGAAATTTTGCTGTTTTTTTGTTATCTTGAATATTATTATAGATAGAGATAAACTGTAAACAGCAATAATGTACAGCAAAGTAAGAACTAAAAATAAGTCAGTATGACCAAAATAGTCAATTGACCCCCTAAGGAGTTATTGCCCTTCATAGTCAATTTTTAACAATTTTCTTAAAATTTGAAGATTTTCAATAACATTTTCCACAGAAAGTACTGTTATAGATAGAGATAGTTGTAAGCAGCAAGAATGTTTAGTAAAGTAAGATCTACAAACACATCACCATCACCAAAACACAATTTTGTCATGAATCCATCTGTGTCCATTGTTTAATATTCACATAGACCAAGGTGAGCGACACAGGCTCTTTAGAGCCTCTAGTTTATTATTATTTTCAAAAAAGCTGTACTTAAACTTAACTATCATAAAATTTTAGTGATTTCTGTAATTTAGTTCTTTTTTTATTTCGTTATTACCTCTTTTCTCCTATTAGTTCAACAGAAAAAAAGTACTTTTACAAAAAATGTATGCTTCTTTTGAAGGCAGATTGTGAGCGTAAATGAACAGTGACCCAATTTTTTTTATTTTACTTTTCTATTAAGTATAAGATAAAGTTCATTTATAGAAAAATACAGCAAAATCCTATATTAAGGGAAAAAAAATGATTTAGACCCGTGAGCCCCCTTAACCCTTTCGCCGATGAGTCCCGGTTTACCGGGATTCACGCTTCAGACAGCTGACGATGATTCCCGTTTTACCGGGATCGGAATACATCTTTTATGTTTCCCGCTCAAAACAGTGCAAACATGAGTTATCTTTCTTTGATGAATACCCGGATGAAAGTGTAAACATGGCGCTTCCGTTTGTTGAAAACCGTGTCAAAATCAGACGAAATTTACGGAATTTACGAGAATTTGAAATGAGGGAACATTTTTTTTGAAAGAATATGGAAGAATTGAAGCCAAACTAGTATACTTTTTTGACGTAAAATGTCGTTTTATATACAAAACACTTGGAATGGACATCGTTCAGTGTGAGGAATTTGTACAACCTCATAAAAAATTTCAAAATTTTGCCGTTTTGGGTTTAAAAATTATGATTTGGGGTCGAAGAGCAGAATTTTGAGAATTTCACATAGATAATGCCGAAAATTTGAAAATTTGAATATTTTATGAATAAAAAATTATCAAAACATGAAAAAAACTGTGAACATGGTGTTAGTGAATGAAATAAATACACAAATAACTTTTATTGACATTTATTGTGAAGATCTCCCACTTGAGTAATAGCAGCCAGGGAAGCCATCGGCTCAGAGTAGCTTCTCTCTGGGCAGCAATCGGTGAAAGGGTTAAATGAAAAAAGATTGTAAAGGGGATAATGAGTTTATAACAGTAAGAATATTATTTAGCTTCAAAAATGTTTTGCATATTATGTCTGTCTTTATACTTACTGCAGAAGATGTTTAAATTAATAAGAATTTATGTTGATAATTAATGGGTGTCCCAGTTTGATTTACTACATCTCAGTTTATTGATGGATTATGACCTGATTTAAACTTTCAGTTAAAAAAAAATATATATATGAGGAAGTGCATTGTTTTATATGTTTTAAAAGTATTCAAAAAAATTTCATACTTGTAAACCATAAAAAGAAGATATTTTGCTATGTGTATGGCAGGTAAAGATTTAAAATCTGCTACGTTAGAACAATCTTTTGGTTCATTATCATTTCATGGATACCAAGTTTTGTGCATTCGATGGGTTCAAAATTTTAACAACAAATTTAACAAAGTACAAATTTTTTAAATGTGTGTATGCAGACTTTTGTATAATAAAATCAAATATCTAAGAAAAATACAATTTTAAATACCGAAAAAACAATCAAATCCACAGTACATCTTTACAAGCAAAAAAGTTTAAGATCTTTGTTCCTCTCATAGGTGACATAGGAATAGTAACATTTAAAAAGTGTATCAAAATTTTACATGATGTATTTTGCTTGATTTTAATATTTCACAATTGAGATTTTTTTTGAAGGCATAGAACAACACCAGGTTTAACAGAAAGACTAGAAATGTTTGTTTGTAAAAAGGAGATAATAAATGCCTACACAGAGTTAAATGATCCTGTAGTCCAGAGAGAGAGATTTGCACAACAAGCTAAAGTTAGTTCTAAATTTGTACAAGTTTACTGTTTTCATCATTATCATCATCATTGATGTCTGTTTCTGTCATTCAAAAACACTTGCCATTTAACAATTACATGTAAATCTTCCCAGGAATAGCCAGGATATTTATTTCTTTTAGTTTTGGTCTTTTAGCTATTGTTATAGCTTTATTTATGAAATATAGTTGATTATATTAATATGAAACTGTTATAAACATGCAGACAGATGTACTTCTATACTAAATCTTTGATGCACATTTTTTGTGTCAATTCGTGTTCTTTTCATTTTTTGAACCTCTCCAGAAGTACAGTGAAATTATGTAAAATTGTGGAAAGTCTGTTTAAAGCATTATCACTGTAATTGAAGACCCTACTTTGACCTATCATGGTTTACTTTTACAAATTGTGATTTGGATGAAAGGTTGTCTCATTGGCACTCATACCACATCTTCTAAAGATTTAGTAATGTTTATTTTAAAACATGTCTCGAATATTCCATTGTTATGCAGTCGTGGACAAACATTAAATCATTCAATTTCCATAGAGCTATATTTGTAAAAAAGCTAAGTCTCCTGATATATGAGAAAGGTTTTGGAAATGTTTGGGGTATACCTTAATTATGGAGAGGATACCAAGGAGGAAATCAACAATAAACACTATCATTAAAAACAAAAACAACAATAACAATGCAGAGAAAAGACAAGACATCAATATAAGTTTTCAAAAGTTAGTCTGGGAATGATACGCAATACTGAAATTAACTATTACCATCAAATTCCTCAAATCTATACAATGAGGCACATCAATTTAGAAAAAAAAAAGAAAAGTAAATATAAAACCTTAGACATTTGAAGGGTCAATCTACAGTTAAGGTATCTTTTCAAAAAGAGATTGTAGCTGAGAAATACCCTATGGTTTAAAAAACTTTGTACATCTATAAATTTTAACAATTAAAATGCAACAATCAATTATGATGTACTTAACAAATATGTAAAGAATTCCATTCAAAATTTCCAATATATATAGAATTTATTAGAACAAAAATAAAAAAATAAATCCATAGAAATATGTAAGCAACACATGCAACCACCACAGAAAAGTACATGTATCATGTAAAAATGTACTTTCAGTTAAAAAAAATAAAACCAATGAACTTGTTAAGTAACATTTAACATTGATCAAGTTTGTATAATAAATATGTTTAATGGTATTCATGATTGTATTGTGTATTGAAAGAAAAAAAGGTCAAACAAATATAACTAAACAGTTAGAATGCACATTGTTAAAACTCAAATGGCAACTAGTATGAAATTAGTACCCGTATTTTCCTGTAACAGTGTGACCTGCCTAATCTGACACCTAAGTATTCCAACATCCTGCTTTAACACACATTTTCATGGTCCCAAAATATGCCTTTCCTTGCAAAAAAAAACCTGAGTATTCTGACACCCTGCTTAATCTGCCATTTTTCCCCGTCCCAAAGTGTGTCAGATTAGACAGGGTGCACTGTACTAAAGGAGTATGTTTGATAAGGTCCTAAAATGGCCCCCTTTTTTAGCGTAAATTTCAAATTCGGATTTATTGACCAATATCACGATTAATTATAGCTAATACATTGACTAGATAGGATATAAGCCATTTTGTTTAAAATTTTACGTTTCTGCGTTTTATTATGACGTCACAAGTTGTACTCATATTGATTTTTCACGAAAAAATCAATGAAAATGGGTAAATTTCCAAAGATTATTTGACAGGAAACATAGAGCTCATACGTCGACAACAAAGATCTTTTAAAATAATGTTTATGAAGACATTTAACATGTCTTATTTGAATATTAAGCTTGTCGACACCTGCGCTCTATGTTTCCTGGTCCTTTATTTGGTTGAAATCCTGCTGATTTTGTCAAATTTCACCAAAATCCCTTATCTTGACCATTTTGGAATGTAAAAATCGTTTAACGGTTTACTTTTAAAAATTGTGATTTGGATGAAAGGTTGTCTCATTGGCACTCATACCACATCTTCTAAAGATTTAGTAATGTTTATTTTAAAACATGTCTCGAATATTCCATTGTTATGCAGTCGTGGAAAAAACATTAAATCATTCAATTTCCATAGAGCTATATTTGTAAAAAGCTAAGTCTCCTGATATATGAGAAAGGTTTTGGGGTATACCTTAATTATGGAGAGGATATCAAGGGGGAAATCAATAATAAACACTATCATTAAAAACAAAAACAACAATAACAATGCAGAGAAAAGACAAGACATCAATATAAGTTCTCAAAAGTTAGTCTGGGAATGATACGCAATACTGAAATTAACTATTACCATCAAATTCCCCAAATCTATACTATGAGGCACATCGATTTAGAAAAAGAAAAGAAAAGTAATATAAAACCTTAGACATTTGAAGGGTCAATCTACAGTTAAGGTATCTTTTCAAAAAGAGATTGTAGCTGAGAAATACCCTATGGTTTAAAAAACTTTGTACATCTATAAATTTTAACAATTAAAATGCAACAATCAATTATGATGTACTTAACCAAACATGTAAAGAATTCCATTCCAAATTTCCAATATATATAGAATTTATTAGAACAAAAATAAAAAAATAAATCCATAGAAATATGTAAGCAACACATGCAGCCACCACATAAAGTACATGTATGTAAAACTGTACTTTCAGTTAAAAAAAATAAAACCAATGAACTTGTTAAGTAACATTTAACATTGATCAAGATTGTGTAATAAGTATGTTTAATTGTATTCATGATTGTATTGTGTATTGAAAAAAAAAAATGTCAAACAAATATAACTAAACAGTTAGAATGCACATTGTTAAAACTCAAATGCCAACTAGTATGAAATTAGTACCCGTATTTTCCTGTAACAGTGTGACCTGCCTAATCCGACACCTGAGTATTCCAACATCCTGCTTTAACAGACACATTTTCATGGTCCCAAAATAAGCCTTTCCTTGCAGAAAAACCTGAGTATTCTGACACCTTGCTTAATCTGCCATTTTTTTCCGTCCCCCAGTGTGTCAGATTAGACAGGTTGCACTGTACTTAATTTATCTTTAAACTTCCCTTAAACAGTATCTTTCATTTCAATTTTACTGTAAGGATGATAAATTGATAAGCTGGTACTCATTGTTTTCTGATTTAAACTATAGAGTATTTTCTGTGCATGTTGCTCTGCATAAATTGCATCCATCATATAAAATTGATAGTTGATATATATATAAATGTTTTTCAGGATAAAGCAGCTGGAGATGACGAAGCTATGTTTGTAGATGAGAATTTCTGTACTTCTCTAGAATATGGTCTGCCCCCAACAGCTGGATGGGGTCTAGGGGTTGACAGATTAGCTATGTTCCTCACAGATTCAAACAATATAAAGGTAAAACATTAGTGTTTATTACTGGAAATTTTCTGATGTACTTATAAGTATCACTTTAAAAATCTATTTTGATTATTCTTTTTATCTGTATGCCTCTACTTTTAATGAGACATACTCGAAAATTTGTTATATGTTTTCAATTGAACTATAAATCTCCATTCATCCACAAATTCAATGGTTCATATTTTATGATTGAAGAAAGTGTTTTATTGTACCCTTGAAATCCAATAAATTAAAAAAGTCAATAAAAAGAAAGAAATTTACAGTAGTATAGATTATTTTATGTTAGCAAAAATCAAAACAATAATATTTTGTCTTTTTAGGAAGTATTATTATTCCCAGCCATGAAACCAGATGAACAGAAACCCCCAACCAAAGAAGGAGAAGAAGCAAATGAAAGCTAACGAAAAAAACATTCATTAAGATCTTGTTATTTATTTATTATTTTTAAGAATCTTAATTGCATGAGAATTTTCTTATTATGTAAGATATTTTCATAAGGCCATTTGTTAATGAAAATCCTTATTTCATGCAGGATTTTATAAATGACTTTTACAGTAAATCATTTGAAAATAGAAGATTCAGTAAGACCATTAACTTACCATATATAAGATTTTGAAGATTAAGATTTAGGAGAAAAGACCAGAAATATTATTTGTATGCAAAAACAAAACTGATATGTCACTCATTATTCAGAATTGTGTTAGGTACCTTAGGATCAATTGAGGGCTAAACAAAACAAAAATATTACACTTTTTTGCAGTGTTGATAAAAATATATGTACAGTCCTTAATTAAAAGAACTTTTTAATTTTGTTGAACAATGAAGCTTAGACGTCAAATAAGACATTTCTAGAATAACTTCAATTTTATCTTTATAATGGTATATTCTGTCATTTTGCATGTAGGACAAAAATGGCATTTGAATCACATATCTTAACCAATTCCTTTTACTTGAACATAGTGTTTTGAAGAATGAGAGGTTTTGGGAGCTTTTTGTTTAATCATTTGCATCAGTGTACCTATAGTTATATATGTATGATTTCTTGAGATAGGGTTTAGTTTATAGACCCCAAATATTCTGAAATTTAAAATTATATTGAATATGGGTGTTTGCTTGAAATTTCCTACATCAAGCTTTTTTGAAAGTGATTTTATTATTGAAACCAGACTGAGAATACCTAACTTGTAACGAAAACAGCTGAAATATGAAATTTTTATTAAATTTTCTGAAATTAAATTCTATTCACTTTATTCAAGTTTTTATTATGTAGCAGTTTACTGTCACTTTAAAAGTAAGAAGTCACTGCCACACAAATCAGTTTAATTGTTTTTTGTCTGATAGCAACATAGACAGAAAATGTTAAAGTACTTAATCAATCTCAGTTTACTGTGAAAGATGATAACAACAGTGTGTATATTTAGATTGAAATTTAGGAATTTATGTCTGTTTTATAAACATTGGTTGTTTGAGAGAAAAATAAATGTGCTACATATTTATATGATAAATGCATTGTTTTTATGTTAAAAGACAATTCTACAACAATGGACCCATCAACATAGTGGAAGTTTAATTTGAATTCCATCAATATTTGATACTAATCTTCATCTAAATAGGCGTTATGTAACTAGACCTAAATTTCACTTCCACTTCAAGAGAGGTAGTTATATCTCCTTGTCAGTTATTATCTAATGTTGCATCTAGCTCAGCTTCCATATTAAGGACACCATGGGTCATGATGGTTTTGTGGCAGTGTGGTTGTCTTGAGGGAGATCAATCGTAGGCCTGATCAACCCTAAAATTTAAAGCAAGGTGCATTTAGGAGCAGGACAAAATATAAAAAAGGTGTGGTATGATTGCCAATGAGATTACTCTTCACAAGAGAACAATGATACAAGTTAACAATAAGAGGTCATCTTACAGACTTCAACAAAGCAAATCCCATATCGCACAGTAAGCATTAAAAGGCCCTGAACATGCTAAATGGCTAATGTAAAACAATTCAAACTAGAAAACTAACGACCAAATTAATGTAATGAAAAATAAATGTAACACAGTAACACACAGCAGCTCCTGACTTCGACAGGTAAGCAGCTGGGAGACAGAATGATGTGTCTGGGTAGGGTGATATGTTTCCCTGTAGACTGTTATGCTGTTTTATTAACCAACTAAGTGCATTATTGCCAAAAGTGACTGTTTATTAAAAATTACATATTTTCTGTAATGGCCCTGTTTTTTTCTGTAATTGTTTTTTTCTGTAATGGCCCTGTTTTTCTGTAATGGCCCTGGTTTTTTTTCTGTAATGGCCCTGTATTAAGCCCTGTTAGGGTTTTTAATAAAGTTAATAAAACATAGTTGTAAAGAGTATAATATCTTTTTGTATTTTATTTAATTTAGTAACCAGCAACCAACATTAAAGAACCATATAAAGGGATCACTGTTCATCCTGTTTTTTAACACACATCTCTTTTAACTTAATATCTTGGATATTTTGTATATTTAAAGCTTTATAATGGTGAAGTACACATTATTTTGTTCAAACTAAACTGTCATAAAAGAGTAAGACAGTACATCAAGTTAGCAGCAACACATACACTTTTGTTCAGTTGGTTAATAAATATTAAGAAATGGGTGTTTTTATAATGGCCCTGTTATATGTCCTCAGTCAGTAATAATGGCCTCGGATGTCTGTAATAGCCCTCGGCGTTGCCTCGGGCCATTACAGACTTCCTCGACCATTATTACAGACTGAGGACATATAACAGGGCCATTATAAAAACACCCATTCATTAATACTATCAACTAGCATGTTAAAAATCCAGCTCAACGTGTGAATCTTATACAAAGCAGGCTTGTGTATGTATATTGGTTGTTAACAGCCACCTATTATTTTTATGCAGAGCATATTTGATGTTTGACTTGGAAGTATGAATTTTATATGAAAGTTTTATTAAATTATCAAATATAGAAATTTTCAGTATAACCATTATGTATGATATTTCTATTTCACCTGACACATAGGGTCAAATGAGCTATACCTATCAGTTGGTGTGTGTTATCTATTTACTTTAATTTTTTTCTGAAAATACTGGGACAATTGGAATCAGTTTTGGCCACAATCATCAGGTTAAAAACTGAACATGGAATCAAGTCCCAAGTTATTTTTTGCTCACCTGGCCTAAAAGGCCAAGTGAGCTTTTCTCATCACTTGTCGTCCGTCGTTAACTTTTACAAAAATCTTCTCCTCTGAAACCACTGGGCCAAATTTAACCAAACTTGGCCACAATCATCACTGGGGTATCTAGTTTTAAAAATGTGTCCGCTGACCCAGCCAACCAACCAAAACGACCGCCATGGCCAAAAATGGAACATAGGGGTAAAATGTAGATTTTGGCTTAACTCTGAAACTGAAGCATTTAGAGCAAATCTTAATTGTGGTTAAATTGTTATCAAGTCAAGATCTATCTGCCCTGAAATTTTCAGACAAATCAGACAAACGGTTGTTGGGTTACTGTCCCTGAATTGGCAATTTTAAGGAAATTTTGCCGGTTTTGGGTAGTACCTTTAATATTATTATAGATAGAGATAAACTGTAAACAGCAATAATGTTCAGCAAAGTAAGATCTACAAATAAGTCAACATTACAAGATGGTCAGTTGACCCCTTAAGGAGTTATTGCCCTTTATAGTCATTTTTTCAAAAAAATTTGTAATCTTTTACAAAAATCTTCTCCTCTGAAACTACTGGGAAAAATTTAATCATACTTGGCCACAATCATCAATGGGGTATCTAGTTTTAAAAATGTGTGCAGTGACCCAGCCAACCAACCAAGATGGCCGCCATGGCTTAAAATAGAACATAGGGGTAAAATGTAGATTTTGGCTTATAACTCTGAAACCGAAGCATTTAGAGCAAATCTGACAAGGGTTTATATTGTTTATCCAGGGAAGATCTATCTGCCCTGAAATTTTCAGATGAATCGGACAACTGGTTGTTGGATTGCTGCCCCTGAATTGGCAATTTTAAGGAAATTTTGCCGTTTTTGGTTATTATCTTGAATATTATTATAGATAGAAATAAACTGTAAACAGCAATAATGTTCAGCAAAGTAAGATTTACAAATAAGTTAACATGACCAAAATGGTTAAATGACCCCCTAAGGAGTTATAGCCCTTTACAGTCAATTTTTAACAATTTTCATAAATTTTGTAAATTTTTGTAAATTTTAACAAAATATTTTCCTCTGTAACTAATGGACCAAGTTCATTATAGATGAAGATAATTGTAAGTAGCAAGGATGTTCAGTAAAGTAAGATCTACAAACTAGTGTTGTCATTTCGTACACTTTTGCCTAACCGGTTACTCGGATAATTGTTCGACCGATTAACCGGTTAACCGGTAGTTTGAGTTGGTGCTTGCAAGCCTTATCAATTGTACCCTACACGTAGATATAAGATGTGGTATGAGTGTCAATTTGACAACCTTTCATCCAAGTCATAAATTTACGCTTTTAGAATTGAAGTTTGTTCTCTGGCATTATCAGGCTTGTCTGTGAGGATTCCTGGCGAAGTTTGACTTTTAATAATCAACTACACCGTATCAACTATAGCATTTAAACTTTGTTCCAACTTCAGATTGAAAAATAAAATAAAAAAACTTCTTGATCTCGTAGAATTTTTAATATGTCTGAAACTGATTATTCTTTCCTTTTCACTTGTTGTCTCCGAAAATGATGTGGAGTGTTTCATTTTGAGTGATTAATTCATGATAAAAAAGAAGATGTGATATGATTGCCAATGAGACAATTCTTCACAAAAAATTAAAATGACACAGAAATTTACAACTATAGGTCACTGTACGGCCTGTTTCTTTACTTTGTTTGCATGTTATACGTACTATCACGTATACATTGAGTACATTCACATTGGTTTGCATTTCACAATTTGAGTTAGCATTTCGTTTAAAGTAAGACTAAGCCTTGCACGACGAAGGTTGCACATTTAGATGTAGGTTTACACAATATTAGATCAGAAACGAAATAATGAAGTAAATCGTAAAATTTAATCGCATTACTGATTTAGAGTTACTGCTAAAAAAAACATGTATACTAATTATGTTTCTTTAAGATCCTGCCCCGAGCTGAGAGACAAGTTCTAATTAATTTTATGTTTATAGGATTAACAATAGCAATCAATTTACTGGACAACTGAACTGTCAAATTAATTACCACGACGACATTTTTAAAATAAAACCTAACTTTTTAATGATTTCAATACAAATTTATATAAAATCTATCAAAATTGAAAAAAAGTCCGGTTAACCGGTTAGCGTTTTTGGTATTCGGTATTCGGTCGTTCGACCGGTTAACCGGTTAACTGTTGACAACACTACTACAAACACATCATCATCACCAAAACACAATTTTGTCATTAATCCATCTGTGTCTTTTGTTTAATATACACATACATCAAGGTGAGCGACAATGGCTCTTAAGAGCTTATATGAATGTTGAAACTATTTTGTTCTACATTGCGCTGGACTTTTCACTTGTTTGTTCAAAATGCAAGTCAGAGTAAAGACATTGTATATATCTGATTAGTGCCGGTGTGGCTTTTTTTGCTATAGTTTAATTCCATATGATGACCTAGCTGTAGCTGTTTGATTTTATGTGAACTTATTTTATTATGTTTTGAACTAGGCACGTATCTACTGTTCCAAGGTTTAACGATCAAATTATTTATACAATATTGAAAACATAACATTTATGAAGCCACGGTTATTTTTTATTGAATACATCGTATAATATCATTCATTACGACTATGTGTTATGACCAGCAACAACCTTTCAAAAAGCTCCGTTTTACATGACAGTCATATGGTTTAGATTGTTTTTCTATATTCTCCCGAAAAAAAGCTAAAGAGAATACAATTATGTAGTGTCACCATTGTATGATATACTAGCTGTTTTGGCAATTATAATGCCATTACGCCAGCATGTTTCTGGAAATTATTCTCAATTGCTAAAAATTATATTTCTGCACATAAACTTCCTCAAAGTACTTAACATCTTCCAGGGACTTGAAGGACCTCGTTCCTTCTTTATCAAACATTTCGTTTTAGTTATTTGCAAGGCGTAATTTCAAAATTATTTTCCAATTTTCTCCCGTAATTTTTAAACACTAGTCTCGAAATTTTTCACAATATTTTTTATTTTACTTTATTAAACATAAACATAAACAACCAAAAAAACAGATGACACTCAACGACTTCACAGGTAAACGGGAAAGCGACAGGCGTCCAAATAAACGCCTATTGAACATTGAATATTGATGTGTACCATATATGACTTTGCCCCCAGTTCATTCAAATCTCGCATATTCTCGCATGGATTTTAATTGAACGCTTGACGCACTCAGAATTCTAGGTCGCGAACAAGCTTTCCCTGAACTACTCTATTGGCATTTATCCGTTTCAGATCCGTTCATCATCCGTTTTATTCGTTATACATCCGGTAGAAGTCCGTTTCTCCTTCGTTCAGCATCCGTTTTATCCGTTAAACGTCCGGTAGAAGTCCGTTGGTGAATTTATCTTCTAAACCTCCAACGGACACGTACCGGATACAAAACGGAAACGAAACGGACGAGTACCGTACAAAACGGACGCCTACCGGACGTGCAACGGACAATTTATCCGTTGGACGTCCGTTCAAAGTTTTGAACATGCTCAAAAATTTCCATCGGAGAGAACGGACGTCGACGGATAAAACGTACGCTAAACGGACATGCAACGGATATGGACGGACGTCTAACGGACATGAACGGATGGGAAAAAAAGTTATCCGTTAGGCGTCCGTTCGAGCTATCCGTTAAGGTGTGACCGAGGCTTTACATTTTATGTATTGACCAAAACTAAAGCAGAAAACTACTAGGAACATGTCAAGATAAACTACATAAAAAAAAAGATTTTAGAATTCTATCTTTAGCCATAGTTGAAGAAATATACTTAGATTCAGAATGGCAACACTGGCTCTTTTCACAAAAAAATATAAAGAGTAAAATATTTGTAAGTCATACACATTTCATTATAACTTGTTATCGTAAGTTTTTTCTGATAAGAGTCGATGGCTATCTAGATACTCCACAGTGTTGTTGCATTATGTAAACACATCAATTCTGCGCATGTAAAAAAAATGTATCCAGTGCTAAAGGAGAAAAACAATAGTGGTATTACTCCTAGGTACCCTTATCACTAAGACCTAGAATATTTTTTTTACATTTGAGACATTTCAAGGTGTCCACTCTTGATGTAGTTATTTATAGAAATTTTTATCAGTTAACTGATAAAAGATATAATTATAGTATAGCAGTTATTAAATGACAAAATTTATGATTAATGTAAGTACAAATCATATTTATTCTATTTGTTCAAATTATTAGGGAAACATTTAAATTTGAAGAGAAAGTATGAGGCACTAAAACTACATATTTTTTATACCCCCGCTTTGAAAAAGGGGGAGTATTATACTGTTTTACCTATGTCTGTCCGTCCGTCCCATGAATATTATCGTCGCATTTTTCTCAGGAACTACACTGCCAGGATTTCTGAAATTTGGTTTCAGCGTTTATATAAGTCAGCCATACCGTGTGATGCATTTTCAGATTCATCACTCGACAACTTCCTGTTTACCGAACACTTGTATCATTTTACACATGATGGCCAAGCAGTTGAAAATTTTCGTCGCATTTTTCTCAGGATTTCTGAAATTTGGTTTCAGGGTTTATATAAGTCAGCTATACCGTGTGATGCGTTTTCAGATTCATCACTTGACAACTTTCTGTTTACCGAACACTTACATATTTTAACACTATTGACATTATCCACTTGCGGCGGGGGTATCAGCAGTGGGCAGTATCTCACAGTTACAATTGTTATCTTTGTTAAAGAAAAATTTAAACAACAAAAATGTTCAGTAAAGTTATTTTTACAAATATGACTAAGAACAAAAAATTGTCAACTGATCCTTTATGACCTTTATAGGAGTTATTGCCTTGAAAGATTATTTCTAACAAATTTTAAAGTATTGTTCAGAAACTATGATATAAAAACTTTGAACAGCAAAAAAGTAAAGCAAAGAAAGACCTACAAATAAGACAATTCCTATACGATTTATTGGCTTATTTTCCGTATACTAGTCTACTAGCATGGCTAGTATATGACCAAAAATCTCAATTGACTCCGTATATGATCCGAAGTGATTGTCCTTGAATTTTATTTATTCTTTTATTAGTTCAACCTTATAGAATCTAAATATTTGTACTATGGTGTGATGGCCAGCTACCCTACACGTCTATCTTGGGTCATTCACATTACAACCCGTTCACACGCACACTATCGGTTTGCGTTCACTAAAATTCCGTTTAAAATGTCAGCCGTGAATCCTGGGCCAAATCACTTCAGGTAGGTACTAGTTTGACATCTGAATTCAACTATTAACTTAGTATACATGTGATGACACAAATGCATATTCTTGTCCAGAGTATCAGTGCCTATGCTTTTTATTTACAATTTCATAGGACTTATAGTTATACGTCCTTGCTATTTCTTGCGCAAAAATACCACGCTCATGCACAAATATTAATTTCAATCGCGAATGCGAAATTTTGGACACGGCAGTAAGAGCTTGACATGTGACTTTCAGCAGTCTGATTGCTTACGATAATCTGACTATTAGCTGTTTCTCTTTTGTTTTCTTTTTTTGAGTCACTGTCCTTTTATAAACTTTGACATTTTCGAAATGCCATGGATTTTTCTACCCAAGGAATAGTTTACTAAACTTCGTACTTTATTTGGCTTTTTTTAACTATTTTTATTCGAGCGTCGCTGATGATTCTTCGTAGACTTAACTCGTGTCTGGCGTTCAACATGTTAATAATCCTGGTATCTTTTTATATCTACATGTCTTTTAATATAAATTGCTTCTTTTAAGAGTATGTTCAGGTATTCATAAAACTTCTGAAAATAAGATGTTATACAAAACCAAGTTTCCCTGTAGAATATTTGGATTGATTTAAGTAAAATCAGGTAATCCTTAAAATGAGATGTTTTATGTACCAAAATAAGTCTCTATATAAAATATTGTTTGTGAGAGGTCCAAATGAAGCTGGTAACACACCAGCTTTATTTGGACCTCTCACAAAAAATATACGAAACCTTCTTTTAAGATGCATGCCACAAGTTTCACTTCACATGGAAAATGGACTTTAAATTTATCTATAAAACATATTTCCATGAGTACAGACAACTTCATTAACGAGTTGAGAATATGAAGGCATCCATGTAGGAAACAAAATATAAAAAATATGATAGATAAAATAAATGCATCCGGGTTATTAGTGCGTAAATCTATATTGCGATTGGTTTGTGCAATTTGCATTATACACCCGGTTTGTAGAAATAATACTATTGCAAATTCGTGCAATAGTATTATGAAAAAATGATGTACAATCACAAATAATAAATGAAATAGTCGAGCTTTAAATGTATATTCAAATAGTAGCAGTATA
Source organism: Mytilus edulis (assembly GCF_963676685.1). NCBI lineage: Eukaryota > Metazoa > Mollusca > Bivalvia > Mytilida > Mytilidae > Mytilus > Mytilus edulis. The sequence goes on from NC_092348.1 coordinate 36,615,268, forward strand.
TACACTTTTCTATTCACAATTATCCAACATTTCTTTCAACTGATTTGTGCAAGAATATAGACACTTTAAAACATTTTGATAAAGGTAGTTCATCACTATCTTCTTCTATTCGCAGTCAACTAGATCTATTTCAATTCAAAAGCAAACACAAATTTAGCAACAATCTTTTAGTCACCAGTCAGCGGTTTTAGGTTCACGTGTTGCTTTTTTTTTTTTTTTTTTTTTTTTTTTTTTTTTTTAAAGAAAGCAACTTTTACTTTTATATTATTTGTAACCCAATTGTGTAAGTTGAAAAGAGTAAGTTTGAAATAATGACTTAAATTCCCATATGTCTAACTGATTTCATTACTGATCGATTACCTTGATTGCTATGTACATTATGATATAGGTTATGTGTTCGCGTTCGTCTTGATCCATCTTGTATTGTAATGGTGATGGTGAAGTATTATATACATCTGGGAACAGTATATATCTAATTATATATATGTATGTTCCTGTATACATGTGGGTGTTTTTGTCGTCCTATTCCCTTTAACCATATCTTTATAATCTATGAATCATTTTAAATTGAAATTGAATTTAGACGATCAGTCATACACACGTACCATTAACCATATTATACGGTATAGATGGATTGAAAATATATTGCCTGATTATTTTAGCAGTTCAATTATTTACATTTTATATTATTATAAGTCAGTATTTAAAAAATTATCATTTAAATCAATGAAACAATTAACGGTTTGTCTAGTTGTCATATCAAATTGATTAAAAGCACGATCAAGTTTAACCGTAACGATGATACATTACGTAATAGAAACTGAAAAAATAAGAATAAACTTGTTTTTTTTTTATTGATTGATCAAAAACTAACACGTTAACATTACACAGACATGATTTTGTTTCGCGAAACAAAACTACAAATACTACATGAATTAGCCGGTGTAATATTAAATCGGATTAAAAAAAATCATTTTATCCATTATAGAGAATGAATTATTAACTTAATTTAAGTCGTATAAAACTTCTAATTAAAAAAACCCAACATTGAACAAGTTTATATACATTTTACTTGAAAGGCTAAGATTTACTAAAAAAAAAAAGGATAAGTTTTACTCTGAAGTTGAAGATCATTGAACATGATCTTTTTTTTTAAAAGAAATGATTTCTGTTATCAAAATCTGCATAAATGTACCGATATTGAATTATTGACTTGAAGACTTCCCAGGCACTGATTCACCGATACTTCGAAGTGAAACCTATGTTGAAAGAATGTAAACACACGTGATCTTGGAAGGTAAATAGAAATTCCAGATTCTTGTAAAAAAAAATAATACTACAAATCATTTAACAACTAGTTAATATAACAATATTTTCCACGTGCTCTGTTCTAGTTGTTTATAAATGTCACGTTCCGGTAAACTTCGGTAAAAAATTGGAAAGTATATAATAAGTTTGCGATCAACAACCACTGAATGAAATATTATTTGTCAATAATATGTTATAGAAGATGTAAAAAATATATAAAAAACATGCAAATCTTAGTTTGGTATATTTGCATACATTGGTTCAACATTTTCATTGACATTATGGTGTATCATAATAGACCCCCCCCCCCCCCCCCCCCACACACACACACAATAATATGGCCGTATTTATACAACAAAATTTACTCTTGAGTAGAAACAAACCTGTGCACCTGGAGAAGTTTTAAGACATGACAGGAACTAGATAATTAAATTTCAAATCGATTTTATGGTGAAGAAAATTATACACTTTTCTGGATTTGCTATTCATTTGTTTTCATTTCTGAAAAAGGGCAAAAAAAAAACTATGTTTGGAAACAGGTTTTAGAAACTCCTCTCCTATAATAATTACATTAGATGTATGTTTCATTATAATAATTTATTCTGATTGGCTAACTGCACATCACGTGTTATTCCGTAAGCAGTTGCATTGCTCAATACAATTTTTCACTCATGATAACACGTGCTCCAACAATAAAGTGCACAGGTGAATTAAATAATAAAATATATAAGATTCGTGTTTTCATGATCATAGCTAAAAAATGTAATTATAAGTATTGAATGCTTCTTTTTGTAACTTTATAGGGTTGTAAAAGCGTTGACCGTGCGTACATTTTTAGAATGAAGCGCGGAAACAAAATGTACTTTGGTCAACGCTTTTACACCCCAATTAATTTACAAAAAGAAGCATTCAATTCTTAAATAAATGTTGTGAGTAGTGTTGATTTCTGAAAACAAGAGGCAATTTAAACTGTGTAACTGAGTGGACCGTATCAAATGAATTTGTTCATTTTTCTATCTTCTGATGTCTGGAAAAAAAAATGCAATCAAAATCTAGGTAAGTTTTTAATTTTCTGAAACAAAGACAACATACAACTTTTATATATGATTATTTAGGTCCTGCCATGTCTAAAACTTTTCCAGATGCCTTGATTTATCTGTTCCCATAGTGAGATTTATGGTGTAAAAACGGCCATATTTACTAAAGAATCAAGAAACTCGTTTAATAAGACTTAAATTAATCATAGTAATGACTTTTAAAAGAGTTAAAACAATTTCCGATGTCACCAAGGCTTATTCAAGTTATTGTATTTATTTGTTTCATTGGATGAGTATCTCAATCAAGTCAACTTGTTCCGAATGTCATTGTTGTCAAAGAAGCTTAAGTTTCAATCGTAACTACTCGGCCATTCTCGCTATGCAGTACAATGACTTATTGCTGTGTGCAACCAGAAAGGCCTAAGTAGTTCCGAACGGCTAAAGTTTATAGAACTTTCAATTTATTGAACTCGAAATTCGAGGACATTTGATTAATATTGTTTTAGAGAACTTTAATTTCACTATGAAACGAAAGGAAAATCTACATCACAAATAAGATTTGAGGAAGCAAACTGATATCCCCCAAAAAATAGAAACACAAAATCTTAATGAATTTGTGATCTTGTTAACCTTTTCCTTATGATTGAAATGATTTTATGCTTTTAATATGATTGGTTCATTCATTTATTGAATCATCGATTCACTGATTCGTTGATTCACTGATTCATTGGTTCACTGTTTCGTCGATTCACTGATTCGTTGGTTCATTGGTTCACTGATTCACTGATTCACTGATTGTTACAATATACGTTATCTTTACAATCTATTTCCTGAAAAAAATAACATCACTGTTTCCTTGTTGATGTACACTTTTATTAATCAATGATTCATACATTTATATACTACTTAATGAACACACACAGTAATATAATATATAAAGATAGACAGTTATTTATATAGAGCTTCCTTTTTTTAAGCATTTATGCATGTCATTTTGTACACTTTTCCCGGCTTATATATATATATAATTTAATTATTGTGCGTAGAATCGTTCCTCATATGCGCTCGTATAAGAAAGATCTTTGATTTAAATGTCTAGATATTTTATATAGAATATAGATATATACATAGAATTGGGAGAGAAAAAGTTATTACTACCAAGTAAGTGTCAAACACCTATCTAGAATTTTTAAAGTGATAAATAATTAAATGTTATGTTGACATGAACTCAAATTAGTTGATATTGACATATTATTATTATGTATTTTTGTAATATAGATTTAATTAAAAACCAGTTGTTCAGAGAACCATTGATGGTCTTTCCACCAGTAAGGATCTTTTTTATATGAAAATATTAAAATTCGGGTTTAAACGTCAATTTTAGCGTCAAATGACAGCTTATTGGACGCTGATTCCAAAAATATATGGTTTCTATACAAAAAGATATACATAAGGGAGATCATTTTTTACTTCCGGTTTAAAAGATGTTATTTCCCGTATGTTTTGATAGTTTACTTGACACTGATTCCAAAAATAGATGGTTCTATATACTTTTACATTAAATTAGTAAAAAAAATGGCTACTTCCGGTTTACAAAAGGTCATTTCCGGTCGGCTTTTTCAAGGTCACATTGCTTGCAACCTTTTGCCAAAAGTCCCATGGCTTTATCATGTATATATAAGAGGAAAGGCAAAGGTCAAAATCTAGAACGTTAAATTTACCTATGACCTTGAGCTTAATTTCAAGGTCATCAACCAAGGACCTCAAATCAAAAGACTCTAGGCCTCTACTTTATATTGTTAATGAGTTATATTACCATACAACTAATATTAGATATAAAAGGGGGCAAAACTCACATTAAATGTTACGTACCCTTTTAAGTAAAATTTACATGTTACGACATGTCGCAACTAACAATTGTGTGAAAATATTTTGTCGATATCTTGTATGATTTCTGAAAATAAGAGATAACAAGCCAAAATCAAAAATTTGAACATGACCTTGACCTTTGACCTTGACCTCATTTTCATACTTTTTGAGCAAGGGCCTCAAATCAAAAGACCCTAGGCCTCTATCACTTATGGTTTTCCAGTTACAAATTTATTTCACTTATTTCAATACAAAAGGGGAAATAACTCTCATGGGGGTCTCATTGGGGGGTCCCGATCCCGGATCCCGCTTACTGTTTTGTCAAATTCCCGTATCCCGCTTACACTATGTATGTAAGCAATTCTCATTTTTTTGTCATTTCTCGGGTCCCGCAAGACCTCATTTCCCGTTTTCACGACACAATAGTGTCACGCTTACAAAAAATCGGCAATCCCGCGTCACGCTTAGACCCCAATGAGACCCACTCTCATATGGGGTCTTCGTAAAGCTTCGGTCAAAATAAAACGTAACATCCTGAGGATATAACGAGCAATTTGGAAAAATAAATTTGTCACTTTCTTTTACGGTTGCGGAGGAGATCTGATAACAAGAAAAACAGTGTTTGGGGAGATAACTCTTTCAAAGAAAGTGTTAGGTTAAACAGGGTGAGTTTCAAAAGCGTATAGACTGTATGATCTCATATACAAAAAAACTAAGCGACATCTTTTGAAACATTTTTACACCGCAAGAATAAAATTAGGCGGAAGAAAAAAATTAATCAGAACAAAATCAATAGGTCTTTCCACACGAAAGGTGGAAAGACCTAATAATCAGTGTACCAAAACCCTTGAAATATTGTTATAGTTTATAGCTTACAAAGTAGTATGTTCAAATCATTTTGCGAATAGTTCAAATGCTAATATCAAGGAACATTGTTGCATTTTATACTAAGGTACTGGTTTTTTTTTACTTAGATTTTGTCTATTTTAATAATTAAGAATCAAAGTGCAACTGTAAACCACAATCTTGATAACAAAAATAAACATCCGAAATTAAGAAACTTTACACTGTATCACAGTTAAAATGACCCCGATTCTCAATTTGTAATGTGTATAAATATTATATATAATACTTACAATTGTATTGGGGAAACAGTGCATAAAGCTATTAATATACATTTACCTTCCAGGGCCGTAACTACCTATGAGACTGCCTCCACTGAATTTTCTACATCAAATTTTTTTTCTGAAGTAATAAAATGAAATATTGACAATATATACACGAAGAACTTGAATTTATGTTATAAACAACACTAGTTTACAGTTTTAACATTGTTATCATGATACGTGATATGTCTGTCATTTTCCGGATTTTTGATCGAAAGTGAACAGTTTCAGTATTTATTTTATTTATTTTTTTCGTGTGGCCGTCCGTCTGTTATTCAGTATTCGTACGTACGAGAACACATATGAAACTTTGCTTTCGACAATTTTGAATAAAACATAACTATTCACATTTATTTTATAGGGGTCCAATCAAGCAGAGGAAGTTACCTTTGTATTGTGAATCTTTTAAGATATCGGAAATTCATTACCGGCTGCATCAGCGGTTGGGTCGTTTTTTTAATGTCTCCCGATCGTACGAGAACATTATGGTCAATGCCTCTCATTTGTTGTAGCAGGGACTTTCTATACTAAGTATATACTAGCATAGAAAGTACCTGGTTGTAGTTATTAACATGTCTGTTCAGCTTTCAACAATATTGAAATTCAAGGTCCTCGATAAAAAAAAATCTTGCGTTCTTTAATCTTGCTTTATATGGTTTTTTAACTTACCAGTTTTATTTCTAACAAAAATATCTTTAAATACAGATAATAATTGTTTGCATAAAAATTGCTCCCAGGATCCAGCAATACTGATGTTTCTTACAGTCACGGTCAGGAAATCGAAGGAAAACGGGTTATTTTTAGCCATTTTACTAAGAGAGAAAAATCAGCGGCCACGATGAATTTTAATGTTAATAATTATAGGTCAAAGTACGGCCTTTAAGACGGAGCCTTGGCTCACCCCGAACAGCAATCTTAGCTTGTTTTTGCATAAAAATTGCTTCCAGGTTCAAGCAAAACTGACGTTTCTTAAAGTAAGGAAATCGAAGGGAAACGGGTCATTTTTAGCCATTGATTGAGAGAAAAAAAAAATCGGCGGGGGGGGGGGGGGGGGGGGGGCTGCGCCCTCCAACCCCCTATCTGGGGGCCTCAATCGGCGGCCCCAAACCCCTGCCTCCCCTGAATTCGAACCCCAGTTACGGCCCTGCCTTCAGATAAAGGCGTCATAATTGAGACTTGTGAAATAGGATGTCACTTATTTAAACAACATCATTTAAGGGACGACATAAACAAATTAATGAAGGGAAAACTAAATTCAAATAGTTTGGAGTAAGGGGGGGGGGGCAAAATTGCTGCAAGTTTTGTTCAATTGACATCGATTTTATATATATCCTTATTGGTCAATCATTTTTTCCCAAATTAAGTTTAGAGGATGGTAGCACAGTGTAGATACTATTCTGTACGCTATCCGGAAGTCGCGATTTTCGAAGCGATGACTACCAACTGGCTATAACAGGACGGTTTTGCCTACGGTGACTTTTCTCACCATTTGTTTACACCTATACTTATAAAGTGCTTTGAACATCTTCAAGGTATGTAAAGCATCATAAATATGTGTAACTTTAACAAAAACATGCATTAGAATATAAAATATACGTGTGCATCATACCAACTTGATAGAAAAAAGTGAAATCGATGGACAATTTTGCTCTCGTAGTACAAAACAAATAACCTTTTATTGCAAATATTTGCATCAGTTTAAAGTTCAATATATACTGTTTCAATATTCGTTTCGTATTTAAGTAGAACATTCGTATTTCCCATAAAAAATATGTTTTCCTTGAGGATCCCAAAATAAATTACTGTACGATCAGTCCATAACTGACTGTATTCTAGTAGCGATTTCAAATTTTTTACTGTATGACCAGTCGTGATTTTGAAGAAAAAAACAAAGGCAATTTGAAGGTATCTACGTATTTATATGATATTATGAACTGTCAAGGGAACTTTACAGTGTAATATCGTTCATCAGACAATATAAATATAGATATGATGATTTTTGTAGACTGCAAAATAATTGTATTTTTGTTCCGTCAGTCATGTTTAAAATCAAACGCCTAAAAAGCAATACTTGATTTGATTGTGGACTTTGTAATAGTGTATAGTTGCAATTATCTATTTAGCTATAACATTTTAAAAAACTATTTACATCGTCCGCCGAAACATTCAGATTAAAAGTTGATATTAGTCGACCCTTAGAATAACTTTGGGATGGGGTGAAAAGGAGGCACATTATAAATATCTACTGACTTTGTTATTTGAAAATTGTTAATGAAATGAACATGTTAAATTCAAATCAATATAAATGCTGTAATGCATTCAAGTATACGAAAGATATATTTCTTTTTCATGATAATCCAATGACAGAGTTTCAATGACAGAGTTTCGCTGTTTTTATTCATCTTTTTACGGTCAAGAGATTTTGCAGAACTGGTAGATCATTGCATAATTCGTCATGATTCAGAAGAATTAAAGTTGAAAGTGGCAATGCATAGTCCGTATCTTATACAAAGAACCCCCATAAAAGATGTTTACTTAAATTCGAAATAGACGGTGCACAATACAGTCATTATAATTTATGATAAGGAATCCGGAGAGATTAATTAAGTCATATAAGTGACGGATAAAAAAAGGAGATCCGGCGGATTGAAACCCTTTTTAACTATCAATGCATTTGTATGGGAACATATATTTGGAATCCCCTTTTCTCCTGGATTGGACCCTCTCTCCATTTAAAAATGGCTGGAAACCCCATTGTATATTAAGTGGTAAATGAGGAGATGCACTTACAAAACCGGCCAAACATAGTATAACTGTCCAACGAACGAACGGAAAGACGGCCTTCATTATCATTATAAACCCCCGCAAAGTGTTGTACAATTGGGTGTCACAGCAATAGCTCTACTCCCAAAACAAAGTGAAGTAACTGTGATCAATTATAGGCTACAGTGCGGCCTCGAATGTGTGTAAATACATGCATTTTTGTATTACAATTAAATCTGTGCGTTTGTTCAATTTAAGTATAACGGAGGACAATTCTGAAACTTATACATACAACAAACCTTCCTATTGTTTTAACAACATTTAAACATCCTTATACTGAATGTAGTAAGTCGAGTACACCCTATTAAGCTAAACATGTTTCATATAAGTTTTCAGGATGTGAATTTATTGAAATATATTTGTGTTATTTAGAAAAATGACACCTTCTAAATGTATCGTAAATAACTTTGAAATCACTACTAGAATACAGTGAAATAACGACTGATCATACAGTTTCAAAATATACAAGCGAGACTGATCGTACAGTGAGAAATTCAAACAAGTGTTATTTTCTTATTTCTGGCTTCAAAGATCTGGTTGAAACTTTTACCACCACTTGAAATATATTTCATTTAGTTAATTAAGTCTGGTATTTACGTTAATTTGTACACTAAGAGGGTAAAACGATTGTTTTTAGGTTCACAGACTGATTGTCCTTAGTGATGCACTTGAAAATCTATTGATTAAGACAGAGATACGAATAATGAATGTGCTAAATTTAATTCTAAACCATTTGAGAATATCGATGTCAGCTGAATTAATCATTCAGCAATGTACAGATGACCCACTTACCGTTTAATTCAGTATATCCATCAAATTTCACATGCTATCCAAAAAGTTCTCGCTTCGAAAATCGCGACTTCCGGGTAGCGTACAGAATAGTATCTACACTGTGGGTAGGGAGGCTCAGTGAAAAAACTATATGAATTAAGTTTTGTTTTATCCTACATTGACCTTTTAATGTCGTCACTAAAGGGGTACTTGCTATGCGATATATATATGTTTCAGACCGTATGAGTATTTGGACCGTACGCGTACGGTCTGGACCGTATGCGTACTTTTTCAAAATACTCATACGGTCGGACCGTACGCATACGGTCTGACTAATATTAAGAAGTTGTCAAAGTTAATTAGATCCATATAACAGATCAATATAACTTAACTCTCAAACAGATATAAAAAAGTTTAATTGTAATTGAAAAAAAAACCTATATTTTAATGATTTAAAAAATTCACGCTAATTGAATCTGTTAATCTCTTGTATTTAACATGTCGATCACTCAGTAAAATAATTGAATTATGATCACTAAAATTGAAAATATCGGAAGTAAATATAATGTGGGAGGACAATTGTTTTAGAATATTTAGCAACTTTACCAAAAAATAGTTTTGCTAAGGAACATACACGAACTGCAAAAATGTAAATGTAAAAAATATTAGTACGTTACTTGTATACAGGTAAAAACGATATATATATATTTTTTTTATCTATTATATGAAATAAGACAGCCCTAGAAAAATCGCATTGCACGAGTTTCTTAATCTATTCATATATTTATTTATGTTTATATCGCTTATATGGTCATCGGAGGTGTTCTCAGTTCAACTCGATAGTTAATTAGATGGCGTTAAAAGGGCACTAGCTACGAGATATATAAAAAATCTAATTTTAAGTTTGATTTTTTTCTGTTCAATCAATTATAATTTGAAAGTGAAATAGTGAAATAACAATTCGCTTTTTGCAGCAAAAAAGGTTCAATTTTGTCAAATTACGCTAAGAAACATTGATAATTAGTTATTCACTTGCAAGTGAATGAGTCGACCTCTTTAAATCCGTATTCATGTGAACTTCAATGTCACCCCTAGCTAGAGATTGACAACGCATGCATTGTACGTGTACTGGTTATTTAAAAAAAGAATGTTAACAATGAAAGTGAAACTACGGTAAATCATTTTATTACTAGTTCGATGCACATTAAATCATTCGTATACGGTTAATCAAAGAGCTGATAGCTCTGAGGTGGAAGAAGATGAATAAAAGGTAACATGTTTTTCTTCAAACAAGAATGTGTCATAAGTACATGGATTTCCCGTCCGTACAAAATTTGCGCGACAACAATTTTAAAGGTTACAATTTTTAGCGAAGTATTTTGCACGATCTGGATTGTCTAGAAAAAGTGTCATATTTGTATGATGAGCTTGCATGCCTTTTTCTTAAGTCTGTTTGCATGATTCTAGTTTATTAAATCAATAGAAAAGATGAACATGTAGCTAGCAGACCAGGGTTTATTTTCTTGTGTAAGAATATATGATGCTTGTTGAAATTTCCAATTTTGAATTATGCACAAAGATGGACCTTTTACAGGTTGGGAACAACACTCCAAATGAGGGGTAATCCTCATTGGAAGAACATAACAACCCACTGTAAAACATGAGCACCTTTATATGCATATTAGTTGGTGAAACTTTCCCCAAGAACTATGCATCTATCAAGTATTAAATGGTCAAAACATGTCAAAAGAATTTTGTGATGTTTCTTAACTTATATCTTCTTTATTAATTTGACCCCTCATTTAGAAAAGTTGTTCCAAATATAATGAATTTTCCCACTTTTGAGTTAAAAATCTTAAAAAGTTTCTTTCTTGTTTTTCAAGTCAAGGGACACCACTCATAATGGGGGGGGGGGGGGGGGGGGGGGAGGGGGGCCCCAACCTGTTTGTTTGTGAAAAAAAGAAAGAATACTACATTGTGCTTTAAATTATTTAATTGAATAAATTAGTGAAAAAAAACTACTATTCAGTATTGTCTTTATGGTGGTACTGCATCATTGAATTTTGTCAATCAGCCATGCTTTTATCCTTAAGATGTGTAAGAACCCGCTTTGCAGATGAAGATTCACCTGCGGCAGTGCCATGTTCACGATTTTACAAGATGAAAACAACAAAGTTCAAAATCTAGCATGTTAGAATAATCTTCAGAGAAAACGTTTTTGATAGGCTTATCAATTTGATCATGAGAAACACAGAATTTGATTGGCTGAACACGATTGTTTTACCTTTGGAACAAAATAAGGAACAGATGATTTTCACTAAATCATGTTTTAGAGTTTTTTTAACGATTTTTAATATTTTTTAATAAATGCAATAATAAGAGTGAAGAGAATGAACACAGGGCGAACCTACTATATGGTCGAAAGAACTCAGGATGAACAGACCAAGGGTGAACATGTAAACAGGGCGAGTCGACTCGATCCAAATTCACACATGCGTAATACAAATATCGACATTAAAAATATCCGGTTACAAGTAAACAAACCATGTTCATATCGATGAGATGAAATTTAATAATTTACATAAATAAAAGGGTACATATTTACGATAGTGATCTGTTTTTCAATTCTTATTTAAAAATAAAAAGATTCAGATGTTTAATCTTGAAAAATCGGTGTCAAGAATCGGAAGTTGTTATGAAATTGTAATGCACAGAAACGGATGCGTCATACGGAGGATGTAACGGTTGTAAAGTCGACACCATAGGTCTTCAGAAGACTTGAAGTCTTCGACCACCAAAAACAATGAGAAACATCTATTTTTAATCTTTAAAACAAAAGCAAACAGACCTATACAAATCCAATTGCACGTGTCACGGCTGGTAATCTACACACGCAGAACATTTGGTTCTGCAATAAAAACCGTGAGAGGATTTTCCGGTTGTGCTTGAGTGGAGTAATTGTCACCGCTTCAAACGGTATGTACATTTCTAAATCTAGATTTTCTTATTCAACTGATCAAAATATTGAAAATCGGAGAATGTCATGCTGTGGTAAATACTTTAAAGAAAAAATACATGTATCATTTACTGTTGTACGTAGAGTTGAACTCCTACAAAATCAGTTGTCCCGCAAGAAATTGCATAAAAAAGTGACATTTCAATTTTGAAATGGTTCTATTTACAGACCTACAAGTTCAAATTTAGTTTTTTTTCGGGCAATGGGTATGAATGTTGTTTTTGGTGGCGTGTGCGCTGTCCGCCGTTGATAGACATCTTAATAATTCCAAAAACTAAATTTTTTCATGAAGTCATGCGTGAGGGAATCGGTTCTGATTGAGGACATCGTGAATGCGTGAGGGGAGGTACAAATCTTATCTTTATACTCAAGCTATCAGTCGTTGAAACTTACCTAAATTTGGCTACATCGTTCATGAAAAACACATATGTGAGTGTGCTTAAAAAAGTTTACGAGATTGGATTTTGAAATAATTGTAGGAACCTACATGTAGATTTAATAATATGTTTCACGAAGAATAAAGACAAAAAATGTTGTCAACGATTTTGTTTTCTTGCTACAAGTAAAAACTAGACCGATTATTTGCCCACATCTGCAAATTTGGAGATAGATTTGCAATTCAATAGTTAGACTTTGTTCACATAAAGAATATTGGGTGATTTATTGTATAAATCAAAATCTTAATACAAATATCAAATTTTGTGTTTTTAGAATCATCTTTTTTTTTTAAATAAACTATTTTAGCGGAGATAACTCCTTTCGTAAATGTGTATAACATGAATCTTAATTAAGCTTTTTTCAACTGATTTTTATAGTTCGTTCTTATGTTGCACTGTAACGTTATGGGTCATCGTAAATTCGCATTTTACTATTTTTATGTATTATATATAACTTGTTCGTCCGGTCGCTTTTTCGCGGGGATCGGTTTTCTCGTGCTTGAGACTCAATGTCCAGACTTATTTAAACAAATAATAAGTTTTCATCGGCGATATCATTTTCTTAGATATATGTGGTGATCTCTGTGACGTATATTTGACGACAGGACTACTCCCAGGGGGTTTAGTTCGCTTCGAGGGCAGGGATAATTTGTATCTCCATGGTTTTTTGTAGAGAGTCAATTTCAGTCCTCTTTTCCTTTTTCCTTTGAACAATGGCATTTTCTGAAATTGAACAAACAATTAATAGTTTGATTTCATTGAACCAGTGATCAGTTTACATCTATTAAAGTATAAGGATAAATCTGTGCTTTTAATCAGCATTGATCTCATTTATTGAGTCAACAAAAGTCACAAAGCCAAAGATTAAAAAAAAAATGTTTGTACTTCCCCTCACGCATTCACGATGTCCTCAATCAGAACCGATCCCCTCACGCATGACTTCGCGAAAAAATATTGTTTTTGGAAATATTAAGACGTCTATCAACACAGGACAGCACACACGCCGCCAAAAACAACATTCATACCCATTGCCCGAAAAAAAAACTAAATTTGAACTTGTAGGTCTGTAAATAGAACCATTTCAAAATTGAAATGTCACTTTTTTAGGCAATTTCTTGTGGGACAACTGATTTTGTAGGAGTTCAACTCTACGTACAACAGTAAATGATACATGTATCTCTTTGTTAAAGTATTCACCACAGCATAGCATTCTCCGATTTTCAATATTTTGATCAGTTAAATAAGAAAATCTAGATTTAGAAATGTACATACCTTTTGAAGCGGTGACAATTACTCCACTCAAGCACAACCGGAAAATCCTCTCACGGTTTTTATTGCAGAACCAAATGTTCTGCGTGTGTAGATTACCAGCCGTGCGTGTTGGTTTAATCTATTCATATATTTATTTATGTTTACATCGCTTATATTGTCATCTGAGGTCAAATCGATAGTTAATCAGATGGCGTCTGAACTAAAATACACACGAAACGAACCTATATATTATCGACCCCATGCTCTGTAAACTGTTTATTTTAGACTTTTGATAGTTTGGATAAATGTTTTATATTGTTATAAATCAAATATGAGAATTTGAGTCAAATCGGTGACCATGAATTTGACAGCTAGTGCCCCTTTAAGACTAAAATGCACACGAAACAAAGCAACATATTATCGAGCGCATGACCTCCCAATTGTTTATTTAAGACTTTCAATACTTTGGTAAAAAAATTTAAACTGTTATAAATCAAATATGAACATTTGAGTCAAATCGATGAACATGAACTTGACAGCTAGTGCCCCTAAAAATTCTCATGATACTTCAAATTTAAAAAAAAAGTTGAACATGTTTTATAGACTTCTATTCTAAAAGATGTGAACGTGTTCTAAAACAATATCTTCATGTACCGATATTGAATTGTTGACTTCCCAGAATATTTCCCCCTCATGCAGTGATCTTAACTTAGACTACGAGACCTCTCGTTATAACTTCGGAAAACGCACAGAACAAGTTTGAGGGGAAATCGTGATGAAAGCATCTAACACACGTGCTCTTAAAGGTAAATAGCAATAACAAAAATAGAAAGAACAAATTCAATACAACAAAACATCTTACAACTGATAATGACAAATAGGACTTAACACATGGAAAATATGAAAAACAAATTGTCTGGCCTTTTCAATTCACATGACTATCACGCTTTCCATGTGACCATTCTAGTGTGTATCCCCAGTCAAGCATGTGTTTGAGATAGTGTCACGGTTCTCTGATTGCAGTTTAACAACTTAAAATAAGCATTTATGAAAAATGTAGTGTCACTTACATTATAGTTATAAAAATTGAAAATAAGGAAATATTTTAATATTTAACCTGAACCTTGACTGACCTAAAACAATTCACATTTAACTTAGCAGAACAATCGCAACAGTGTTGATCTTCTGGTGTTTAACGACCCGTAACTCGGTCAACAATACTTTAACAATACTATATTAAGAAACGAAGTAGGACTTGCATGTCATAGGAATTTAAATGTATAAACAATATACTAACTTGGATTATTGGTATTATGGATTACAACGAACATGAACGACAACGGTAATACCATTTCATTATTAAAGGTAAATGTTGTTAAACACACCCGACGTAACCAGTGTACATGTATAGGAATACTAATTGGGACACCATACGTTTCAGACCGAAAACTAGATCGAAACTGATTAATTAGACCTATTATACAGACCAATTATGACACTATATACTCATGGAATCTAAACATATTATGTATTTATAATTTATAGGAGTTGTGATGGAACTCTAAAATCAATACTAATACAACAATCAATCAATGCATGTTTAGACGAACTTTACCTGGCATTGTAGTACTATTGCGTGGACTGCAACATATATAAATATATCTATATTGAAAACAGGAACTAATTCTTGGGAAAAACCTAATGTAATATTTTGGATTACCTATCTTTGTGTTCTAGTTTATAGAAACCTTTTTGTACTTGAAGTATGCATTTAGATCGTCGAAAAGATTAAAACATGAAAAAATCCACATGGAGGTTGTTCGTGTGTGCCTTTTGCTTCTACTTCAGTTTTACGTTTCTTCTATGGTCGACAGAACTTCATCAGACAGATTTCTCAAGTAAGCCACAAGTACATAACGTAAAGCATGTGTTCAAGGTTGAAAAACCAAATAATTCTACGACAAATGAGAGCTTAATAGAAGTACCCGAACATTACTGGAGGAACGTAACTACGATTCCACTAAAAGCCTTTTATTATTCAGCATATGCACACGCATCGAATATCATCAGATTGTTCGGAACAATTGAGAAAGGTCTGAAAGATGGTTTAGAGTGTTGTTTCTTTACGAACAGAGGAGATAGTGTTGCTGAAAGGAATATTGGAGCTCATTACACTGTGTTACCTGAACATAAAGGGCTAAGGTATGTTTGTTATACTTTTTTTTGTATTGCTTACAAATTCAGACGTTTGTGTTTTGATAAAGTTGCCTGTCCGCATAGAGTACACTAATTACTTTTAACTTGTATCATGATTTTATTTGGTGCTAAACTAAGTTTGTATTACAACCTTGTACGTAGCTCTTTGAAAAGGGGTGTGTAAACTAGCTTTCGTTCTCTAAATTTGCATCTGCACAAATATCCACGTTCTTTCTAGTAATACTGAAAAAATATATAAACGTAAGTAATATTGAAACTTTTAATGTGGCGGGGCATCCTCTTTTATTTATTATTCAGATCTAGACTTATAACAGAACACTTTATATATAATATATTTATTTCTCAACAGACCAAATTAAATTGGTATAGAGATACACACAATGAATATTTTATAATGTATATGTACAGACATAAATTTTTTATACATAAACTAAATGATATGCAAGTACATGAGCTACCCAGGAGAGCCTACATGCACATTGACTAGTCATATAAATTTGCACCATAACAGATCAGAAAGATTTTTACAATTCATCAATTCATTAAGTTTTAATAACTGGGAGGGACGAGATGAATTAGTAAGTAAGTAAGTAAGTAAGTAAGTAAATTATTTATTATAGTGACATGTGTAAATTATGTACAGATTATAAACATATAATATATTATAAATATTAATACACCCAGCCCATTGGACCTATAAGTCACCTCAAATAAAATTAAATAATTATAAAAGAATTATATCACGTTCTAATCTTTTGTTGACGTAAGTAAATTTCAAAAATATTTAGACATAAAAATATTTGTAAACAAAAATTTAAGCTTTAAATATGCAAAAAATTAAGTGTTATACAGCAACTGACGTCTTATATTATTATGAAATGCACGAACTATATATTTTGCTAATTTTCTTATATGGAAAGTCATTGAAAAGTTCATTTTTTCAGCATGATTCAAATCTGTGAAGTTTTCCTTAATTAAAAGTTTACCAAAAAAGTTAATGCGACATTCAATATACAATGGGCAATCAAACATAAAATGGAACTCAGTTTCAGTTTCTTGATTTTACAGAATATACAGTGTCTTTCTTCTATACTTTCGTTCGAATATCTATCAGTTGCCAGTCTTAATGGTAAAATTCCACTTCTAAATTGCGATAAGTGTGACCGCTTAATTTGACTCAAGTTCAAATTAACGTAATTTTCAGTTTTAATGTTCCTAAAATTTGTTCGTAATTTGGAAACGTTTTAGACGGAATTCCTCCAGATATCTGAATACAGACGAAAAATGTTGGTTTCAACCAATGATAAGTCGACGTCTGATTTCAGTTCATAGAAATGACCTAGTTCAAGCTGGTCTAGTATATATATATATCCTTTACTTCACTACACCAATTACTTTTACAACGATCATGGTCAATATTTAATGCTAATTTGGTGATGCGGTTGTTGTCAAATCGAATGAGTCTATTCCAGTATCTCACCATATTGATCCAACGCCGATACTGACTCGAGATCCAGCCGATATCTCCGTGTATAGCAAGGATAGGTGCAAATCTGTGTACTCCTAAGTAGTAACGAATAGCCCTGTTCTGAATATTGTCTATTGACTGATATTTTCGGTATCCCCATACACCAGACGAGTAATCAAGTATAGGAACAATACAAGAGTTGAATAATTTTTCATATGATTTATATCCAAAGTCTTTATATTATGGATTTTAGCAATTATATTCCCAAGTGCTCGTCCGCCACTTTTAGCAAGAAGATCCACATTCGACAAAAAACTGCCGTTGAAGCTAAATTGTATACCTAAGAAAGTAAGTAAGTAAGTAAGTAAGTAAGTAAGTAGATTATTTATTATAGTGACTTGTAATTACAGTTAAGTGTGTCAATTAACATAGTTTAACATAATATATACATATACACCCGACCCAATGGGTCTTTAAGTCACCTAAATATTAAATATTAAAGTTCATATCTGATTTGTCGAATTAACTAGCAAACTAACAAACCTATATATTTCGGGGATGGCAAATTTTAAATATTGAACTCGAGATCTGTTTCGTATATCGGTCGACATGCTCACAATTGAAAAGTCAAGTGTTTACCACAACCCTCATTGACTTGATTACACAAACTTTCGGTTCTATTTATTTAAAGTTTTCCGTATTATTAACTTACTTAAGTAGTGTCACTATTATACATAACACGGAAGATTTGTGCATTCATTAGAAATAAAAGAACTAGTATACATACATATTTCAAATACTAATATTTTTTTTGAATAGTATGTTATTTTTTTAATTTTTCATTACATTTTCAACTCAAGACAGTTACACTATCGAAAACTTCTTATGGAATATAAGTCTAAATCAGTGTTCAGTCAGGCTGAGGGGCGCACGGGCGGATCCAGCCATTTTAAAAAGGGGGTTCTCAACACAGGATAAAAAAAGGGGGGGTCCAACTACATGTCCCCATTCAAAAGCATTGATCGGCAAAAAAAAGGGGATTCCAACCCTTGGACCCCCCCCCCCCTAATCCAAGACATTGTCTAATGACTAAATAACGTGAACATTTTAAGATTATGATCAGCTTGTTGGCAAACTAACAATGGTTAGTTAATAAATCAAAACACGTAAAATAACACGACAGGATGGTATAATTATATAACTAGCAAATACAAAATATAAACCCGACTATGTTTAAGCTCTTGTGGGTTATGAGAGGTCGAAATTTAGAACCAAGAGCCAATACATCAAGCAGAAATAATACGATCAGGAGCAATAAGACCCATACATTCAACACAGACTTTTAGTGTGATGTCATGTGCTTTGGGAGGGTAAGACGACCTTGAGGGGGTTTTATCGACTGCTTAAATTGTGTTGCTGTGGCGACAGGCCCCAGGCCCCGGCCGTTTCATATACGTAGTCATCTTTATGCATAAAACGTGTGATAAATGTTTCCATAGTCAAAATATTTTTCAGTGTCCTTTAAAAAATGCATCATAATTTAGTATTTGTCGTCTGCTAAAAAAAGATATGATCCAAAATTGAACCAAAAAAGAAAAAGTAAAATATTCGTGGTATATAGGCGAAATTGCTTTAACTGTTAAAAAATATAAGATCATATAGGTATCATACACTAACATACAGTGCCAGTTTATAGTTTATGTCAAACCGGATTTTGTACACCAGGATGAACCCATTATGGTAACAATACAATTTGTAAATACTTGAGGTGTGCAAAAAATCTTTTTCATTCATTCTACTTATCTGTGTTGTGTATTTTATCAGTTAAAATATAATGATATGATTACAAAGTACATGCAGTAAAAAATTGATTATATAATATACAGTTATCTCTAGATGTCTCGAACTCGGTTGACTCGAAATTACAACAAACACATGATTTCTTCATTTGTATTAGATCCTGAATTTTTGACTAAAATTTCAAGAACAGCTTTATATGAAATATTTTGTTGTCATAAAAGACATACAATGTAGCTGTTCATTTCCTCGTCCTTTTGGTCTTCGTTAGATTTTTAGTTGCCTCGTTTGAAATCGGCTAAAATTGTTTTCGTTATCAGACTGACTTTTAGTCATAGATAAGAATCATCTATTTTTATGCATTTCAAATCAGTCCAACTAAATGTTCCCGTAAAAAAGTGAAATGAGAAAAAAGAATTTGAAGAAATTTTCACGCTGTCTTTATAAAAATCGTTACTTTTAAAAATTAACATGCAATGACAGATGTAAATTAATGAAGCTTACAAATTATTGATAACTTGTTTCTTGTCTACCGGAAAGTTTTACGTGTAACTTATTTACAAGTTATAGGATATTTAGTAAGAACATATTATGATAAAAAGATGAATTTTGTTTTAAACAGTTGAGAGTCAAGGCTTTGTAATCCGCATACACTACTTATCCACGTCCTAATTCATTCCTTAACGTACATGTAAACAACAACGTGACT
The DNA here is from genome assembly GCF_963676685.1 of Mytilus edulis. Lineage (NCBI taxonomy): Eukaryota > Metazoa > Mollusca > Bivalvia > Mytilida > Mytilidae > Mytilus > Mytilus edulis. The sequence continues at coordinate 36,635,137 of NC_092348.1, forward strand.
GTAAAATGACGACATGAGGGAGAGAAAGAAGTTTACATTGCTCGTCATTTCAGTTTATTTTGTTGGTTTGTTTAGAATATGGAAAACAATACATAATGTGCATGAAAAGGGTGGTGACACTTTAGGAAATTCATCCAGATCTCGTGTTCATATCGATGCAATTAGTCAATCTGTACACGTTTCGTCACAAATACATGAAACAAGACTAATTTCACACACGAGATTACAAGATTCACACATTCATTTTAAAACTGACGAAACATCGAGATATGCAGAAGAAACTAATTTGCAATATTGGAGATCGGTTGATAATACTAATGTGAAATTTTATTATTATTCTGCCTATGGCGATGTGACGAGTTTAAAAGTACATATAGTCGGATCTTTAAGTACTTCCATTAAGGAACACATAAACTGTTGTATCTACACTTCTAAATCAACAGTGTCAAACTTTACTAAAGTAAGGGCAGAATATTCATTTATACCCGAAGGTAGAAGACTAAGGTACGTCGAATATAATAGTAGTTTTAAATGATTGGAAATGTATGGTTTGTTCAGTTTTTACAATACAAATTTGACTTACCGCATGCACCTATAGATGTTCTTCTTCGTAATATAGAAATAAGAAGATGTGGTATGATTGCCACTGTCAACGAGAAATTTCTACACAAGAGACGGTCAAATGGCATAGAAAATAACAACTGTACATAAGGCCTTCAACAATGAGCAAAACACATACTGCATAGTCGGCTAAAAAAAAAGTTCCGAAATGACTAATGTATAACAATTCATGTACAAATCAATAACACAAAAAAACAAATATAATATATACAGCAACAAGGGACATCCATTGGATTAAAGGCTTCTACTGACTTGGGACCATGTTCTAAATTTATTTTTTAAGAAGAAAAACAGCAGTTGTTTTAAGAAAATGTTATTAATTGCCAGCGACGTTAATTTTTGTATTCATTTACGTAAATTAGCATGGCAAAAATTACATATTAAACACATTTCATTTTATTTTGTTAATTTTTCGCTGATACCCCTTCTCTCTGTTTGAAATTGATCTTTTCTATCCTAAATGTTATTTTCTTAAAGTTTAATATCTTTCAGTATACAAATGTAACTCTAGATCTTTTGCTCATTTAGTAAAATTGTCTTTTTAATTACTTTTAGATTTAAGATATTTCTTTATTATTAAAGATTTTATTAAAGATACAAATGTTATAAACCATGTGTTTTTCTCCTATAAAGAAACTTCTTTGTATTTTTTTTTATAGACCGTAAAACGTTATATATATTAATTGTTGATGCATTTTTTTTTATTACCTGGAGATAACCATTCTACCAACTTTTGTCCTTATCTTTTGTGTATTTCGCAATAAAACATTTTTTTAAAATCCACACGATCGGTCTATTTTTTTTATGATAGTTGATGTTACTACAACAATTGGCAGAACAAAAATTTAGGGGTTCGGGTTGTCGCGATATGCAGGTTGTAGATACAATGTATAAAAGAAAACGTAAATTATTGTGCGTAAGAGTTGGGCGTATATATTTTTTTTAAGATGTTTCATTTTCTAACCCATTGTATCTTGTACTATGGTATTATCTACTAAATTTAATAACTTGTAAGGTCATTTCCTGGTATACCAGCTTTAGATAGAGGAAATGAATGCGGATCTTTAATATTATAATGTTATTAAATTGATGATCAAGTATAAGTTATATTGGGTAAAACAGGATAGATTTTAAAGATTATAAAATATTCAGCTGTTGCATGTATAAAATTTCTGACTTTTCCTTCTTCCTTCCCGTCTCTCTTCTTTTAAGTAGGCGCTGATCCAGAGGGGGGGGGGGGGGGGGGTTCCGGGGGTTGAAACCCCCCTTTTTTTGGGCGATCAATGCATTTGAATGGGGACATGTAGTTGGAACCCCCCCTTTGTCCTGGGTTAGGAATCCACCTTTTAAAATGGCTGTATCCGCCCCTGTTTTAAGTGCCAATCATCTGTCCTCGATGCCGCTTTTGAATTCTTTTTTACAACCTATTCATGATTATTGTATTGAACATATCTACAAAATAAACAAAGACTTGTGAAAATTAAAGAAATCAACATGAAATACTTTAAATTGAAAAAAGTTAAAGTAAACATTAAAAAAAGTATTCCGCCATGTAACAATTTATGTTGTTTGAACAAGCAGTATAGTAAAAACGGAATAACAGTGTATGAAGGAATATTACTTAAATTATTACTTTATTAAAGCGTTTTCTGTGCGTAATATACATGTATATAATGTGTTTAAAATGTCAGTGTGGAAATAAGATCTTATTACATTTTGTTCTTTATATGTCGGACTCGTTATTTGATGTATGTTATAGTCTAGATACACATCCGTTAGGGCGTTTGCCCGATATGGTGTTTTAATTAACACCCAGATATTATGGATAATGCAAAAGGATGGAGGGGGTCTTTCAGCAATATTATTCTATTGTATATGGTTAAGCAGAGTAGATGACTGCTATCCATTTACACTTAATGACGCCTTGTTGTAAATAGAAATACCAAGTCATAATCATAATCATATTTGACACATTAATCCAGACAATATGTATTATAACCTATATGAAATAGTAAAACATAAAAGCGTACAAATCTTGATATTACAGCCAATTGGATTGATTGTGTATGGAAAAGGTAATATCTTTGGTTAGCTTGCTTTTTAGCTGTAAAGTGAAGTCATTACTATGTAAGGTATACTACCAGCCTTTCAAAGTAGTCTTCCTTTTATAGCTGACTATGCGGTATGGGCTTTGCTCATTGTTGAAGGCCGTACGGTGACCTATAGTTGTTAATGTCTGTGTCATTTTGGTCTTTTGTGGATAGTTGTCTCATTGGCAATCATACCACATCTTTTTTATATTGTCCTACAGACAGATAGATCGGTAAGCAAGCAAACTAGCCAAAGATATTACCTTTAGCTACATACTCATTGGAATCGGCTGTAAATTAACTAAATAAATACAGGACATGTAGTTTATGTGACATGTTTAACGTGGGTGTCGGTGTTTGACAGTATTCGCACCATATCCATTTGGAACATTGGCAATATCATAGCCTGGGACCCTGATATTATGTTCGACACTAACTTTTAAAAGAGAAGTGTCATTTAGGATCCCATACAACATTTCCACATGTTCCAATTTAATCAATAGAGAAAAGACTCAACCACTTAACCATGTGAAATACAATATTTACCAAACTCTCGATAGTTCCTCAATTTTAAATTTTATATATGCTTGATAAACCTAGCATTTTAAAGTTTTAAAATTTAACTATCTCGAGTGGATAATCCATATTTTATGGAAGAACTCGAGATACCACTGATAAAAATAGGAGAAATCGATTTGTAGTGTTACTTTTTTTTATTAGCATTCTTTGGTAAACTATTCATGTATCTATTATTTAATATTTATAAATATTTTATACTGACGTTTCAAGTGGATTGATTTATAAGAGTTTTGCAAGCATGTTATCATAATTAAACTTGCTATAAATAATATACAAGAATTTTTTTTTTTTTTATATAAATGCATGTTCAATATAAATTTGTCACGCGGTGATTTTATATAAAGTGAACAAAAAATGTATGTTCAGAGTAAAATATGGCATATTGGTGTACATTGGTAGAAATCTCTTATTTACATTGGAAAATCTGGGCTTTATGATAATGCAGTGAAGACTATTTGGGTTCAACACAGGATCCTGTCCTCGCGCACATATGACGAAAACATGTCAGAAGATTTAGAACGTTGACCCGACGAAGAACTTACGATTTAACATATTTTATTATTTTAAAGCACGAATAAATTAATCTTAGGCCATTTCAATTTTGTTTACAATGAAAAACATGTTTTTTTGAGAGAAAAAAATAAAACTGCATGATAGCTGGTCCAACGTATAAAGAGACATTTAAGGCATCTCATCTTTTAACATATCACTTGTAGGCAGTAAACGGGCCAATATTTATGTAATATGTTATACTCGTGTTGCTTTATGGCAAAGGTTGTCGATGTTTCCATGAAGCAAAACTATATACTGTATATATTAAAAGTGAAATAATTGGCCACAAAGGAGTTTGTTCACAAAGAACAAAAATTGACCTAACTTGATTTTGCTGTTTTGTAATCTGTCCAAACTACTACAAATTTTACGTTCTTAATTGACTAGGATTGTCAATTGTCCTACCGAAGGTCGATGGTTCGATCTCCGGGGAATCCAGCATCATCCACCAATAAAGATAAACATAATCAATCTGAAAGTGCAATTTCTACTAACAAAAAACACGAATTATTTCAGGTACAACATTAGTACATTGTATGTGGGTAAGATGAGCTTTCATTCGAATATATGATTCTTGCAGTTGAGCGCAAGAGATCGAATGAAAAACTATTAATTTTCTTATTTTCCTTGTCATTTTAATTTGTATTTGTATTTCCGAAGAATGACCTCTTGTAACACATTGTAAACGGGTCTGAGTGTTTTCTTAAACAATCTTGAAAAATCTTGAAGAAATAAAACTATTATTTTTAAAAAGAGCTGTATTGGCTCATGATCACGACAGGTATATATTTGGGGACTAAATCTTGAAAAATCTTGAAGAAATAAAAATATTTTTTTTAAAAGAGCTGTATTGAATCCATGATCACGGCAGGTATATATTTGGGGACTAAATCTTGAAAAATCTTGAAGAAATAAAACTATTATTTATAAAAAGAGCTGTATTGGATCATGGTCACGACTGGTATATATTTGGGGACTAAATCTTGAAAAATCTTGAAGAAATAAAACTATTATTTTTAAAAAGAGCTGTATTGAATCATGATCACGAAAGGTATATGTTTGGGGACTTATAGATAAAAATGCCAATTATAAACCAAAGACAAATGATTGAAACTTGAAGCCATTTACAAAGTTGACTGAACATTTTATGTTGACTTTTTGTTACAATTTAACGGGTTATTGTTTTTCATAGGGATAATCTGAGTATTCTAAACATTAAATTTGATATGATCTATCCAATTAAACTGATATTTAAGATCACAACTTAATACATTTATTTAACAAAGTGTTAGCAGTTTAATTTTAATATCAACTGTCTTCGTATACAGTTTTGATAAAAAAAAAAAATGCGGACCAAATTTTCGTGTATTTTCTGGCAACCAGTATCACATAACTCAGTTCACATTGGAATGGATCAAATTTTAAGAAATAATAAAGTATCAAACGTTTAAACAATTCAGTTCATATTCTAATGGATCGAATCATAATGTCAAAAGTGAAACGCTGCAGTCACGTTCAAATCATTATGATGATGACGTTGTTTGTGTTGTACCTGTTCGGCTTTGGATATATCTATAATGGCTTTTTCTTCAAGGACTGTTGTTCTTTAGACAATTTTTTTAGAAGTTCTGGATATGCTGACAGGAGATTAGATAAATGGCGCGAGTTTGTTACACGTGATACATACATGTATTCCGTTCACGTGATGGAAAACCTGGCCCGATTCGTAATATGTGATTTATTAGTGAACCGGAAACCAGTTGCATATTGCTGTTACTTTGATTCTAACGATACTTTATTATTAAACGATAGTGAATTTCAAGTGCAATATTTCAGAATTCCGGAATTCAGGTTAAACCAACGGCAAGTATGGTACATCTGCCTGTGTCGATAACACCCATCCCCCAACCTTTGAATGTCCACGATAGTTGTAAAAAATAATGATGTCAATTTTTACATCGGATGACCGTGAGGGCATTCCGGTGTATTGCTGTCACATAGACTTCCATTACGTAACTTTCGTGTTGGGATTGTAACCGATCTACATGTATAAACATGATAAATACGCAGACATTATGGAATCCAAAATAACATTCCTTATTGCTTGTTACAAATTAATTTTTTCAATGGATACTCATAAAAATGTTTTTTTAAAACATAAATTAATAATATGAACATTTTTGTCGTTAGAAATATATATATAAGTAAAACATCTTTAATAGCTATGCATACGTACAGAAAAAGTGTGTAAAACATGCGGAAGAATATCTCAAGAACGTTTGCAATCTCCCATACAGAGTTATCGATCTTTGCTCTCTCTCAAGGACAGATAAATCTGCATGGGATATTGAACGTTTTCCGGGAAAATATCAATGCCTACTGAAATCCAATCTATTAGAAAAAACGAAATATTACAGCAGAATGTCCATCATGCATTTGTTAATATACTAGAATCCAAACTAATCGGAATTTACAAATATGTTGGTGAGGTGACCTTACGATGTAAACACATTTTAGTAAATATATTACATGTGAAACTATGATTGTTGCCAATTGAGCAAGAGATGTAATTAAAAAAGCTAAATTAATTCTATTTCTACTGTGAAGCTGTTTTAATTATTTTTGACGATTATTTTTTTTGCCCCCAGAACGTACAAAACATAATGAATTAAGGATGTGCTACGAGCTTTGATTGTTTCACCCCCAGGACCATTTAATATATATGGGCTTGATTAATGTATAACTCATATAAAAACCCCGTCAAATACCAAAGTCAATGATTAAAATTTAAAACCATTTACAAAGTTGGCTGAACCTTTTCGTTAACTATTTATTACAATTTAACAGGTTTTTCATAGTGATAACCTGATTATGCGCATTAAATTTGATATCATTTATCCAATTTTGTCAATTCTAGGAGCCGATTTGGTTAAAGAGTATTTGGATAAATAGTCCGTAAAAGAAATGTTGTCTGTTCTATGGTCGGGTTGTTTGTTGTTTCTTTGACACATTCCCCATGTCCATTCTCAATTTTATTACCTTTCGACCAGTAAAGTGTTAAACGTATTTTACTAAAATGTACACGTTGACTTTACATGACTGATTGATTATTCATTTACAGATGTAATATCTTTTTTATACAAATAATTCAAATATATTACAAATTTCAAATATGATGTGGTGTGGTTTAGCGCTTTACGTTAGAATTGAGTCTCTATCTATTGTCTACAAACAGTTTGAAACTTACTAGTTTAAGCAATAACCAATCAATATATATCTTAGATTGCTTGGTGACCGTAGACGCGGGGGCATAGATTTATGTTCGTAAGTTCACTATGAAATTGAGACTGGAAAGGGGGATTGTGTCAAAGAGACATCAACCCGACACAAGAGCAAAAAACAGTCAAAGCCACAAATCGGTCTTCAACACAACGACGAAATTCCGCACGCGGAGGCGGTCTTCAACTGCCCCCAGATCCATTATGTATAAAAGTTCAGCACAAATGGACGTCACACTAAACTTTGAAACATATAAATGAAACGATTAAAAAAAACCATTCTAGAATTAAAACCAATTGTTCAATTGAAGGTCTTTCCACATCAAAGTTATTAAAAAGAAACTAGTTCCGGTTTACTCAATTTTAAAATTGGCATCCAATTATAAGTTTCCTTGTACTGATAAGATGAATAAATGGTTTCTATCTATTTTTGAGTGAAATAAGGGAGATAATGTGCTACTTCCGGTGAAGTAAATGTCACTTTCGGTCTCATATGAAAGCTTCTTTCACACTGATTCCAAAACTATATAGTTTCTATATACTTTTGTATGCAGAACGGGAGATAATTGGCCACTTCCGGTTTATGGAAAGTCATTTCTAGTCTTGAGTGATAAGTTTATGTATCTTTATTACAAAAGATATGGATTGTTATGTGAAAAAAAGTGCCAAAATAGCTACTTCCGGTTTTCTCAAGGTTACTTCCGGTTGTCATTTTTCAAGGTCATATGTCACCTTACATTTTGTAAAATGCAAAAACAAGTGAAAGTCACAATTTAGAACTTGACCTTGACCTTTGACCTTGACCTCATTTCCTAAGTTAGGACCTAGGGACCTCAAATGAAAACATTCCAGGGTTATACAGTTAACGGTTTATGAGTTTAAAATACATACCAACAAATTTATTTGGTAGTGGTAGATAACTCCTATAAAATTTCATCGAACCGCTTCGATACACATAAGTCAAAAATTTCTGAGGATGTAAGGAACAATTTCTAAAAAGAATTTTGTCGATATCTTTTTTTTGTAATTACGAAGGAGATGCGCACATTTGATAACTCATACCAAGAAAATTGTTTGTCTTAGCAGGGTGAAATTTAAAAGCACACAAACTACGATACAATATAAGAAATATTTAAGCGACATATTGTGAAACTAAAATTTTAAAATGTGGCGGATTGTTTTTAATAATAATCAGAAGAAATACAATAGGTCTTTCCACAGAAAAGTGGAAAGACCTAATAAGAAAGTCCCGAGTTTCTGACTTAGAACAGACACAATACCCTATATCACTAGCCAATGTGGAATTAGTAAACACCGTGAGCAATCCACACAGTAGAACTAAGTTTAAAAGAAGTCTGAATCTGTCGTTGTACCAAATTATGCAACAGAAGGTATTACAAAGAAACGAAATTGACCTTTCATTCACGATTTTAATATATTGAACTGTACATTTATTTTCTTTCTGAAATTAAAATTAAAATGAAAACGCCTAAACACTAATTTCGAAAGACGTTACTTGCAAATTAAAGTTACACTTTAAGAGAACATCTAAATGTAAAGTTATGTCACTTCAGGTGGTATACATATAACCGTTTGCTTATGTCAGACCAATTAATTTTATAATTTTAAGTGGTTTTTAATAGCTGTCCGAGATATTTATCTCAGTGTATTGTTTGATGATGATGTTTTTTTGTTTTTTGTTTTGCTTTTTGTTGTTGCTTTGGGTATGGATTTGAGTTGTGATTGGCGATTGTAGACCCTTTTTGTGAATAAGAAAATATTCTTCGAAAAGGCCTATTAAAAATGCCTATGTTTCCTCTAACATGCTGAAAAATAGGAATAAGAAAGCAAATTATTATTACTTTTTAAAAGTTTTTGACGGGTTTAAAAAGGTGAAAGAGTTTAATTGCAATGTTGCTTGTTAAAAAAATGAAAAAAAAAATGTAGAAAGTAAGGATAGCAAAAACATGATAGTTAAGACGGAATGTAACTGTTAAGAGTGCAATTGCTAAAGGAAAGCATGTTATTATTGTACAGGTATTCCATTTCTTATCAAATAGAATATAACCAAAACTATTCAATCTGATAAAATGCAAAAATCAAAATGACCCCCTCTAAAAAACTAAAAAAAATCCCAAAGAAATCGAAAACAAAACGGACAAGACCCTTGAAAAAACACACACACTAAAAAAGAATAAATTTAAAACAATGACACAATAAAAAAAATCCCTGTATTGTCATTAGTTATCCCAATTTCTTATTCTTACAACTGAGATTTAATTGTAGCCTAGCAATTCGTTGGGAATTTCGTATAATACTATTATGTAAATATAAATAATGGTTCATTCATGTTAGCCGGTAAAGCAATTTACGCCATTAAATGTATTAATCTAAGTTTTATTACAACTTTTTAAAAAAACACAAAGGAATCGTTTTTGTTTGGTATATCATAAGTTACCTGTAGGTTAGGATCCAAGGTAAAATCATTCTATCCTGATGACGAGATCTAATGACATAGGGTTCAATCTAGGTGTATAAGGGGAAACTGGATCCCCATCATTTTTCTTTTAAGAAAAATGGTCATCGGAAACCCTGGTTAAAATAACTTTTCAAAAACAAGTTTCGTTTATAAGTCAATAATGAATAAGGCTTTAATATTTTCGCGGGGATATACCGAGTTTAAACCCAAATTGTTCCCCAAACATTCTTTGAATGTCGTGTTATTTGAAATCCTTTAATAATTGTACACAATAAGAAAATAGCCTAAATAAATATAAATATCAATATCTGTTTGTTTTTGGAACCTATATTGACAAATAATACAATAAGTATATATGTAAATTGATCTGGTTAGGGTTGAGAGGGTAAAGGTTCTTAACATCACCAATACTACATTGGCTTAAAGTTTGCTTCAAGTTAAATTCGGAAATCATATTGATTACGTTTTCCTGATATATAAATGGATGTAAATATTCTGGAACAAAAATTCACAAACCTTATTCAAATCAAAAGGAATACAATGATGATTAAAATTATTCTCAGTGATTGATTTTTCACCTGGAATATTTTTTCCTGAAATACTTAAGCATTTAATTTGCAGACGACATCATCTTAAATGGGCAGACGTCGCCTTAGAGCTTTATTTTACGGTCTAATTTTCTGTGGTGTTACTTTTTATTGTTGCTTTCTTGGATTTCTTCTTGTGAAAATACGAGAATTAAAACATAAAAATACTGCAACAAGTTTCGATTTCATCGATACTACAAAGGAAACATGGCGTCATCGTGGTGTTACCAGCAATAATCACGGTTGTAATAAGGTTTCAAATAACCCGTATGGATTATTGAATTTATTTACCACTATTTCTCTTAAACCGTTATGGCAGAATGTTAGTTTTTGCGATAAGACTTATGTATTTTCTGCGTTCTATCACAGTGAAGATCTAATAAGTATAATAACAACAACTACCCGTAAAAGTTTGTTAGATAGGAACGTGCAGTATCAATGCCGATTCTTCTATGAACTTTCTCCTAATGCTTTAAATACTTGTAATGAAACTATAATAAAAAGGAAAGCAATGCCGGAAAACCGCGGGAAAAGGTTTGTCATATATTAAGATTATTAAGATTAAAATTGAAATTGTAATTTACTTTAGTTTTCCACGAATGAGGTTTTTTCGTTGGTACAACATGTGTGCCCGAGTATGCACTAAAACCGTAGTCGTCACGTGTAAAGCCATGCTCTTAAAGCTTTATTTGTTGCTTCTTACCCAGGTACATGATTTTTTTTTAGAAATAGCTAAGGAGTAGAGTCCAGAATGCATTATAATACTATTTTATTGTTATTTGTTTATTAGTTATCTGCCCATTTAATTGGGTTGATATGGGTATAGAAAATGTGATCAGGATTCCTCCTATTAAGCTTTAAGGGCATACGATACAGTTACAGGGGAGGTAATGACGTTGCTAACGTAAAATGTTATTTTCGCGACGTCAAACTGTGACATATCGGGAAAAGATGCAATTTCCGACTGATTTTTTGCATTCAAACTGATTTAATTCGAAAACGAGTGCATGGACCCCCATTTTTTAAACCGACATTTTGTTTCATTTTGCAGGGAGATTATGTGGACAAAATTTTATAAAACTGTAAATAGTGCAATTTTTTTAATTTTGATAAATGTACAGCAAAAAATTACTGTTTTTTTCTCAATTCATGACCATTTGATAAATATGAGTTATTTCTGAACAAAAAAGGCATACATTTTTAGAATACTTCTAAAATACAGAAATTACAAATCATTTAACAAAAAACAATTTATGTTTATCTTTTAAAATAAAAAAGTTATGCCTTTCTTTCTACAAGGAAAATACGGCCACAAATCCGAATTTTGAGCAAATATACAAAATTTCGACCTCATTTAACTCAAAAAGTAGCACATGAAGGTATATTTTTTATTACATATTTGATTTAATCAGGTAAAAAAAGCCTACATGCAAATTTTCATCAACTTGTAAATACAGAATCAAAACTGTACATCGTATGCCCTTAATTCCACTTAACTCCAACCAATCAATCAACAAATTAATCAACCAATCAATCGATCAATCAACAAATCAATCAATCAATCAATCTTCCATCATTGACATCGATATTGCTAGTGTATTGATAAAATGTTGAAAATGTTGATAACGAAGTGAATGTTGTATTTATGTAATAATAAGTTACGGTTCTGACATTTCGACTTAGAGATATTAACCTCTTTTATCAAATCCAATGATCTGTACATATGATGTCTATTTATGACTATTTATGTCTATAGATGTCTATTTAGACCATGTGCACTCCACATGCATCTACTTTTAAATAATGTGCAACGAAATGTACAAAAAATTGTGTACATTTATGACCGTGACTGCACGTAAATCTACAATCTTAAATATGAAACTGTTACATGTACACATCTCTTTATATTTATAAACTTAATGATGCTTACAATTATACTTTAAGATAACAGAAAAATATCGTTACCTATTTTTTTTTCTCTCATTTCAGATACAGTGCTGCATTTTATACATGTCCTTTACCAAAGTCGACTCGTCCATACGCCGTATCATTGTCAACCGATCATTGTAAATCTCCATCAAACATATTGCCAATAGTTTATCCTCAGCAACAGCAGAGACAATTTACTGTCTGTGTTTCTCCCTTGAATTACCGTTACAGTAAAGCATACGAACTGGTGGAAATGATAGAATTCAATAGAATATTAGGGGCAGACTACTTTGTGTTCTACAATTATAGCACAGACTCTAATGTGGATAGGGTTCTAGAATATTATAAAGAACAAGGACTAGTGGAAGTTTTAAAATGGAATCTTCCAATGAAGGTTGACACGTGGCCAAAGAAAAAAGAGCCTGTAGAAATTCATTACTTTGCTCAACTTGCAGCTTTAAATGACTGTTTATATCGCAATATGTATCTCAGCAAATACGTTGTCTTTCAAGATTTAGATGAATTCATTATTCCAAAGAAACACTTAACTTGGTCCGATATGATGGAAGGTCTTCCGAAAGGTTCCGGTGCTTATATATTTAGGTGTTTTTTCTTTCGAAAAGAATGGCCAGATACAACGAAAAACTTTGAAGGTAAAGACAAAGCTCAAAAATATAAAATGAACACTTTATTGAAGCAAAAGCGAGAATCGAAAGTACTTGGAAAAAGCCATCGATCGAAATATATTGTTGATCCGAAACAAATAGATACTGTCGGAATCCACAATATTTGGCGGTACCGTTCGGGTACTAAAGCCCATTTTGTTGACCCAGAATTCGCACGCATGCATCATTACAGGGATTGGTTGAATCCAAACGATGCGAACACAGGTGTTGAGGATAACAGGACTATGGTTTATAGAAATGAATTATTACAGAATACAGTACATGCATGGGAAATGTTAAAAGATGTGCCTTTAGGACCAATCAGTCATACTGCTTCATGATCTCATTTTTGCAATTTGTGTCAAAGGAGATTTGACACTCTAATTAATGTCAAAAAGCATTTAGATTATTTGTTTTTATAAAAATGTTGAATATTATAAATATTGAATTTCAATAGATTTCGTGGTTCATATTGCAATTTATAGAACGTTTATGGAAGTTGTTTCATAAAAAAAATGAGATGTGGTATTATTACCAATGAGACAACTATTCACCTTAGTTATAATGAAGTGATAGTTAGCACGTATAAGCCACTGACGACCTTCAACAAAAAGAAAGACCCATACCGTATGGTCTGCAATAGCATTTTTGCATTTAGTTATCAGAACATGTCATGAATTTGGTTCCAGTAGTATTTCTACTGCATATGGGAGAAATGTAGGGGGATTAGTTCTCAAAAAGGAAAAAAAGTACACAAAACAAAGAGACAGAAGATACTAAGGGATTTCTAAAACTAATAAGTCGAGAGAAACGGACAACGTCATGGCAAAGAAAAAAACACGATGGACAACGAAAAGACTATAAGGCCGTTAGTTTTCTCGTTTGAATTGTTTTACATTGTCTTATCGGGGCCTTTTATAGCTGACTATGCGGTATGTGCTTTGCTCATTGTTGAAGGCCGTACGGTGAACTATAGTTGTTAATGTCTGTGTGACTGTCATTTTGGTCTTTTGTGGATAGTTGTCTCATTGGCAATCATACCACATCTTCTTTTTTATATTAACAAGTTTACAAAACACTGCTCAGCAGCACGAACGCCACGAAAAACTAGGAGTGTACTGAGATGCTGAAAAATTATACAATAAAAAACACAACTGAGAAAAAGACAACACCATAGCACAGATAAAATCTTTAACTAACTTATGCACACACACACACACTAGTCGTCAAAACACTACACTACATTTGTACTACTAAAGCTAAAGATTTAACAACACGAACCCAACAAAGACCGGACAAGAAATGAGTTCCAGCGGAACGGTAAACATACATTCGTCTTGTAACTGTTAAAAGAAGAAAGCGAATTTATAAACCACTAAATGAAGACCGAATTGTGGCTACCACAGGTGGTACAATATCTGATCTCCAATGCCGTAACGGTTAATAAGATCATGATGGCATCCGTAAAACTTTCTAAAAGATTACATTAACTTTACCATTAAGAATCATTGCTTTAATAGTTTTCTTTTAAGTACCAAACAACGTAACACATTTATTAAGAAGCATTTTCAAAAACAATTATTTTACATAAGTTCTCATCAGTGAACATTATAAGGATTTTTTTTGGACCTGGAAATCATTTTATAAACAATTGTTTCCATCATCCAAGAGAATCCGAGGAACAGGGAATGAATCATAAATGGGAGGAGACGATGGAAAACATTTAAGAATATTTAGCTGCGTATAAAGTGGATGATATGCTCGTCTACAAATCACTGTGAATGGACAATTTAGTAATCGTTAGTTTTCTTTAAATGATCAAATCAGTGTGTAAATATTTATCAAAGCGAACTACTTCAGATATAAAAAATATGACTAGTTTGTTTTAAGATTCATCTCCTATAACTATGGAATCACTAACCTAAATATTTTCACAACTAAAGCTTACTATTATTTTGTTTGAATCAAATGAGATTCGTTCAGTGAAAGCAAACACGTAATTGTCAAATTTTGGTCGATATTATAGTGTTGTTATAACATCGGGACGGCTAATTTGAAAACTTTCAAAATCAAGCTCTTCTTTTTTATATCAATCTTTATGCAAAAATGCATAAGGAATTAACAAATCATGCATTATTTATCGTTGGACTGAATGAAAAATTGCGTTTTTTAGTTTTGATTCACGATTAAAGTCCAATAACTCTGACACGATTTATTAAAAAATCGTCAAAATTGAAGGAGACATAAAAATTCATAATTAAATGAATACAAATTGATTTATCACCATACAAATTAAAATTTCCTGGCTTTTTACGAATAAAATCAAATCACTTTGTAAAAGCACTAACATAATTACTCATTAAGGAATACTTTAGTTAATATTCATTTAAGCAAAAATATTCGATTTAATTAGTGTTATGGAAATTGCAAATTTGATAATTGATTAATATTATATTGCCCAGACTTCCTTAAACCTTATTCAATTCACACTGCTTTTTATTATTAATTGTACATGCTTATAAATGCAATGTTTGCACCTGTCCTAAGTCGTGAATCTGATGTTCAGTGGTTGTCGTTTGTTAATGTGGTTCATACGTGTTTCTCGTTATTTTATATAGATTAGACCGTTGGTTTTCACGTTTGAATGGTTTTACACTTGTAGTAATTTTTTGGGCCCTTTTTAACTTGCTGCTCGGTGTGAGCCGGGGCTCCAAGTTGAAGGCCGATGATGGTTTACTTTTATGAAGTGTTACTTGAATGGAGAGTTGTCTCATTGGCACTCATACCACATCTTCCTATACATCATTATACTAACAATTACTGTGCCTATAGATGTTTCAATGGAAACTATGCTTTGGAGGACAACAAAAAAAAAACCAGACCGATTGTGTACTATTACATACAGAAGACAAAAACATTAGTATTGTAAAGATTTTGATAGTCACAACAAAAAAGCTCTTTGCATGTTCAGAACCTTGGCATCAACTCCTTGAGGGGTCCGTAGGTGGTCTGTTGCAAGGCAAAATCTCTGTCCCTATCCAATATACCCACATTTTCCAGTGGCAGTCCAAATTTCCAGGCGAGCATCATCCTCGATGGCCTCTTTAACAAGAACTAACTATTGTATTTTTTATTAACTTATTCTCGCCCTGAACATGAAGGACATATTTGTCACTTGACGTTAAGCAACCAACAATCAATCAATCAATCTTTGAACGTTAACAGTGGTGTACCTTATTTATATGGTCATAGGTCAACATTATCTGATGCGTTGGGTCGTAATATCATTGTCTCCCCTCCTTACAATAAAAATCACCCAAGGAATATCATAATGTTTAAATCTGTATATGCCTTATATCTTCAAAACAGGTTATCTCATACATCTGATCTTTATCAAACTTGTAATAATAGGTTCAGGTCACGTCAGATGGAACCTTAATCAAAATGAGTCAAATGATTGTGCAATGGAATATAAACGTCTTTTTGAATTTCCTGAGCTTATGTGTAATCATTTAAATGGATGTATGGTTAATTTGTGTTCATTGTTGAATTCAACACGGAAGTGTCCATGTCTTTGTCATTTTATAGCTCAATTGGAATGGCGTCATATAGTTTTTTAAGTGATTACATTCGAATGCATTATAGAATTTTTGTTTACTAGAAAAAAAATGCTGTAGATGTATTCTCCTCTTAATTAAATTTATATAACAGATATACTTTCACAAACGATGATCAATTCTATTCACTAGTAAAATTAGTGTAACAATTAACTACACGATGTGTTACGTTCAATGTGACATATTCCATTTACACTTCGAAAATAAAAGAATTTCTACATTATAAAAGCTGTCTAGAAATGTTAGTCCGAGATTACTCTGACGTCCAACGGCTGTTTTGCCAGATAAGCTGGGGCCCGCCGTGGGACCACGGCCCCAGCTTGTCTGGCAAAACAGCCGTTGGACGTCAGAGTAATCTCGGACTTTAGAAATGTATACAGTCACACACAAAAATAACAGACACGACGGGGTGAAAATACTGCAGTGTAGAGACTGCATTGGCGAGAGGTAAGAAAAAAGATGAAGTTATCTTATTCTTTGGCCTTTTAGAACATTCCTACCAAAAACATTAACGGGCATTTGTTTTGAAGGATTTTAATACTGCATGATACTGTTAACATGATCGGTTGGCAGTAGTAAATTTATTGAAAGTAATAGATAAATCATTAGTATGGCAAACATGCTTTCTTTCTATTGTTACTTATTGAACGACTTTTGGAATGTATAGTAACTACTTACGGTTGAAATGTTTTTAAAAGGAACAATCACTCGCCGTTTTAAGTAGGGTAGTTGGTAGTTCCGAAGTATAAGTAGAAGGTACCAATTCTTTATCCCAGGAATTTGGTAGATATCGTAATAGATGCAATATTTTTACTGTCTCTAACTCAATATTAATTTGAAAGTAGGCATTAAAAACGGCATGCAACAAAGGAAAAATATGCTTCACCTTAATAAAGAAATGTTATCAAGATAGATTACTTCGGCGTATAATTGAGTAAACTTTGTATTCTATTATAGGGTATGCTTGTTGTTTATTGTGTTGACGATACAATTATTTTCCATGTGCATTTCATCGAAACTGCATATGGTACACGTTGGTCCTAATATATTTATATACATTCAAAATGAAAGGCCCACTGATTTCAGTTCGAGAAATGTTGAGCTTGTAAGCTAGTCATCGAGTGTTATAGACGTGTTCCCTGTCGGTTATATCAAATTTTAAAGTTGTGTAACTGCTGTATCCTTTCATTTTAAAATAAAAGATGACAAAACTATGACCACTGAAATCGTACATTCATATATGATTTTCGTTCATTGTTTTGTCTTTGGTGTTCTCGAATGTATTGTTTCGCATTTGTCATGTTTGGAGCTTTTAATAACCAACTATACGTTTGGGTTTTTGGTAATTGCTGAAGGGCCTACAGAAACATATAGCTGCGTACATTCAAGTCAATCAGACAGGTGAATAGCTATCTCATCAAACCACATCCCATTTTTCTTTCTTTGTATTTATTGAGAGTCTTGTCGTAAAAAGTATTTGTTGATTTATTGTTTATAGCTTCTTACTTGACTATATTTCACGCAAAGGAGTGTAATGATGATAAATTACTGTTTATGTAAATATTTTGAAGTAGAATACATATACTAATATTTATTGTAAGAAACTGTTCGATGAAAGCCACTTATGGAAGTTGCAAGAACTATTTTGTTTTTCTACAATGTTTAGTGATTTTATTCAAATTCAGTTGAATCTAGGAAATTTATGGTGGATACTTATGTGAAACTGTCTTCTTAAGTTATGTCTTAAATATTTACGATTTTAATTTCCGAATAGAAAAGAAAGATTTGGATATCATAAACTACATAGTTTGTAAAAATACGATATCAACATACAGGTCCCTCACAACTGTTGTTTTACCGAGTTTTCTATGTTGTTAACTACTGTATTAGAAGCCTACCAACATGGAGATTGCAAGGTTGAACCCGGCACGTGGCGGGTGTGTTCGTTTCCAATCGTAATTGACTAGTATTGCTTGTCGGTTTTATTCGATAAGGTTCGTGGTACACTCCGGGCACTCCGTCTATCTCCTTGAATGGCGAAATAGCTATTTTGAATAGTACAGAAAGCGTTAAACAATGATCAATCAATCATAACTAATTTTGTTGACTTGTGTTTTTGGCGTATTTCTTGTTGGCAGGCTTTCTAAATGTCATGTTAATCTTGACACATCTTAAATATCGTCTTGGTTTACCAACCGTAAGTTGACATTTCATTACTTATATTTAACGGGGAAATTCATTTTCATTGAATTCTATACAGCATTCAGTTGTAAAGAGATACAGGTTTCTATTTAGCCCAGGTATACAGTATATCAGTCAAAAGTATAATTATTATAAAATTTAATATATTATATAATATAAAAATATAAAGTTAAAGAAATATATTCTCTCATGGTTTGAGGTAAGAAAATCTTACTAATGCATTTTATAAATGGATAGAGGATCTATTATCCGAATTTGATGCTTGATGTGTTGAAATATTTGCAAATCGGCCAAGTCCAGCTTTTCGGCTCTGAGATTGGGGAGTTTGCTGTTGAGGTGTATATGAGAGTGATGAAGGATTTGAAAATGCCGCATCATCATGGCGCCCGAATGGTAGGTTTTGTCTTATTGACGGAGTATTTGCAACTTGATTCAGGCTGCTTTGATGACTGAATTGAGACTGATTGCTACTTTGTCGACCATACTGAGGAGTCTGTGATTCACCACCTTGACGTTTCGGAGGAGTACCCTGAGATTTATAACGTTCAAAAACCGCACTAGTTGCCGCTCTACGCAATTTATCCTTATAACCTTCCTCTTGTTCGCTTGTTCCTGTGCTTTCTCGTGTATGAATGGGTTTCAAAGGAGTTCTTTGTAATTTTGCTGTTTCGGTAAACTGTGGTGTAAACTGCTGATGAGAGTTTGTTTCAAACCCTTGTTTATTAGATGACGAATGAAAGTCGTACCGTGGCGGTAGTGGCGGCGGATCATCATCATTTTCGTGCAAAGTCATTGGTCGTCGAGGTGTAATGGGTGTTGACGTCGACAACATGATTTGTTTAGTAGGCTGTTCATTAGGTTCTTTATTCAATTCTTGTTCGTTGTCTTTTTCAAATCTTTTGATCAGTGATGTTATCGGAGCACGGTTAATTGCAGTTCTAGATACATATTTCCTGTTATCATTATTATGAGGTATTTGATCATTAGACATACCAAAATGCTGATGAGTTCTCACTTCCCTATGTGCACTGTCAGGGTTTATTGACAAATTTTGACTGCCCGGATATCTTTCCAACACTCTTTCCGGTTTTGCAGGTGGATCACGTGCAATTTCCCAAGGTTTTTTAACGGATGATAATTGATGTGAATTTTCATTGGCTCGTGAATCTGAATATGGATAGGCCGATTTAACATTTGTTTCACTATGTTCTAATGGTTTATAACTTCTGCTCGTTGGAGTTTCACTCGGAAAATGACCAGAACGAGCAACATGTGATGAGTGAGGATACACTGCGGAATCGTTAGAACATTTATCCTTCTTTTCTAAATGCAATTTCTTGGCGTCAGTATGTTCTGTATCAGATCTTTTATAAGCGTCTGAAATACTTATGTTACTACCAAGAGCTAGGGGTGCTCGATTTCTTGGATCTCGACCTTGTCCTCGCAACTTAGTATCATTATTGTTAATATCGCTTTTCGATGTAGAGTTAAGAATGATGGGAGATGCGTACCCATCTTTATCGATATGGGTCACTGGCGGAGATGAAAATGGAGGAGTGTGATATAATGAAGCATACTCTGTAGAAATATCTGAACCTTGTCGTGTTTTCACTCCTTTATATGTGAACTTAGAAGCATCGAACTTGCTCCTGCGTTCAGCA
Source organism: Mytilus edulis (assembly GCF_963676685.1). Lineage (NCBI taxonomy): Eukaryota > Metazoa > Mollusca > Bivalvia > Mytilida > Mytilidae > Mytilus > Mytilus edulis. Next base: position 36,655,397 of record NC_092348.1, read on the forward strand.
GAATTAACCTGCAAATCGGAATCATTTAAATTCCCTTTATCAAATGCATTCGGTCGCAAATCTATTTCTGATGACATCGTTCCATACCGACTTTCCCGCCCTAAGCTTGTCTCGTATGGGTCAATGTCATTAACATTTAAACTCAATGGCACATATGAGGGTGGCGATTGATAAGCTTTTTCAGTTGTTGTTACATATGTATTTGGGACGGACTGTTGATGGCGCTGCTTCGATGTTGTTGTTGAACTAGTAAATTTTTGAACGACTGAATGTTTGATTTTAGAAAGGGTTGTCTCCCCTGATGTACGTTTACCACTTTCAATTGTTTGTTCTAAACGTTTGTCCTCACCACTAGATTTACTTTCGCCGCTATTGTGCCTCTTCCCTGGTTCTCGCTTTAACCAAGATTTAAAAGAAAACTGAGATTTGTCTGTTTTATCTGAATTACCACTCCTTTCATCACTTTGAATTTCATGTTTTGAACCATACACAACTTTTTCAAAATCATTTTGATTTTCATAGTGCGGAGGAGTAGATCCATTTTTCATCGGTTGAGGTTTATGCACACTGGCTGAATCAGGTGGATCTGAGGTAAGTGGCTTCGGAGACGTACTTCTTTGCGGTGTATATTTCTGTTTATTGTCCATTTGATGTGACGAATATAACGACCCCGACTTTTCCTGTTTGAGAGGAACTTCATTTGTGCCCATCCAATTGTTTAAATGTTTTACATGCAATGAACCATCTTTTGGGTCTTGGGTATTCCTAAGTGTTGTTAAGTGCCGCAACATATTTGCTCTGTAGTTGTCAAATCCATGCGAAGCTCCCATTGACTATAACAAAAAATGTAAATCGTATCTTAATATATCCTAAATCATACCAGAAAGAGAAAGAACTATATTTATACAATTTACTTTATTTAAGCGATGTTTTTGGTAATGTTTGTCTGTTTTTGTTATTGTCGTATCGGTCTTATATATCTTGAAATATCTAGTTTATAATTACTTTTCACAAAATGTCGAAAGTATTTGAGAAACATGCTGAATAGGCACTTTTTAAAAAAAAATTGTCAATGCTCTGCAACACCGCTTTTGATTTGTCTTGCGAACTACTTATGTAAATTGATTTGAGCGCCACTAACACACATTATGTAGATGAAATGCGACTGCGGTTTTTTAATTTTATCTCGATTGCTTTACCCATACATTCCATCCCTGGGAAAAGTTCTCTATATGAAGTAGAAATTTATACAATTATTTTCCATTACACAACAGATGATCAATTATTTTAATGTGAAACCATTAAATTAACGTTGTTGAGTACTTTTTATCCCTCAAATAAAAATATAAAAATTTTAAGCCTGAATTCAGATAATAAGTTGACTTTAATGAGTATTCAGACACTTGTATCACTAGATAGCTCGCATCAAATTCAGTGGTTCACCAAAAACAATTACTTTTTTTTTTTTTTAACAATTACTAATTTATATCCCGAATTACCATACCATGTCACATTAAAAAATAAAAAAACCCATCATATTCTCTTCAGAAACCGATAACTTTAATAATGCTTTCATGAGGAACAACTTTCACCTTAACTCTGGATATCAAACGAGATTGAGTTTTTGTAGCGGTAATACTTTTTACATATCTTGATCCAGATTTTTTAACTTACCGTTTGTCCTTTATATTTAAATTCAAGTTCAAATCTTTCTTTAGCGATTCGCCGATGTGCCAGCTTCCAGTAATACTTGCAGTCATGTAGAAATATTGCCCATATTTGAAAAAAGTTCTGTGGTTTATTCTAAAAACATTTAAACACATCTTAAATACACAAATTTTATTGAGCACAACACAAATTGAAATCAGTTTTCATACGAATAATGTATAAGACGTATGAGATTCACACATGCAAACTACATTTTGTTATATTTTGAACAAAATCATACCCCATGGTTCAATCAGGCTGCATCCAATTTAACATAATTGAATTGCATGAATATGGAAAACGAGACGATAGATCCTACAGACAATACAAGAAACGATATGTTTTAGCAAATTTCATATTCGTTACTTCGATTTATCATCAATGATGGCTGACGTTCAGTCCCAAAGGAAAACGATTTTGAACAGCGTTTTCAAAAGATCCCAGCTATTAAATTTAATAATTTAAAATAAATACTTAGGTGTAATTCCTTCTGATTATAGAAAAGGTTCTTCCCTGGCGATTTTGACTGATCTTTTTTGACATTTTTATTAAACTTCTGTTGATCCACATTTCGAGGTTGAAGTCACAAAGATAAAAAGAATAAAATATGAAAATCAATTAAAAAAAACCAAGCAGTGTTTGAATTTCATTCCCTTTTTTTCTGAACCTGAATCTTAAGCTATAGTTTAAGTAAGGGTGTTTTATGGACTTTTGTTTTCAAATTTGTCATTGTTATGTTTTATTTTCATCCATTAATTAGATACTAGTTCCAACCAAAAAATCAAAACGAATTTAAATATTGTTTCTTATTTAAGATGGCTGCTCTCTCTGTTTTTGCTTAAAAATATATCAGTTAAAAAACGTAAAATAGAAGCCTATGGGAAAGGTTTATTTCTACTGTTTAATAGCTACATACCGGTGCTTCACCATACAAAAAATATGTCGAAGTCTTCTGGTAGACATCTTTTGTATCGTGCAATAATCTTTCTTCTTCTGTTAACATCTCAATAGCTGAAAAAACAAAGTGAGGAAATGAGGTTAAGTTATTTCACGAGTTATTCGAATTTTATTTTTTAAAATGAAGTTTGCAAAATTACATAATACTGTACTGGGAACAATATATAGAAATCTAGTAATACTTTTAAATGTGCGCAAATTATAACAGATATATGAGAAAAGGTATACAATGTATTCAGACACATTTGATTTGGTGAATTAAATGTTGCGTCTAACAATTTCAACTTCTGTTTTATTTAAACTGTTTGTGCAGTGGTTAAATAAATTTACTACCTGGTATTTTAATGTGTTTTATTAAAACTGAATTTGGCTACTGATTATTTGTAGCATGATAATTAAAGGTTGAAAAAAGGATACATATAACATTTAAATATCGAGAAACAAAACGATTTAATGCAAATATGGTGAAGCTGAATTAGCATATTAAACAAAGTAATGTATGAGCGTTATACCTGAAGTATGAAAGTTATCAATTGTTGATTTTATCTGGAAAGTATTCTCATTATTTCCGTTCTGTGAGAACTGCTCAGCAACCTTTAAAAAGAACAAAAAAGTTGAAAATATTTAAATGACAAAGGACATAATTGAAGATATCAGAGAAAATAATATACAAAAAAGCGCCACTTAAAAAAACGACACTTAAAAAAACCGACACAACCATGAAACTGTTGGACAAGACAAGTAAAAAAACTTTGATTCAACATAATCCTATATTCAATGCAATCTGGATACGAAAATCAGAAGTTTTACCTAAAAGAAACCAAATCAAAATAAGGCACCAAGGAAATTGTTTTTTTTCAAACACTTATCGTTGCCATATCTCTTGGAGAGATTGATGGTATAGTTCAATGTAACAACTTATTGGTCAAATTTGTAAATGAAAATTAATTGTAGTTTTTAAAGTAAGTCATTAGAGTATCATATTTATGTACTTACTTTTTCCTTGTGAATCTTCAATTCACCATGAAGATTTTGTAAAGTTTCCTGAATGCTTTCAAACGAAACCTGCAGCCAAAAGAATTAGTTATAGTAAAATAAATAAAAATATTACAGTAATAAAGATAGAAAGAAAAAATATAAATAACAATAGAAAAGATTTTTGACTACACAACCTCCGTTAAAATTAAATAGCCTACAGATAATACACTATGAGTTTGCTGATGACTGTTGCAGTCATGATTTTCCAACATCAATAGAGATTTTGACATAACTTTGCAAGGGGTGATCTTTCTAAAATAAATTTGCAGGTAACATAATTCACTTTGAGGCAGACGAATGCAATGAACATAAGGTATATTTTCTTTTGTTTGTCATCGAGCACTACTGCATCGTCAAAATTTCTTACCCGAAATAAGTCACGTTTATCAACTGACTCTTTCACACTATCTACCATTACCTCATTTTTCAATGTTAGAAATTGATTAATGTTTACTAACCTGAGCAGCATGTCTCATATTTGATGGTTCTGGAAGTCTAAACCTAGTGGGACAACTAACATCAACTTCAGTCTCATAAAGCTGACAATACATTTTCAAAACAAACTCCAGTAAATTAGTTTTATTATCCTGTAATCAAGAAAATCAAAATCATAAAAACGAAAAAGAAATGAAAATAATGCATAAATGTTGATAAAGTGTATTTAAAAAAAAGAGCAACAAGCTACTAATAAAGTAAAACTGCTAGCAAACATGTCGTCCCCTAAGAACCACAAGCTTAGAAGACATTTATCTCGTGCTGACATTGATACGATTTATTTTTTAAATTAACTGTTCTTTAATAATAAGCATTCGTAAAGCTGGTGTTTTCTGCCCACAATAAAGATAGCTCAAACAAAATTAGGTGCAGTATTTGGGGATGTTGCAATATATGTAAAACAAACCATTCATTCACATGATCCTAACAACATTTCAAAAGTGATAGTTTCTTTTATTTCTATCATATGTATATACATTTTTGCAATAGGAAATAAAGGCAACAGTCGTATACAGCTGATCAATAGTCATATAACGATTAACTGAAAACAAATCTGAGGGAAACACATCAACTAAAGTAGGACCAAGACGCTGACATATCTGTCTAAATAGCATGAAAATAACCTGCATTGTTTGTTATTGAGTACCCGTGACAGTTCTAGCATTTGATTACAAGTATAAGATACAATCATTTCATAAAGTGACATTCATTTAACCTTTTTTTTCGCATATAGTTGTCAGTATAATGGAATTTTATATGACTGTCATACACTATGGCATTTGTTATCCATTCGTTCGATGGGTTTGAGCGTTTGAATTTGCCATTGTTGCTTAGGGATTTTTTCGTTTTGAATTTTTCCTCGGAGTGTGGCATTTTTGTTATTATACTTTTTATATGTATTTTACATTTTTGTTATTATTTAATGTCACCGTGTTATCGCTTTTTGTTTTAAAGATTTTTTTTATTGTCGTATCAATGTATTTGTCTATTTTTTATTTCACTTAACAGCAAAACATATAAGGTTAGCTCACTTGATCTTGTATTTCCTTAAGTTTGTTCATCGTTTCTATGGTAAATCCATCTGCTTGTCCTTCTTCTGTACCTCCATTAACGTAATTGCCTACTGCTAGCAATGTTTCCATCAAGTTCTTTAAAGCCAAGCTAAAAACCAAAATTTACGTTAACAAAAAAAAAACAATATGTACAGTTAATTTTTTAGAATACTAAGATCAATTATTGGCAATTATTTTTCAGAGTTTACGTACAATTAAATATTCTATAAATAAATCATAAACATGCTATATAGCAAAGTTAAACTTTGATCTTATTTCCTCATTTTGTTTACGATTTAACAGTTATTTATCTCTGAACATATGTTTTAAAAAACAACATATTTACCTGTTTGAAATTTCATCACAAGCTGTATGAAGTTCACGTAGTTGTTGATCTGAAATCATACATAAAAAAATGTTTCAAACTTCAAGGGCATGTTAATTAAATGAACAACAACCAAGTTTGTTGTTGGAGACAAGATATTTTTTCAAATATATGTTTTAGTAATGTAATATACTTTTCAACTGTGTACTCTATTTGGTCTAATCATTTTTTTACTCGCTGTCGATGATGAGTATTTTTTCAGACAAAACACGCACCAGAGAACAAAATTATTAGCTTGGTACTTTTAATATTTTAGTCCTAGTTTTGTGCAAAGAAATCAATTTGAGTTCTTCTCTTTGTAATTTAGTTTGGAGAATGAAGATTACTGAGTACTGGTTATCATTCTGTTTATTAAGAAAGATATTGAATATCAGTCAGAACCTGTAACTATTCTTCCGCATACTCTTCAATACATAAAAGACTGTAGAACAATGAAGGTGAGTGTCCTTCAATTTCACGTGAGTTTTCGTAGTCGTGAAATAAAATAGTATGCATGGTCTCATACAAGTGAGAGGTTTGGCTAGCTTTTAAATTTTTAATCCATCATTTTCTAAATAAGCACATGCCTGTTCCAAGTCAGAAATTTGACAGTTGTTATGTATTTGTTTGGTGTGAATAAGCTTCTGACTTTGCCATTTGCTTAATGACTTTCCTTATAGAATGTTTCGGTATTTATGTTATTTACCTTCTCACTTGCAAGATTGATAAAGTTAAATTATATCTCCATTAGAATACAAAAATGAAAATAACTTTAAATGTAGATAATGTATACCTATTTCAAATAAGTGCCACTGAACTTTCTTTTTGAATCTCATGAAATCAAGTCTGTCTTTAAGGTGATCCAATTTTGAAATTTCACTGATGAAAAATTCTGGATGATCAATATTAGCTGCAAAACAAAAGGATTGTGGTAAGAAAGCATTTAAGGTAATACAAACTATATAAATTGTTCATATAACATTTAGGATATAAGAATTTTTAAAAAGATTCAATTTTCATATCCTCATGATGATATTTAATACAATTTTCATAATGAATAATTCATTGTTCACTAAGATATTTTCGAAAATCATTTATCATTTCTATTGATAATTTATTAAACGATCCAATTCACTGATAATATTTTTTCATATGTGAACTAATACCTGATCCTTTTCTTTTCACGTGGTACATGATTGTGTCTATTTCATTACAGGTAGCAAGAATTTCCACAAGCTCCACAAATCTATAATCATAAATGATCCACATGACAATTAAATATATACCTAAAAATATGTAAGATATATTAACATAAACAGAAAAGGCATTTTGGTAATTGACATTATTTCTTATGCAGCAAAAATATTGCAATCTGATTGGTTGACTACCCCGGTGTAGATAACACCCCACCCTTGTTCACCCGGGGATAAATAAAATTTTGGCAAATTAAAAAAAAAAATGAAATTTTGTCCAAATTTTTCGAAAAATAAAATTAAAAAAAAAAAAAATAAGAAGAAGAAAATTAAAAAAATTAAATTAAAAAATTAAAAAAATTAAATTAAAAAATTAAAAAAATTAAAAACTTATAAATTATTATTTTTTTTTTTGAAAACTCAAAAGAACACAACAATTTTCTGAATTTTTCCAAAAATAAAGTAAAAAAGTATTTGACAATGTGCAGCAACATGGACATTGAAAAAATATTACGCTGGAAATTTTTCATTACCATTTTTACAATTTTACACCCTGATTACACCAACATAACTAATATTATCACATGCTTGATTTTCAATATATTTTTATTAACAGTAAATTACTATATAAAGATATTAAAAACAACATTTTTAGTATTGATAATTGTTACACTTCAATCACAAAAAAACAATAACAGAGGTTTTTCTAATTGAGTAGTTTTTGAACATCTGTCTCCATAAATTGTAATATACATCGACCTTCTACATATATCTGACGTATTGTCTAAATTCACGTGAAGCAAAAACCCATTTGTCAAATCAATTACAAATTGAAAGAGCAATGAAAACCAGAATTTCAATTAATGTGCAAAATCTGGATACATTTTCTATCCTGACTGTATATAAAATTTAGTGTTTCAATTGATTTTACCATGTAATGAATTGTTAATCGACAGTAACGTATCTTTATAAATGATATTGTATGCCAGCATAGACGTACTGCGCTTGTGATAACATCACAGACCATACGTTCAACAGCAATGGCATCGACCCAGTGATAATAAATAAAAAGTCACCTAAGATTGTAATAAGGTAACCAACAGCAAGTTAAGTCTATCACAAGACTCATCAATAGCAGTTGATTCAAAACAGTTTCAACCATAATCAATTATAAAGGTACAGGGCATTGAAAACTTGAAGTTCAAAAATGTATTGCATGACCTGCTTTATACTTATATGCCTTTGTGTAAAAACCTAAAGTTAATGTTTCAGAGGATTGTTACATTTAATCAATAGTTATTCTACAAAAAGGATTTTGACTACTGGGCTGGTGATACTCTAGAGGAAGAAACGTCCAGCAGCAATAGTATCAACTCAGTTACTGTAAAAACTCATCATACATACATGGCTTTTAATTAATTACACCAGACGTTTATTTTTACCTGAATAGAACTCAGTGGTGATAGAATTAAAACATTTTGAGAGCCAGACACATATAAGTTGAAGAGCAATAAAATCCACAAGTGCAAAATACTCATTATTTATTTGAAAAATACAGATTTTAAAATTTAAGAATGAAATTGAGGGAGAAGCAACCAAACTTGAAATATAGACACAAATACAAAGCAGAAAACAAAAAGAAAACAAAATCTGAAATCGTTTGTAATCAGAATGTTAAGAAGCGTTTTCGAAGCTTTCCAAGTTAATGGTTAAAAAATCGCGAATTATTTTGATTAAAAAATAAGACGAATTTTTCTTTTTCAATATTTTATTCTTGATGTGTTTAACATGACCTTTGATTTCGGAGTACTTGAAATACAACATTGGGTAATTTAGTAAACGTAATAAATCAATGTTCAACTCGGTTTCCGCAAATGTGTTTGTATTATTCATCCATTTTTTTCGTCTCCTTACACTAGTGTCTGGTGCAACTTGAAAAATATTAAAATATGGGTAAGATGATGAAACTTTTGAGTAAAAACCATAATATTGCTCAGATGTTACTAGAACTGACTTTCGTCGAATTTGTGAAAGTAAAACATACACATTGAATTGGAAAAATAATTTGTAACTATACTGCGACTTACTGACTGATTATATGTAAACTCCAAATAAAAGGAGCGAAAGATAAAAGTTCGATATCTTTCAATCTTAATTTATCTGAGGTACATATTACAAAACAGTTGATGTACGAATGTTTAGTGCTAAAACACATCCCGAACAATTGCAGTTTATGTGTTAATACAATGATTTACAGTATGATTTAATGAATCAACTGTTGTGAATGCAGTTATATTGTAGTGGATTTGAGGCTGGAAAATCGGACAAAACCTATACTCATCATAAATACCAGGATTGGAATTTTGTATTTGTGCCAGACGCGCGTTTCGTATAAAAAAAGGAGACACATCAGTGACGCTCGAATTAAAAAGGATTAAATAGGCCAAATAAAGTACGAAGTTAAAAAGCATTAGTGACCTACAATTCCAAAATGTTTTGCCAAATACAGCTAATGTAATATATGTTTTAGGTAGAAAAGTCTTAGTATTTCAAAAATTTAAGGTTTTGTTAAAAGTTAATTATTAATTATAACCATATCAATGATCATTCCTTGCAACACAGAAGTGCTGACTACTGGGCTGGAGGTACCCTCGGGGAATAAAAACTCCATCAGTAGTGGCAGAAACAACTTTTGTTCTGTAATGAAGCAGACTCTTGCACTACCCCCTAAGATGCGCCACCTTCTTTAAAGATAATGTTTAAGGACTATATAATGTAAGTGTATTCAAGTTTATATTGTTTCGTTTGCTTATAGGAAAGTCACGATTGTGCGTAGAAATAATCAAACAGGTAGAGGGCATATATATAAAAAAAAAAGTAAAAACACAAAAATACTGAACTCCGAGGAAAATTCAAAAAGGAAAATCAAAAATCAAAAGGCAAAATCAAAAGTCCAAACACATCAAACGAATGGATAACAACTGTCATATTCCTGACTTATAAATGTATTGTCAAGGGGCTCAGAATGCAATCTACACATGTTTAAAAAGTTTAACTAACCTATCTGATTGTACGGTCTGATAATCCATCGCTGTTAGACCATCTACAACAGTCGGCAACTCACACGGCAATACTTTCATGGTACTGACTAGACGCCGTGACTGTTCACCGGTTAAAATGGTCACATACTGAAAATAAATTATTTAAAAAAATATTTTCTTGGAAAATTTTCATCTGGTCAACTCAAAACAAATATAATGAGCAAGTAAAAAAATGGTTATGTAAACATTTAAAACAAAAATGTACCATGACAGGTTTTGGTTTGATTTTTAAGCTGATTCAATCAAAGGTAATGTATACATATGCATACAATACTACATTACACATAAATTATCATTGCATACACGTTAAATTGATATATCAAAAGATCACCGCCTTTGTTATTGTTATTTATTATGTAACTTTATTCTTATTTAATTTCAACGGAAGATGATTTAAACATGTTCATCATTCAAGGCCTCATACAATAGTATTGAAAATCAAAAAGTATAATCATGTATAATCATGGATAATGGGATTTACCAACTTCAACATTCGTGTTGACTTAATAATGTAGGAAATAAAAACAGAAGAAACAGCTCATAATATAAGCAATTAATAGTTACTTCTGAAAAGAAAGTTTGGATGAAAAGCTTTCATTTATTAGGTGCTTTATCACAAATAGAGGCATCTATTAATTATATGACAACATGTTGCTGTTTTATATCCCGAGAACTGTAAGGATATATAACGGCTGAAACGTTGTCCTTGAATCAAATAAAATGTGTGTAGCCAATTCAATTTCTTTTACTTTAGTACACAAAAGTGTTGTAGATATTTGTTTAATTTTCTTAGACATACCTGGTGTTTTGACTTCCCTCTACGATTAACAATATCATCATAGAGACTATTTCCTACTCCACTAAAACATCGGAATAACCTGAAACAGATAAATGTTGGGTAGAAAATCATACAACCCTTCACATGCATTCTTTACAATGGACTTTACTACCAGTATATAACTATTTTAACATCTGCATATGTTGCAGAACAATTAGTATTCATTAAGTTTAAAAGTAGCAACATTTAGAGATGTCAAAGTGTTTAATACTCGTATGCACACACGTTCAGACAGGGACGATGTTTCTTTCAAGTTCAAACTCAGGTCTTCATATATTTAATAAGTTCTACACTTTGATATGCAGGTGTTGCTTATTCAATCAGTACACTTGTACCCTTAAATATTTAATTTGGGGATTCATAGTGATTTTAAATAGTTAAACGCATATATAAATATGTTAGCTCTTAGATTTGATGCTATTCATTATGATAGGTAAAACATATAAACAGTCAGTTCTAGCTAAGCAGTTGCGTGCATATCAAAAATGAAGACATTTTACAATTATCTTCATCCAATCAGTGAACACGTCTACAGTATTTGACTAAATACTTTTTTCACTTTGATGATTGAATTTTTAATTTTATCTCATAGGCTACAAGAAAACATTTGACACATTCTTATATATATCTAAATCATGTGCACTTTTTAAATAAGTTTTATTTTTGTCTATGATTGTAGCAGAAATATGAAGATCAAAAATTAAGTAGTAAATATAAAAATAAGGAGATGTATGAAAACCAATGAGAAAACTCCGCCAGAGTTCAATATTTCAGTCGGAGATTTCAGTTCCTCTGGCATATACGAATTGGTTCATATTCATATAAGAGTTAATAAAAGTTTCAAGTATGTTTCCTGGACAAAAATCTTGAAATATAAAGTTGAACATTTTCATTCTTCTGATTTATTTTTTCAATACAGTTGTTCTTCAAATCGTGTGTCTGTATAAGGGTATGGTATTTGTTTCTTAAGTCTTTATTTGTTTATATGTTTTTTGTATCTCCCTATCATAGTCTATTCTTTATATCTTAATCATAACTTCTTATTCTTTACACCCCCCCCCCCCCCCCGTTATTGCTATTTATTATGTAAACCCCTTCCAGACCCATTTGTAGTGGGTGTCATTGTGAAAGTCGTATTTTCAAAAAGTAAACTCGACTACTGATAAAGGTCTTACCGTTCAAGCTCGTCTGTGTCAATTTTCGGCTCTGCCATGTTGTGCCATAACGTAGTTAAAGAATTTTGTGATCCTGAAATTCCAAATACACAATTGAAATAGTTTATATCACATAATATCTCAGAGAAATTGAGAAAACATCTTTTACCCCATGAATATCCTTTGGTCTAAAACAATCCTGTTTTACTTATGAAATATTCTCGAGGAATGCTAAAACCTCAAATGAGTAACAAAAGTAGGCATTAAATCGGTAAGTAAGTCATAAGATAGTTTAATAACAAAAATAGTTCGAGTCACGCAAGCCTTACATTAACAATACATAAAACTATTTTTGTTTGTATAAAACATAAGCAAATGGATATTTAAAAATTACAATGTCTTTACTAGCATAATACGTGGTATCATCAATGCTTTATATTCTTACACTCCTTTTAATTTTACAGAAAAATACACCTTTCATATGTGTTTGTAACATATTTCTAGCTTTGTGATTTAGTAAATAGTAAGTTTTAAGTTACACCGCTAGTTTAAAACTATAAAATTATCTCGTCACTTTGTAAAACATAAGATCAAGGACATTTTTAATATTTGGGTTACGACCTCTGTATTAAACAATGTATTATGATAAAACCTTTGCACTTAAAAATATATTATACAATATAACAAAACATTTAGCTTAATTGTTTTGTATTTTTTATAAATAAGAAAAGAATAGTTGATTTACATACAGTATATATCTATATGGTCATGTTTAAAATGGAAAGCAATTCATTTTTTTACGTATATGTCCACTGATGAGTCTGCTGTAGATGACTGTCGCATCTGTCGTATCAATTTATACGTCTGGTATTTTTCTTTAGATTTTGCCCATATTATTTTCTTTTATAACAACTGACTTTACACTGTGAAACATAGTATACGTGCAGCAATGAAAGAACAGATAAATGAAATATTAGTTGGTAATTTATTTTATGTATGCTAATAAACTCATCATGGATACCAGGATTGGAGTTTTGCATTAGCGCCAGACGCGCGTTTCGCCTACAAAAGACTCGTCAGTGACGCTTGAATAAAAAAAAAGAAAAAGGTCAAATAAAGTACGAAGTCGAAGAGCATTTAGGACCAAAAATTCCTATAAGTTTTGCCAAATACAGCTAAGGTAATATATTACTGAGGTAGAAAAGCCTTAGTATTTCAAAAAAGTTTTGTTAACAGTTCATTTATAATTATGACCATATCAATGATAATTCAAGTCAACATAAAATTGCTGACTACTTTGCTTGTAATACCTTAAGGGAATAAAAACTCCACCAGCAGTGGCATCGACCCAGTGGTTGTAAAAAAACTTATCATATATATCAGGATTGATTTTTTTTATTTGCGCCAGACGCGATTGATACATTCAAGTACAACATTGAAAGGTATTTTCTACAAGAAAACTATTGCATAAAATGGGAGGGGAAAAAACTCCAATTAAATAACCTGGATTTTATGATGATCATATTCATATTTGCCAAAAATGTAATAAAGTTGAAGATAACAGTAGCCTTATGGAAGCAAAATAATGAAACGCTGTATCGTTTTTTATCTTTAAAATCAAGTGAGAAAATATTTTAGCTTTTATTTGTACAAAAAGTAATAACATAAAGCAGTAAATCACGACAGAATGTAAAAAGCTTACCGGACCGGAACAGATACGGCGATAAAACTGTATACCTTTTCTACCAAAATCCATAATTTCATATGGATACTACAAATTCTACGTTTTAAAAAAAGTCTTCCATGTGACATATTTATTGTTGTATACACATGATTAATGCTGGATGGCGTGACTTTTCAACCAAGCATTTCTATTCAAGTTATGGTAGGTAGCGCACACATTAACATTCCTCTCTTTTGTTAGGCCTATTTTATATCATTATCCGTAGAACATAATGGTAAAGATTCGAACTGACAATTGGGCATCTTCTATTAACCTTGTTTAAATGGTTAGAAATTATATTCTATATCTTGAACGCAATGCATTGCAATGTTATTGTTAAGTAATTGTTCATTATAAGAATACAACTTATCAAGTATTTAAATTATCTTTCCTTAATCATGATAATATGAACACAATTTGACCCTGACCAACATTTTATTTTCCAAAGAATTTTAATCTGACATCCCTGATTATTAAACTGTACATTTTGTAGTGTTCCTGTCTTTTGAAACTGGTTTATCTCCTTATGTTTATCAGTTACGTTTTGCGTATTGTTTTGTGTATTGTGGGACACTTCCGTTTATTCTAAAACACACGATTATTTATCTTTGTGTGAAGTAGCATGCGAACAGTTTTTTTGTTAAAAGGGCACAGCATACAATTTTATGTAAATGAATAATCAACTAAAACGCTGTTGGCTAAAAAAATGAGTTTATGTCCTTATTTGTATCAGTTACATTTTGCTGCTCGTTGTTTGTGCAACATGTGACACTTCTGTTTATTCTTAAACACACAATAGCAATTCGTCCTTACAAACGAAGTGGAATACCAAATGAACTCATTATAAATACCAGGATTAAATTTTGTATTTGCGCCAGATAATTTATAATTATGACCATAATTTATCAATGATAATTCATGTCAACACAGAAGTGCTGACTACTGGGCTGGTGATACCCTCGAGAAAAAAAATTCAACCCAACAGTGACATCAATCCAGTGGTTGTAAATAAACTCATCATAGATACAAGGATTGAAATTTTGTATTTGCCTCAAGTATTTGCTAACAGTTTTCTTGTTAAAGATCACAACATATGCATTTTTGCAAATGAATGATTAACTAAAACGCTGTCGGCTGAAATATCCCATATGGTCCTTCACCTTTACACAACTTTTTTGTATAATAATTTACAACTGTACTTATTAAATTTACATCACTTACCATCTTTAAGAATAATCCTTGACCAATCTAAATGTTTCATTTTACATTTTGGATGAATAATTGGTTTATTTGGATACACTTTATTGCCTTTGGTTGGTCTTGGCGGCAATGGAGGAGGGACAAATCCACCCGTTGCAGATCCTAGGGGTTTCTTGTCCTGTTTATTCCCTACAAGATACGAAATATGTTTCATTTTTATCAGTACAAGAAAAATCTATTATTCATTAAATATTTGAACGACAGGTTTCATATTACTCATTTATTGATATTTTTCATGTCAACCATCCTTCGTATACCAAATTACATCCAATTTTATGAGTAACAAAACCGCTGCCCACAAAACAGTAATATGCAAAGCCAAATATGTAGAGTACATGTATAAATTGCAATGTGTTTCGGACCAGAGGAGGTTAAGCAGTTGTGTAAACTATGAAACAAGTATCTACATGTAACAAAGTATTTACCTAATTAGAGATATGTATTCCACATCAATGATGCCTTGCATCAATTCCAGTGTGTTTGGTTAAATTCTTATAAACAATTTCAAAGTTTGCTTTTCATGAACATGATGAACGCAAACGTGTGTCGTCGGCCACTCACAATAAAACTTTCCTACATTTAACTTCAAAATTTGAAATGTAAAATGACCTTTTGGTAAATTTGATTCAATTATCCTTCGCGTGAGGTTAATGTATATTTTCTATACCTTAGCATTTACTATTAGGTATAATGTTAAAATGATCTATGTACATTCTTTATGCATTTGTCGAAAATATATGACCTGTGTACAAACATGTTTTTATATCAAAGATTAATGGATACTGTATCTAAATTATTTAATGAATGAAATATTTGTCTGTATCATTTTAGTGTATACGTATCTTTAATTCCACCGAGACAAAACGGCTTTGGAGCAACATATGATGTAATTGAAAAATAATATGTTCAACAGAGCAAATATTTTACTGATGAGGATTGTAGATAAAAAATAAGTAAATAATTTGATGATTTACACATTTGGTCTGTATAATTTATTTACATAGCTTTATATCCTCCAATATTGAAGAACTTTCAGTAGCATAATATGATGTAATTGTAAAATAATATGTTCAACAGAGCAAATATTTTACTTTGATAAGAAAATTATACAATACTGAGGTTTTATCATTGCATAATAAAAGAAAAACAATTTCAACGTAATTAAATTACATTGCACTGCCAGATGAAAAGATCAACTTTCATAATACAAATGTATTATATTTTATATGCATTATCTAACGAAATATGTTTCATGTCTGAAAATAATCCTCAAGACGGCTATACTTCAAAAATGTTTACAACAACAATTACAGCATCTACACCTTATGTTTATTTAAAAGCAAAAATGTCTCTTAAAACACTAAGATTGAGACGATGTATTGATATTTTGCTTACTTTCGTGTGCTATCATAGCTAGAAAGAAATCGATGTATATAACCATTTGCAATTTACCGTACCACACCATATCATGTGCTTGGCCAGTATGTATACTTTGGAAATAAAATTATCTAAATCAGATAGCACCACTCCCTCCAAACAAATTTGTTGACCTTTTTAGACATTGAGACTTGAATGGAGAGTTGTCTCATTGGCACTTATACCACATCTTCTTATTTCTAAATATAGATTTAAAAAAAACTTACCTAAAATATTGATAAGATGTGCTCGACCAGGAAGTAGGCCGTAAGGAGAACCTTTGGTACTCGAATTTTCCAACATTTCAGCAATACCTTTAAGTTCATGCATTTTTGCCATAAGTTTGCTAATTCTTTCTTCGTAAGCTTGAATGGATTCATTATGATCCCGTTTCATTTTCTTCATTTCTTCAATAAGTTGTTTCTCATTGTCTGAATAGCAAAATTGTGCATCTTGCCATCGTCTGCTATTGGATGGATTACCTGCTGATAATTCATACTCTAAGGAAGATCCACCATGAGAACGGTCAAGGACAGGCATATCTTCCTCGGGTATTGAACTATAATTTCGTGTATTAGAACCCATTTGATACATATGATTATTATTAACTTTATTTCCAGGTTTGTCTTTGAACTTTGAATAGCTATGAGTGATTGTATCGGCAGAACTTTCACTAGACGCAGTACTTAATCTTGGATTAATCCAGTTACGCTCGGATGGTTGTGTCTTCTGTGAAGAATTAGAATCAGGAAAATCCTTCTGAAGATCCTTGAAGAATTTACTGATCAAAGACGTATCTTGTTTTGCTCCACTTAGAGCGGATTTCACACTCTTGATAATATCGATATCTTCTTGGTCGTTGAAGTTTTTCTTTTTCGGAGTGTATCCTCGGAAATTTGAGTGTACTTCGTGAGACGTCATTTTACGCCATTCGGCGGAGGAGTCATTATTTGGCCACGTATAAAGTTGTCCAGAGTCCTCGAAAGATTTAAGATTGGCGACACTGTTTATAATGCCGTCACGAAAAAGGCCTCTGGCAAACTTTACGGCAGCCCAACGACTTTGAAACCGACCTGGATATTTTTTAAGGAGAGTATTTACTAACACATTTCCTTGAAATTTCTCTTTTGGTGATGAATCATGCCATCCATCTCTCATCTAAAAAGAAAAGAAATTATAGACATCAATCATTTCAATACTTTATAAACGGATATATAGACGTTTTAATGTAGGAAGAAAATTGTGTATTGCTGTTTTACATATATAGACGTCTCCCTAAAAATTATCAATAAATGGGAGGATTTTTACGTTTAAAGCGTGAGCTGAACTCTTTTTTGTCAAAGAAATGGATCAGAAAATCAAACCATGCGAAATGAATCGTGTTTTCGTGTGTAAATGTAATTACATGTGAAATCAGAGATCGGAATTAATGGAAGTAAAGTATAGGCAGAAATCCCTATTAAAAATACAGCAATAAAAAGAAAAATGAGATAAAACAGAACATCGAATCGAGGCGTATCCAAAAGAAAGACTTCAACCATCATGCATTTAGTAGACACGGTATTTATAGATTGCAGACGCGAACACAAATTTTGAATATTAAAATATAGAACTATTAGTCCTTCTAACAGGGATACACCCCTAAGAAACACTTTAACATCCTGCAAAGGTTATAATTTTCTGTAACATAAAATGCATCTAAAACTTCATTTATATATTCCTGTCATGCCTCTAAAACGGTTCAAGATTCAGAAGTTTGTCAGGCTGTATGAGTAATTTGTGGTGGTGAAAACACAGGCGTATTTGTCAATTCAATTTCCGCAAGATGCAAAATTTAAATTCTTATTAAAACTAACAACTTAATTTGGTTTTATACATATTGGTGGCACAGAATAATTCTGTGTTATGTAGGATAAAAACATGTTTAACCTTAAACTTAACATCAGTTGTGCATTTCAATAATTAATGTGTCGCAGTATTTTTTGTCATTTTTAACTATTATAACCTAGGCTTTCAAATATTCGGTGTTGGCGTTCCAATGAAGGTAAATCGAGAAATGCGCCTCGAAGTTTATTTTGAATTAAATTGAAGACTTAGTACAGAAAAGTTTCAATGATTATAAAAAATAATATTCACAAAGTATTTTGTGTTTGGTTTACCCTCATACAAAAAAAACCCGAAAAAACCAAACAAACGTAAAAATAGCAAAACCTTATCCCTGAAGTTGGATAGAACAGACATGCACCATAGGGCTTGTGTATCAAAATTCATTATATCCGCTTGATAAAGCTGGGTATGTATTTTGATAATATCTTTAAAAAGTTTTTAAAGTAGCTTACGATTAGATTCTTGAGACTGCAAACAATTGAAAAATATGTGAGATATGAGGTATACATAAATGCATAAGACGACACATTTCGTGCATCCTGCAGTCTTTAAAATAGATACATGTCTATAGATTTAATATGTCAAGATCTAAAACGTCCCACAAGTATGTAATGCTTGTGAAAAAATGAAACAGAGACAAACTCCAATTAATAATATCATTAAGATATGACATAATAAAACTGCTGACGTGGTTCCAAGCTTGAATGTCTGTAAAACTCTAATTAATCAGTTTGTATAGAATATCAAGTTAACTAAATGTGTATGCAATTGGAGATATGTATGTGCAAAGTCATCAAGTTTTGCCAAACAAAGATTGAAAAAGTAAACAAAGCATGACTTTGCTTTTGCAACCAGACAGGAAAATATTTAAATCTCTAGATACACGAAAGAAAAGGAATTCAAAAAACCATTAAGTCAGAGTAAATCATTTCCTCTGTTAAATGAAAGGTTGGAAGGCAGATAAAGTATTCGAACAATTTAAATATCATAAATAGTCAAATGAATGACTACCGAGGAATACGAAACCGAATGATTTAATTAAAGTTAATGCACACGGCATTCATCGTTCAATTAAAAAATGCACTTTAATGAAAGAGGGGCGAAAGATACCAGAGGAACAGTCAAACTCATAAATCGAAAATAAACTGACAACGCCTGGCCAAAAATGAAAAAGACAAACAGACAAACAATAGCACAAAAGAAACTACATAGAAACCTAAAGACTGAGCAACACGAACCCCATCAAAAAAATGGGGGTGATCTAAAGTTCTCCGGAAGATGACCAGATTTATGCGACAACTCCTTGAATAATTAGTAGGTTTCCTGCTCCAAAGCAAAATGTCTGCCCCTGACAAACATATTCCCATCTTCCAGTGAAATTTATTTTGATTTTTTTCTTGAACGAAAAAGGCCTGAACTTTTCGCCGCTGCACTCGAAAAAAACAATTATCAATGAAATGAAAATGTTATCAGTTCAAGAAATTATTGATATAGTGTAAAATGAAGAAAGTTTTCAATTTTAAATTTTCAAGAAACCATTTTAAAAGAATTAAGAAGGATGCACTTGCATTTGCAAGACAATCACAATTGATTTTAGGAAACACGGCGCATTGCAAGTTCTTTAAGACATACAAACCTGGTGAGCAAACATAATCCGTCTTTGTGCATGTATTCGAAAACAATAATGATCATACAATCCAGCAGACGACAACACAAAAGAATTTATTGCTACCACGGAATGTTTGCAGGTGCAGGTTAATGGCAGTATGGATCGTAATAGTAGTAGTCCAGTAACAATAAAACTTGCCTCAATAAGGTTTGCTTTGTCTGTTTTAAGAAGAAATCCTTACATAATATTTATTTCAGAAGCCATAAATCGAAAATATAGTCTGCTGAGCATAATAGTGCATCCTGCTTACCAAACATATTTCATCAGCTGGCAATTTTTAATAGCTTCATAAAATTCACGGGCAGTTGAATAAAAAAGGAAAGAAACATTCATATTATGAATTCAGTCATGAAAAAACTTTCCCAGATCACTAACTTGGAATCAGTACAGTGTATCAAGTGTTCAGAATGTCACAACGTACAATGGAATTGTTAAACTATTGAAAAAATGAAAATTTCCAGCTGATAAGATGATTATCACACTTTAATGGTAGATATATGTAATAGACCATTTTACTTGCGAACGTATTGATTCCAGTTGTAAAACAATATCCAGTCTGCTTCACCAATTATATACCCGTCTATCAACCAGTCAAACTGATCTGATAGAAAACTCATATGAAATTTAACACATAGCTTAAATGTTCAACTACAAACAGTATCCGATTCTATCTTGCCTCACAACAAAACAATGGTGTAGCCACCCTTTATAGATGGTATTCAATTTCATCCACGAAATCTCACCATAACAAATCAGTTATAATTCTAGATGATTGAGCGATTATTTCTGCTCTGCTAGTTTGAACATCAGTCTAATCCACTATAATTGTCCACTGTTAATAATTTAAACTCTTTTGTTATCCATCTCAGGGATACAATTTTCTATATGGATCAAATTTGCTTCGCAGTTGTATAGAATACTATATTTGTTTTAAAATTCAATACATCTGTCCTCAAATAGAATATATCAATTGGTTCATGTCTCTACTATACCTGGTTAAGTAACTCAATACAAGACCAAGTTATGTACATTTTGTATATATGTATAAGGTAATATTTTAGTTTTTTAAACTTTAAAACATGATATATTGATATCATGAAAAATTAAATAGCGACGTTTCAAGATAAAATTTGGTCAATAAAATTGTTTATTTAAGAAAAGTTTTGCTACACAATAGGAAGGAGTCGGCGATCTAAAATCTAATTTAAAAAACCTTAGTAATATATTTTAACACCTGAATAAACGTGTAGAGATGATTTATGGTTTATAAGTAATGTACATATTATATTTATATTTACCAAACAATTTAAAGACATTTTCTTTATATTTGCTGTACTGCTCTACTTCGAAATAAATGTTAATCTTTTGAGTGACAAGTAGGTAAATTTACATAAAACTCAAGGTTAAAAGAGAGAAAAAAATCAACGCTACTGTAATAAGATAAAGTTCAGTTTACACATCGAATAAATTATTGGACTTGTCTAAAGAAAAATGTTATGTAGAATATTCAAACATGCAAACTCAAGTATTCTATACAAAGGATAAACATGTACAAGCATGATAAAAAGAACCGTTTCAGAATAAATGCAGAATAATGAGATGAAAATGTCTATATCAATGGAATCTTTTGCATGAATTATCATTGATATTGTTATATTTATAAATTAACTGTTTACAAAAATTTGAAATTTTTTGAAACACTAAGGCTTTTCTACCTCAGGCATAGATTATCTTAGCTGTATTTGGCAACAATTTTAGGAATTTTGGATCTCAATGCTCTTCAACTTCGTACTTTATTTGGCTTTTATTTATTTATTATTTTTTTTTTAACTTTTTTTATTCGAGCGTCACTGATGAGTCTTTTGTAGACGAAACGCGCGTCTGGCGTATATATTAATTTAGTCCTGGTATCTATGATGAGTTTATTTAAAACAATTGATTTATTCCAATGATGTCATTTTTTGACAAGCCTTATTAAGCCGTATAACAACTGCTTAAATATGCCTACTTTTAGCATTCAATTTGCATCTTAAACATGTACATGTATATCCGAATTTAAAGTACAAACAAAAGCATCAGGTTTGCTTAAAGTCAGTAAAAACTATATAGTCAGACAATTAAGTATCATAATGTCAGTAATGAAAACCTAAACTTCTTTGTTTTAGGGACCAATGTTTTAAATCAAGTTTCAAGAATGAAAAAAATACAAATCATCGCGGATATTTCAAACTTGTATTTTTCATTTCTACGGATGATATCAATAATTTGAAAGTGTTCAGAAAAACGACAAACACAAATAATCACAAAGTCAGCAAGAAAAATGCAAACCGGTACTAAAGTATTTGTATGCCTTTTATAAGTAATTTAGTAATTTAGTGAATCTTCCAAACGGTAGACCTTTGATTTCATTTTTAAAGTACCTCGTTAGGTGACTTACTTATCTTCTCAATCACAGACAGGTGCCTTTGAAAAACTTTGTCTACTTTCGCTCAATTTGATAAGAAAACTTTTGTCAGATATATTAAATATCGTCAAGTGTTTTAAATTTACATTTTGTATAGTTCAGGACGGATCGGTGATTTTGATAATTTGTTGTATATTTGTATTTAATCTTTCTTATTTTCATTTTATCAAATTTAATTTGTTTTTCGTATTTATTAATTTCATCTCAAGGTAATTTTCAAAAGGGATCTGTTTTTCTCTCTTGACTGTTTAAGAGATCTCTCTTGACTGTTTAAGAGATCACAAGAAAAGATTTTAATCCCAGACGAGGATTTCTTTACTCCAATATTGTAAGTTATTAAATAAACAGCATGATGAAACGTATCTTAAATTTTTCGGTATGGGAACCTTTACATGAACTAAAAATGGCCAGTAAATTTTGTTGATTCTACAACAAAATCATTTCCTCAGACCGTGTTAAAAGAATGACTCAAAAACTGATATTTTTCTAACATTTGTCAATCATTCTGCATTTACAAAGACTGTTTCGGCTTACGTACATGTATATGACGTATATGAAGCGTCTGTTTCGTGTGAAATGTAATATGCGATCTATTATACAATAAGCTTTGTAGCACGTTTCACATCCTGCTCTGCTGTCCGATCTAGTACTAATCAAGGTGCATATTCATATCCTTTAACCATATATCCGTACTGCATGAATATGGTTTCACGATTGTGTGATTGAGGTTTACCACGAACTTTAATCAAAAATTTAAACAAATTCAGAAAATGCAAGAATGCATGTATAATAAATAACATGTGAGCTGTTTAAAGAAGTCTATTCTATAAATTCTGAGAAAATTTACGACCAAATAAATAATTATAATTATAACTATAGCAAAAACTTACCCGAAATACTGAATCCAATTTATGAAATAGAGCTTAGACTTTCACGCGATTTTCCCCAGGACAGAAGATTATTGAATTAGAGAGTACTTAGGCAAAGCTGGTATGAAGTGTTCTCCATATCTATTCATAATATAAGTGAATTAAAAGTATTATATCGCTTTATGTTTTAATAACTGTACAGTTCCACAATACTTGTTTCTTAATCTACTCATGATGTTTTATTACTCAAATCTGTTCAAAATGTAATATTATGGAACATTACTCAAACGGCAAAAGGCGTTCCAAATTATTAGATATATTTAATATTAACATGTCTGTGCATTGTTTCCTCTTAAATTAGATTTGTTTGAAACATTCAAAACATAAATCCACAACTGTACATTAAATGCATGGTATCCATTATAAAGAGTTCTAAATACATCTTTCTGTCTTTTATGACAAAGCAGCCTACTTCTTCCCTTCAAATATATGGTTAATGGTGTATTTAAAATCCAGTTTGGTTCATTGCTTATTTGTTTGCAGATAATAAAAAAAGGAGGCAAAATATACCAAAGGGATATTCAAACTTATTAGTCGAAAACGAACTGACAATGCCATGGCAAATAAAAAACGTAAATAATGCAATTGTTTTTAATATGATAAATATGCAGCAAAAAATTATGTTTTTTTTCTACATTCATGAACATTTGATAAATATGAGTTATTTCTGAATAAAAAATGTATAAATTTTTAGGATACTTATAAAATACAGAAATTACGAATTATTTAACAAAAAACAATTTGTGTTCATCTTTTAAAACAAAAAAGTTATGTCTTTCTTTCGAAAAGAAAAATACGGCCACAAATCCGAATTTTGAGCAAATATACAAAATTTCCACCTCATTTTACTCAAAAAGTAGCACATGAAGGTATATTTTTTATTACATGTTTGATTTAATCAGGTAAAAAATAGTCTATATGGATTTTTTTTTATCAAAATGTAAATACGGGATCAAAACTGTATCGTATATGCCTTAAACTGTTGAAGCTATTATATCTAATTACGAAGCCGCTGGCTTTTCATATAATGGGTACTGTTGGAGTTTCAGCTACAATCACTACTGATAAGATACATTTAATGCATCAAATTGCATCAACTTTAACAGTGATTGCAATCCGAATACAATTGGAAGATGCGAACAGAGAACGCAAAAATACCTGGACACTTGGCACATTAAAAATTCAGTGGAATGAACCAATTTTGTAATTCAACTTCTATCCTCTTTATATCAGCGTCTTCGTAAAAACTCATTAAAGATGCCAGGCTTATTTATTTGTACACCATACGCTTGTTTCGTCTACAAAAACTCTTCAAATGACTCATCAATGGCGATTGAATAAAACCTATTACATGTACACGCCATATCAAATTACAAAGTTGGATGGCTAAAATGACATTTAAAACAGAGACGTTGGTACCCAGATTTCAAAACAGCATTTGTGGGTATGTCCATTAAGAACAATTTAGACAACAAAAAAATGATCTATTATACACAGTCCATCATCATTATAACAACAATATATGGATAGCTTTTTAAAATTGTTATAAAAAAACAACCGGATTGTATGCCTTTCAGAAAATATTTAAGATGATTTGCGATGGGTCATTAGGTTAGAAATACTCTATTCAACGATTAATTATCCATATTTGTATTAAGATTAAGTTTGAAATGTCTCGTATTTGATCTTTTTAATCAAAGAATACATCAAAATAATCTTGTTGACAGACTTGTTCATTGAATCGATCATATTCTTTATGACCATTCAAGCTTATTGGTCTAAAAGTAACAACACACAGATAAATGGTAAAAAGAACAACCGTTAATGGAAACTCCCTTAAAATTGTAGTATTCTAAAAAATCTACGGAAAAACATGCTCTTTTATTCTTCAAAGAGATGGAGATGTGTTAGTATGATAGCCGATGAGACAACTACACATAAGAGTCAAATGAAGTGGTCTACCGAATCTCCATTACCATGGATATGTGTGGTTGTATATGTCAATAAGACAGCAACTAAGCAATATAAATGACCTATAGACATCTTGAGGTTAACATACAATTTTCAACATTAGACAGGTGCATAGTTATAATATCGGACGCTCTTAATCGTTCCTAGCTTTAAAGGCTGACAAAAAAATTAATAAAAACTACCAAAGATCTGCAATCAACGTCAAATCCTCAAAATAAACTATCAAACTTTAAATAAAATCAGACATAAGAAACGTCAAGAAAAACTTAAAATTGAGCAACATTTAACATTTAAAACTGTTATCATTGTTAAAATCTAAAAGTATTTTAACACTTGCATTTAAGCAAACATTTATCAGTATATCAATCTGCAATCTTGTACAATGCAATTTCAAATTTGCAATGCAGTGACACTTTTCAATATAGAATATAATCTGAACAATTAACTATTACATTAGTTTGTAGTATTGGCAGGCTTTGTGTGCGGGTCAAAATATCAAGTAATGCTTCAAATTATCTAAACCTATTATTCAATATTATATCATAAAGAAAATGTTTCATCCTGTGGCCTAAGCCGACAAACAGTTTTTTTTTATAAAACTGTATTTTCTTCACAAATCAGGACAACGAAGATAAATGAATGTGACAAAAGTTGTTACTTCATTTGCACATATAGGTTCAATTCAATGTTTTCAAGTAAACACGTAAATAAAGGAACGAAATAAAAATATGTACTTGAAATGATACTTTCCTGTTTATGGAAACATTTATTTGACGTCAGGTTAAGAAGTTCATTTGGTATGTTACTTAAATTTTGACATTTTCATGCAACAAAATTAATTCTGGTAAATAAGTTATAAAGAAAAAGCACATCTTTCACTTTATTAAACTACGTTAAAATCGATTGGTAGCGAACTTGTAATTTATTAGGGATTAATTTCATTTATGATACAATTAATACTTCGTGTCTAGTTTTATAAAGTTGAAAATCCCGAGTGGTCTGAAAGCTGGAGGCTTAGTACCTGATCACACTGTCACAGACTATCTATACTTCAGTCCTATCAGCCAATACATCGCATGCCTATGCTTAATATATCAATAAGTGATGACAGTTGACACATCTTTGTTATCATTGTACCTTGTTTGCTATAAAAACTGACCCAGCAGTCATCAAAAACATCTTTCATTGTTATATTCTTTAATTAATTATGTGAGGCATAATGATTAAAAACAGATCAAAGGTTTACATCAGAATAATGATGTTCGAAACGCATCAGTGAACTGATTCGGATGTCTTCATTAAATACTGACTTCGCTAGAAGCTAAACAAGGATAGATTAAATATCATGCTTAAGTAGAAAATGAAAGGGAATAAAGAACCAGAATGAAAAAAAGTAAAAAAGACATAACAGATGATTGAATTTTGTGTCTTAAATTACAGCTGAAGAAGCAATAACTGGGACAGTACATGGTTATATCTAACCGAGGACGGTCACTCCCAGACAGATACGTCGCTAATCCGTTCCTGAAGAAACATCAAAGTGAAAACAATGAACTGAATTAATATGAATCTGTGAGAATTTCACATTATTCCCTGTGCTATATATTAATGCTATGGATATAAGAACTGCGAAACAAAATTGGTAAAAGTATCAGAAACCAAATTAAATGTTCTATTTGTAATCACCTGGAACCAAAGAAAAATGAAATTATATCAGAAAGACGTTATTGTGGAACTTTGTAAAACGGATGAAAAGAAAATGAATTAATAATAGTAATGAAACAGCAGATATTCAATAACGGTTTCAGCCATTACCATGATTACATTAAAGCTGAAATTGCTTTATTGTATCATTGGTTTACACCCCTCCCCGAAATAGAGGAATGAGTAGAATACTGGGGAAATTGTTCATGCAACAATAGTTTACTCTGCGTAAAGAAAAAAAATCCTGTAGACAAAGTCCTGAAAATATACACATATATACATCCTTTTGGACGTACACACCAAGTTCAAACAATTTTAATTAATAAAATTGAGAATGTATTCGTCCAATAAAACAATTTTCGAGAAAAAAATTATTAAACAGTAAAAAGCGTAGACAATCAAAGAAATGTAAACTGTTGCATAAAGAGTCACACATACAAGTATTCTCTTATATTATAAGATAAGATAAGATAAGCATTTTATTAATTTAATCAAGAACCCACAAAGGGCATCATTTTACAACACAATATGATTGGATATATTATATATATAGTGTCATTTGTATTTCGTCATGTACTTCTTTATAGAAATTCTATCCTTGCACTAAATCAACCAAATCTTCATTGAAATAACTAAATAGTGCAGAAAACCACAACAAAGATTTTTAGTATTATTTAATTCAAATTTAGAAAGATTTCTAGGTTGAGTAACGACGTAGTTATATAGGGTTCATCTTACAATGTTAAAAGTTTAGGTATCCGATTTTGTAATTGCGTCCGTTGTTGGATGATAAATGTCGAACGGAAGTCCCAAGTTAAAGTTTTATTAGTAACACCATGAATCATGTTCCTGTGTGTCGTGGTTTGGATGTCAGTCTGAGAAATTATAGTACAATTATACAACTTTGCCTAAACTCTAATTTCTCATTTGATTAAGTTACTTTTGTGAAAATGAAAATAATATATCGTATAAGTACACGTTTGCCATTGGCGGATCCGGGATTTTTGAAAAAGGCTTAGATACTGAAACAAAATTTGAATGAACTTGATACTTGGAATTCATATAAATTTTAAGAAATATCAGACTTTTATTTCAAAGGTGTCCGCCTTCTACGTCTTATCCTGGATCCGCAACTGCTTGCATTGAACGCATACATTATTTTTTACCATTACGATTTAGCATGGCATAAAATACTGTTTCCATAAGTATTTTCAAACGTGTCAGATATACATGTATGTATATGAGTATTCGTTGTAATAGTTTGTTATTTTTAGAAGTTACAGGTGTATGTAATAATAAATAAGGAAGGAAAATTAAATATACGAAGGAATTTGTTGTTATTCTTAGAAAATTAAATTAAAGATAGACTCTTCGAAATAAATTTTTACAAAAAATTTTAAGTGAAAAGTGCAACGGAAAATTCAAAACCACTAGACAGAAACTGATTAAACAAATAATTATTTTGCTTAAAAAATTATCATTAAGACAAACCATTGGCCAGTTGTATTTATCATGATCACATATTATAATAGGTCAAATTTTAAATTATCTCTCTATTACCAAGTTCAACTTGAGATACAGAAAGATGAACGAAGGTCATGCATAACAAAGTTATCATACCCAGACAGAAAACTGTTGCACTCGTCTCGTACACGGGTGATCTTGACTGTAGATAAGTTAGGTTTCAAATACAAAAGATGAATATTTAAAAGATTTTGAAATCTTTTAAACTGATATGATCGACGAGACATGGAAAGACGTTGTTTTAGTATAATTGCTCACCGAAAGTCGAATAACTGACCAACTTTTTAAATGAAAAAGAAATTTGAAGTATATGAAAGCTTTATAAATAAATGAAATATGACAGAAAATCGTTCCCATGTAATACTTTATTATATACTAAATGAAAGCTAACCAGCTGTCGAAAGGTATACATACAACAGTTGTAATTTTCTTCTCGTATATATAAATTGACAATTACTATAGAGGATTACTAGTATTAAGAAGAAGAAAAAAACGACAATTTGAGAAAATTCTGGAATTGAAAATGAAAATAAGCACAAACCTTGGTTGAATTATTTTCTGCTTTTTTTGTCTTAGCCCCAAAGCAGATATCCCTCCTCATTTTGAAGTTATTGATGAAGCTGACAACAAACGGTCAGTGTCACTACGTTCCAGCTACTTTAATATCATTTTCTATTGAATATTATGACAATAAGCTCGCGTGCATAAAGCAGACGACATCAGTCACATGATCAGTCCCATTTGCAACAGATTGATGAAAACGATTAAACCTCTAAGGCATAAAATCATTTAATAACTTCGTTGATGATATTATCATCCTTGTCCATGATGGTACGGCCAAAGAACCAATCGTTCCATAGAATTATGGACTTCGGAATATTCCAACCTTGAACGAAATTGAGCGACGCAACTCTTATCTGAAGATAAGTTCCATTTTAAAGGTAATACCGGAAAGACATTGTAAGAGAAACGTGTACTTTATTTACATTTCAAGTACTTTTACCTGAGGTTTTTTTTTAGAAATCAAATACTTGTGTTACACGGCTAATAGTTTTGTCAATAGTTTACCTCAAAATTCAGGTGAACATATTTTTGATCACGTGCAGATAAAAATATTGAGACAAAATCTTGGCCAGTGTTTAATTGCGAATAGAGTATTTGATTTTTCAATTTGTTACAAAGATATCAAACAACAGACATGGTGTAATTCAATCAAAAAATTGTTAATGCAATATGTCAGAACTAAATTGGCTTTACAAAAATGTATACTGGGAGACTTCTGGCAAATAATTTTCATATTAAACTTTAATAAATAACATAAAAGTTTGAAACACTTAAAAAGAAATTGATACTGTATATCGGAAAAACGTATATGAACTAGTTGTGTACATCT
Source organism: Mytilus edulis (assembly GCF_963676685.1). Classification (NCBI taxonomy): domain Eukaryota; kingdom Metazoa; phylum Mollusca; class Bivalvia; order Mytilida; family Mytilidae; genus Mytilus; species Mytilus edulis. Next base: position 36,685,236 of record NC_092348.1, read on the forward strand.
AGCATCTTTGTACTAAGCGGGGAAAAGGAGGAAAGCAAAAACTCATTTAAAGTCACAGGTAACCCCGTTTTTTTTGGTACCGAATCCGTGAACCAAGGCTTCTTAGAATCGATTGGAAGTAAAACCTGTGTATTATAGTATTACTACTTGATAAAGGATCTGTAAAACTGAGTAGTTCACAAAAAATAACATGTCTAATTGTCAGATATCGAAACGATCTAGAAGTTAAACCTCGACATCAGTTTGGTATGAACTAGGAGATATGGTACCAACGGTGAACAAATAACAGCATTAAGGTGGTAGACTCTTATTCATTTACATTATGAAGTAGCATACTATAATGTGTAAATTTTGATTTGAAGGCAGTTGACATTACAAAAAATTACATTAGGCCTTAAATCCAATGAACAACTAAATGTAAATCACACCATCTCTTTGACTTATAATTTCCACGGTAAACATTTTTTAGGTCTCAAGTCAACATCACACCCTTTGACTTTTCACCAGAACACCATAAAATAAACTGTTACAAAAAGTTAAATCATAACCATTGAAATACAAAAGTAATTCGCACTAATTTTATGCGTATTATATATATAATTTCTCCCGAGGGAGTAAGCTCTATGGCATATATCTAAATTTAAATGTTCACAACTATAATATGAAAACGGTAAAATGATAGCTTTTAAATAATTCACGAATTTCTCCTATTATATCACAAATGCATGATATTATTCTATTTATTGCCATAAAACATTTACAATGTTTCGGATATCCAATTACATCAATAACAAATAAAAGAACAGAGTTCCAGTGTCCCAAAGCATTGCATTTATCTGATATTTCCAAGGGGCATAACTCTTTTAAAAAAAGTCTTCCACCATTTTTAAAAGAACTTGTATATAGAAGAGAAGAGATATTGATGATATTAACCTAATATAGTAAATAAAGTTCATAGTGTACATATTCCAAAGGATTTTTTTTATATGTGTGTCTTTATGGAAGTTAACATTTTTTTTTTTTAACTTTGAACTTTTAAATTTCAAACAAAACGTCATACATCCAAGACACAGCCATTCATTTAGATGACACAACTATCGAAGCACTATGTATGTATCTATTTATTATAAATAAATGAAATAATATGCGGAGCATTTAAAACAATATCAAATGTAACTTAGCACTGTCGATCAAAGTTTGCATGACCATATCGAAAATTGAGCAAATGACTGTGTATCCCTCTATGCCAGGATTGAAGGGATTTTTTCTGCAAATTAATCTTTATTAATGCATACCAAGGATGTTATATTATATAACCTCCTTGTGCATACTTAGTGCAACAAATCTGATTATAATCTTAGTTAATGTTTTTCGCTTTTATTTTAGACTAAGGCGATCAAAAGCTTTACATTGTATATATTGTAAAGAGACACCTGTCTACTTTGAAGACTGCAAGTTGACCTCACGTTTGTGTTGTTGGGTTGTTGTGCCATAAAAGGATATTCAACACATTCTTGCATGCATATTAATGCATAAATGAAAGTTTTAAAAGAAAATGCATACATGTAAAGTAAGGCTACCGTAGGATTAGTATATACACACTTGAAATAGATTATAAGAAATGTATCAAGATCGTACAGAAAAACTTGGGGGAATTTTAGAAATCTAATTATAGCACCTGATGACATCCATTATAACTTTATATGTACGTTGTTGTTGCTACCAGCTGTTGTGTATTGGATTGTGTTGACATTACTCTTGACAAATTATAGCTGTCGTAACCATAAATAAAACATCAATTGTACGTATATACGACGTGTCACAATACTCAAATGAATATAAGGTAGGTATTAAGGAGGAAACTTAACATGTTAATTCAAGGACAAGATCGGTGACAACAATATTATATCAGTACCATAGTACCAATGGTGTAATAAAGTAGAAATTACTCAACATGTAGGATATAATTGTAATTTTTTTTAAATACAATAGGGCATTTACGTTAAATGATAAATATATATCAATTAGTTCAGCAAAAATTAAAAAACATATAAATGTATCATAATTAACCACAGTATACCTTTTTTTCCTTGTAAGATAATATTTTGATCTTTATGCGAAAGAAGGACAAAGCTAAGCCTTTATGCTAGAGAAAGATACCAAAAGAAGGACAAAGCTTAGCCTTTATGCCAGAGAAAGATACCGAAAGAAGGACAAAGCTTAGCCTTTATGCCAGAGAAAGATACCGAAAGAAGGACAAAGCTTAGCCTTTATGCCAGAGAAAGATACCGACAGAAGGACAAAGCTTAGCCTTTATGCCAGAGAAAGATACCGAAAGAAGGACAAAGCTTAGCCTTTATGCCAGAGAAAGATACCGAAAGAGGACAGAGCTTAGCCTGTATGCCAGAGAAAGATACAGAAAGAAGGACAAAGCTTAGCCTTTATGCCAGAGAAAGATACCGAAAGAAGGACAAAGCTTAGCCTTTATGCCAGAGAAAGATACCGAAAGAAGGACAAAGCTTAGCCTTTATGCCAGAGAAAGATACCGAAAGAAGGACACAGCTTAGCCTTTATGCCAGAGAAAGATACCGACAGAAGTAATGAACCGTTGCATAAATATAAAAGTCGTTGGAAAACATATTTATATATATCAAGGGCAAGAGAAGCGTTTAGGACTAAAAATATTTAATGACGTTGGAAACAAATGTCAATGAAATGTAGTGCTAATGATTAAGCGTTACAGATTAGAAAATTTAGTATAATCTGAGATTAGGAAACGTTCAATCAATAAAAAGCAACGTGGTTATTTGTATTTGACTACTATATGGAAGTACTACTACCCAAGTACTAGCAGATTATTTTCCTAAACCACAGTCTCAATAATAAAATTACAACAAGAAAATTATTTTAAAATAGTATGTGTAAGCTGAAAAAGAATAATATCACGATCTTAATAACATATAATATTTAGCTAGATGCCCGGCTTACAAATTATTTTTCTGTATATATGAGACTTTGTCATGAACGAATAAAATGTTTATATCATGCAATACACATGATAAGGTTGTTTATATTTCATTTCCAGAAACGGATACCATTGAAGATAGAAGATGAATTTAACCACTAGTCAAATACAACAACTCCTTGAACTTCTAGTCAATATCGAGAGAGTGTACACAAGAAATTTAATTTCAGTTCAAACAAGTTGAGGCCAATTCATTCCCATCGAAACCGTGTAAATGAAAATAAATACACTAGCATTTGGCCACTTAATAAAAGTAAATTTATGGACAGATGTTGTAAATTACTGAATGTAAAATCAAAATTGAAGCACAAATATTTTTGAACTAGACATTACGTATAATAGATAGGAACCACTTGTAATGAAAGCTCTTTTGCTAAATGCAAAATTGAATAAAATACTCATTATAGTTCTTTAAAAGTTATTTTGTTAATGAATGAAGGTCATAAGAGACAAGGTAAATAAAATGTTTTTGCATATTATGTCAACAGAGATGCCGGATTGCATAAGATCTTAATTCAGATCATCTTTTATTTGACAAATGAATACTTAATTCTGCATTTTATACAACATGTATGGCAGTTCTCCAATTTCAAACTTGGGAGGACCTTGAAATGAGAAAATGCAATTAAGGTGTTCGAGTCAAGTCAATACAAGTACATTTATCTACACTGCGCACATAGACAAAGGAAACGATGTTCTTGTGCTTCAGATCGCAGGGATATTAAAGCAAATAAGAATTATTTAAATTTACATGGTTGAAATTACGTATTAACAAGTGGTCGAAACGATGAGTACATGATTGTTCTAGATACATGCCTTGATTTAGCATTGTCCCCCTTTGTCTATGAAGGGCATACAAACAATGAAGAACCTCTCCTCTCATATATCAACTATCAAATAGCAATTGTACATGTTACTAGACCATATTTTCAAATTAGAATTCTTTTAACCTACATGTATACAATTACGTACAGGATTTAAAAGCAGCTAAGACGATGAATACATGAATGTACTGAAGAAATGCCTTGATTTAGCATTGTCCCCTTTGTCTGTGAAGGGCATATACACAATAAAGAACAATCCGCTCATATTCCCACTATCCAACAGCAATTGTACATGCTACTAGACCATATTTACAGATTTGAATTCTTTTAGTCCACATGTATAAAATTACGTACAGAATTAACAAGTAGCTGAAATGATGAAACATGAAACATGAAAACTTTTAAAATTAAACGCCTATTTCTACATATACAATATGTATTCAATGGCGTTGTACATAAATGACATATAAAATACAAAAATACTATACAAAAATACAATATGTATCTACTATACCAAAAATTGAAAATATACACTGTGATACACAAGAAAAAAGTCAGAAAAGTTCAAAATAATTTTTCGAAATACAATGTTTCAAAAACATGATGAGAACATAGAATGAACACATGCTTTGATAATGAAGGATTCCCCCCTTTGTTTATGAAGGATATACGAACAATAAAGAACCTTTCCGCTCGTATGCCACTATCCAAAAGCAATTGTATAAGTGAGTGGGCGAAATTTCATACGGACATAAAACATCGTCAACATGAAATAGATTAGCACGAAGTCGTCGTAATTATCAAAATTGTCAAAATGTCCCTCATTCAACTATTTACATTTGAGTGTAACCCCAAGGAAAAAAATCTAATGACACATGGGAACAATCATATCTACTTTACGATTACATTTCAACGTGTTTGTATTTGATAACTGATCGGACTCGAAGTTGTTATAAAATTGTTAAGTTGTTTATCAGTTTATAACGCTTGAGGTGTCCAGATTATGTCTGTCAAAGTGAGAGTTATAAATGGTAAGTCCTGAATGACCTTGGTATCGTGGAATGTAAGTCCACTCTAGGATACACAAACATTTAGACAAATTCGAGATCAATTGGGCTCCAAGGATATATATTTCTTACTAATTCGAAATTGTCAAATGAGATAAAAGCGTACTATAGTATAACTTCTTTTTAAAGAGATATTCGTAACTATATTTATATGTAAATATATACATATTTATATGGGCTTTCGAACTGAATTATTTTCATTGTTTAATTCATGATCGGTTTACGTTAACATCGTTCCTGGTAGGCCGCCATGATTTGTACGATCGTTAATAAGCCCAGAACAAATTTCAGCAACAAACCTCCATTGACGAAACCACAGCTTTAACGTTAAGAAATTTAACCAAGACGGTTTTTTTCTCTCTAGTACATACATGTATTGGGTACAGACAAAAACATATCCAATGCATGACTAAACGTTTTTCGATAAGCACATGATGCCAAAGTCACCTTAATATAATAACATTGGCGTGCATGTTCCAAATGATTACTTCTTTGTTATTTATAAATACTACTGGCCACTAACATAGGACAAGCACTCGCACCTGTCGATTCAATTTAAATTAACTTCAGTTGATTTCGTGGAATTTATAAATTAGTCTATTCAGAAATGTTGATATCAACATTTCCACTGAGCACAACTGAAACCTAAGTGAATCTGGCACATGGCTTGAATGGTCACCTAAAACTTAAGTGAATCTGGCACATGTCATGCATGGTCAGCTGAAACTTAAGTGAATCTGGCACATGTCGTGCATGGTCAACTGAAACCTAGGCACATGTCTTGCTTGGTCACCTGAATAGGTCATCTTTTATTTAGTAAGCGTTTTAGGGAGATCCAGAATTGAATTGGAAAAGCAAATAAACTGGCAGACGTTACTTCATGTCCAAATTTTATTTGTTTGAAAAGCTCGATCTAAGTTTGGACATTGGCTTTTCAAAAGGTCTTCCAAGCTATTATCCAAGGAAATATGCTCCAACTATAAATTATTTCAACATTATGGCATATTTTCAAAGATGTTACCAATTGTCTAACTTCAATGTTGTCGGATTGCGAGTTATCCTTGAAAAATTAACATACCTGGACATAATAAGTTCTTATTATTAGATGTACATTTGTCAAAAAAAGTTTCGTCAGACAGTACCATACATTTTGTACAGATGAATTCGTATTGGCGAAAAACATCCTTTAATGAAAAAAATTCGGAAACAGTCAAATTTTGAGTAATTATATTCAGCGTAGAATAACACATTCAGTTATGTAAACTATATGAGATGTTACATTAAGATTATTTTATTTTCAAATCTTAGCATGTTTTACTAACTTTCGGATTTTTACAATGCGAGAGTACGAAGCACAGTGATATTTGCTGTACTGTTTACTGAGTATAATATGTTTTAAATTATGCTTAACAGTTATTGAATTAAAAGCTCGGCAACCAAAAATCAATTAAAATACCAATCGAAGATAATTGATTTTCAACTTAAGGAAGTAAATTTATAAAAGATCAAAGTAATGCAGAATTAAATATTATGTAATACTATTTTAATAACTTTGTGTCACGTGACGAAAGCTTTATTATTTACTGAATTGCAATAATATTCCTAATCTTAAAATCCTATTAAGTGAAATGTTGGTAATCACTAAAATCAGAAGATTTACACCTGTTAAGATCAAAGATAAATACGTCATAATCTGTCAGCAAATTAGATGATTATTACAGGTACATGTTTAAATGGACACGTAATGACCATCAGCTATTTTTTTTATCTATTGATCGCATGTCCCAGACTATTCTGAGAGAGAAAACATCGTCATGCCACTAAAATGGGACACACATCCGCACCTGTTAATTTAATTTTAATTAACTTCAGTTGATTTTGTGGAATTTTTCTAAAAGGCCAAAATGAACATGTTTATATGGTCAAAAAAGGAACTTTATATATAATCTAGTTCATTATTAAATTCGAAGGGCTGTCTAAGAGTGGTGGCCCTGATAACCCTGACATTAATATTGGAAACCATTACGTACATGTATTTATTACATAATTTTATTTGTAAAGAACAATATAAAAATTTTAACAAAGTTTGGAGAAAAATATAGTTTAATAAAATTGAGAATGGAAATGGGGAATGTGTCAAAGAGACAACAACCCGACCAAAAAAAAAAACAACAGCAGAGGGTCACCAACAGGTCTTCAATGTAGCGAGAAATTCCAGCACCAGGAGGCGTCCTTCAGCTGGCCCCTAAACAAATATATACTAGTCCAGTGATAATGAACGCCATACTAATTTCCAAATTGTACACAAGAAACTAAAATTAAAATAATACAAGACTAACAAAGGCCAGAGGTTCCTGACTTGGGACAGGCGCAAAAATGCGGCGGGGTTAAACATGTTTGTGAGATCTCAACCCTCCCCCTATACCTCTAACCAATGTAGAAAAGTAAACGCATAACAATACGCACATTAAAATTCAGTTCAAGAGAAGTCCGAGTCTGATGTCAGAAGATGTAACCAAAGAAAATAAACAAAATGACAATAATACATAAATAACAACAGACTACTAGCAGTTAACTGACATGCCAGCTCCAGACTTCAATTAAACTGACTGAAAGATTATGATTTCATCATATGAACATCAGGCACAATCCTTCCCGTTAGGGGTTTAGTATCATACCATCATAACATATATGAGAAGAACATAACCCGTGTCATGCCAACAACTGTTTTTAGAATAAATGTGTTTAGTTCCGATGCAAAGACCTTATCAGTGACTCAATATTAACACCAAAATATGCAATCTTTAATGACTTGACAACAGTATCGTAATTATATCCCTTCTTAATAAGTCTATTCAAAGGTTTTGTAAGTTTCTGAGGTGAATACTGACACCTTTGTGCTTTATAAAGAATATTTCCATAAAAAATTGGATGTGAAATACCTGAACGTATTAGAAGTCTGCATGTTGAGCTATATTTACGAATGATGTCTTTATACCGATGATAAAATTTAGTAAATGTTTTGACTAGTTTGTGATATCGAAAACCCTGGTGTAATAATTTTTCAGTAATACATAAATTTCTCTCGTTAAAATCTAAAACATTGTTTAAGCTGATTTTGTCATCATTTTGAAAAACAATCACAGTTGTTTTTTTGTTTGTTTCGAACGACTTTAAAAAGATGTGGTATGACTGCCAATGAGAAAACCCTTTCAACAGAGACCAACTGATGAAACAAGTAAAACTAAGTTAACAACTATAGCTCATCGTATACGAATGTCGACAATGAGGAAAACCGATATCAAAAGCTTATAGACGATTTGGTATCCGACAATACAGTCATATACTTAACTCACAAATCGAATTTGAAAACTAGATTGAGTATTAAAAGTATTTTCAATTATTCGAAAAAAGGTGTTTTATTATACAGGAATTAATATTTTCATGCATTGCTTCTATTTTCTTTTTTTAGGACAATTTCCGTTCAATCAGCACATTTAAATGTCCAATTAACTTAAATCAATCTTTGATGAAATTGCAGTTTGAAATGACTATTTATTACTTTAATACTCATTTTGTCCCGCCCATACACTAAGGTCTGTTATTAAAGATGTTAAAGAAACAACCAAACTGTAATTCAATCGTCCAAATTACCCGAAATCAAGATGAACACTTGTATGGAAATGGTCTGCTCTTTTCAACAAAAGAAGTAGGCCATTTATTGGGTTTTAGTTTTTAAAAGAGAGAAATGGCTTTTTAAATAGTAGTTACAGCTAAGCAAAGCATCGGGCATATTGTTTGTTTTCAAATATCGTCGAAAGGAGTGCTAAATGGAGGAAGTATATCAAGAAATGCAATGTGTGTTGAAACGTCGACAAGGCAGCAACGCGACAACAAGACAAAACAGTAAAGCCATTTCAGTGTCAATATGTGACCATCTTTAAACATAAGAAACAAAATACTCACAGGCTTGTTATTTGAGGTCTTTAATTTATTGTACTGTGATCAAAATATATCTGTCCTCATTTGTCCAGAGTTAAAATACAGACGCCTATTATATATACATGTACTCTTGCCCAAAAAGTGGAGACATTTATTTTATTTTTAAAAAGATAATCTCTTTCTTTAATTATGAATTTCAAAATGTCTGAATATTTAATATAAATACTGTTCAGAATCACTGTCACACATGCATTTGAAACAAGAGGTAACAAAACATAGACAAAATACACCAAATATACCATTAACTGTATAAAAAAAAAGAAGATGTGGTATGATTGCCAATGAGACAACTATCCACAAGAGACCAAAATGACACAGACATTAACAACTATAGGTCACCGTATGGCATTTAACAATGAGCAAAGCCCATACTGCATAGTCAGCTATAAAAGGCCCCGATATGACACTACTGATACATAAACGTTCAACAAGGGAAAAAGAACACAAGTCACTAAGTGTTATTTTCGTCCATACATATTCAATATTCCTATCGGATTCCATTATAGTTGAGCATTTCTTGAGGTTGGGTAAAACTTATGCATGAAGGTAGAATGTATCAATAGATATTCTTTAAGTGCTTCTTAAGAGTGCATTCTTGATAAAGTTGTATGGTTAATTATCCATGCATGTTGAAATGTTGTGGCACCAGACTTTTTTTGCAAGTTTTTGCGGGAAAACATGTACAATCGAACGAGATAGGAGAGAAATAAAAAAAGTGACCACAATTTTCTTAAAGACGTGTCTCTTAATAAAAGATATCTCAATTATAAAGAAGTTTTTGTTGCTAAACATCCCCAAGGACAATAAAAATTCCTAAGTTAAAATTAATTTTGTGTGAATATTTAAATGAAAATGGTGGACCACCCTAAGTTAATGTACTTTGTCTATTGATATATCACCTGTATCTTACATTCCTTTCAATCATAATACAACAAATTAACGCCACAGGTAGACATCTTAAAATACCTGTCAACTTTTAACAAATATTTCACTTGGAATTTGAGTGTGTAAACAAAACATAATACGAAATATGCACACGGATGCTCATTCCTCTGTTGGTAGATTATATAATTCAATAATATGATATCTTATCTTTTAATGTTCCGTTGTGTTAAGCCAGAGATATATAACTATATCAAATTTCTCTGGTTATGCTGATTTTAAATGTAATACATATGGAACTATTCCAGCAAATTCCCCCCTCATCTGTCCATGAAACTATGAAATGTAAGAATCATGATTGGTTTTATTTATAAAACATAAATTAATATCACTTTTTAAGTATGTGATGCAAATTAATGGCTTGCGATGAGTTTTTGAAGAAATGAAAACAATATCCATATGCAGATCTAAAAGTACAATCATAGATATACCTTTAGTATACATTTTTTACTGGCATGCATTTTGATTTTAATACGATATTTCTAATCAGATTTTGTATCTTTTTTATTCACCATCATGCTTTTTGGCGATAACCTCCGTGCACTAAATAATCTCTAGCATAATGACACCAGATAGCTATAATCCCAAATGCAAGTGTTCAGATAACGGAACTTAAATGTGAACTTTACAAGACATCCAATTTCTCACGAGTTGCTTACGATTTGATTTCAAAAAGGCAGACAATAAGAAAATTTTGCTTTACTAATCATTTCTTTTCAGATAATGCAATCATTTATTCTTTAAATAAATTCATTTAACAATGTCGTACATCGAAGGTCAAAGATAAGGGTTTAAAAAAAAATAAGGAGAAGAAATAAAGACTTACAAATTAAATCTTACACAGGTATCTAATTAGGGCATTTAATTTGAAATAAATGAATGAATGAATGAACGAATAAATTAACATTTTCCACTTTGCATGGTTTTGGGTTAAGATCTTGTTTGAAAAATAAATAATAAAATAAAATCAACTTACCAAATGTGTATTATCCTTTCTAATTAATCATGAAAGTTAATCCGTTCGTCCAAATATTGTGCAGGTTAGACTTAGTTTCTCCTTGTTTATTTATTCCATCATCACAACGTTGTCGATATGTACACTGATCTGGTCAAAAATACAAAATGAAATACCGAAATTAAAAGATTTAAACTATAACAGATCTCGTTGAAGCTCGTATGACAAAGCTTTCATTGAACCGTTAAGACCATCACCGAAGTGATGGTTTTATTTCATTACATCTGATAAGGCAATTATATTTTTTTAGACCTAATGTAGTGAGTCCGGCAGTTTACCCGCGAGGTAAACTTGGTTCATCAGTATTTAAATACGCTTCGTGAAACAAGAAGATGGCTTGTTGACAAGTGTGAAAATATTTTTAAAACGATCATGTCACGGAGGTTTGAATAATGTGAAGTCTCCTGGAGGCAACAATCCATTGAGCAGAAAGAAAAAAATACCTTTAGAAAACATATTTGTGAAAATGTCATTAACTACAATTAAAAGCAATTGTTATTTACTCGTGTTACTAAACTTACTTGCCAACTCTAGCGACTAACGAATTTCCCTTACGAGGTATTGACCTCACTCCTGAAACCCTCCATTTTATAACATAAATACTCCAAAACAGGCATTCAACCGACTTAGAATGATAGTTATGCAACCCTTTCGAATCCATAGAATTTGTGTTTAAATACACTGTTACATATATGTCTTCTATATAAGAAATGCATTAGGTACTCTTGTACTTAAAATCCAGTTTGGAGAATTTGAAAAGTAGAAGCTTTTTGTGGGAAATAATGAGTTATTATAGATATATGTCGACTATAAAAGGGGGTACTGATCTTCCTTCCGTTTTTTCATTCATTCTTCCTCTTTTATTTTATTTTTTTGCATTTTCGTATCAATATTGTAGTTTTGCCTCTTTTGATGATGCTCATATAACATATGTCTTATTTTCGGTACAGCAATGATTCGGGATTGAAAACAAATGTCCATGTATGAAATGCAAAGTAAAATTTTCTGTTTTGTTTATGAAAAGAATTTGTAAATGTGACAGGAATATCATGAATTGTCACTTAACTTTATATTCATGCTAACGGTCATATTTTCCACTTTTATGTTTGATAAATGAAGCGGTCAGAATATATTCGAGAAAGGAACATACTTCAGGGAAATAAAGATTGTCATATTTTAGTTTTAATGTGTTTATTTCAACAGTGAATTAATAAGTCTCTTAAACAGTCTACTTTGTAGGACAGACCCAACGTTTTAAATTACTGAACAATTACTTTATAAAAGACCCAAATTTAAACTGAATAATTCATAAAACATATATTATTTCCCAAAGTAGGAAAAGTAATTGGACACAAGTTATAACAACATTATTGTCGTCCTCACCCTAAAGACTGATGGCAATAGTAACCTTGCACGTAGGAGAGATTTTTACGAGGGGATCATTTCGGTGAAGTTTCTCATAAAACTATCACATTCGGATAACAAGGTAAATGTTAGGTTATAGTACCAGACTTGATAGCCAATCCTTTATAGCTAGAAGAGTAATGTATAGTAAATGAGGGCCCTCATGGGGTTTTTGATTATGTGATTACTTGGCCGTTTTTTTAATGATTATTTGATTATTAAGCCAAATATTTCATGATTATTTGATTACCTAGGACTGTATTTTTAGTTTATGATTATTTGATTACTAAAGATAAGCAAATATTTAATGATTATGTGATTATATTGGCAAAAAAATGGTGATTATGTGATTACTAGGACCCCCCCATGAGGGGCCTCGTAAATGTTTTTAAACACTTGCATTGATTCACGAACAAAAGTCCCTGAACTGTGGTTCAAAAGCACTCGATCACTATTACTAAAGTTAATTTTGTCTTGAAGATTTATTCATAGATCGTTGGTGTTTAAAACGCAACTTTCGGCACACTTGACCTTTTCTTTTCGAACAGTTATACCAGGTGAAAGAAGCCAGAGTTTCCGGTGCCAACTACCGACCATCGGCAGGAAAAGTGGCAATTAACCACGAAATTGACCACACCTCGTCGAAGGTTCAAACTCACCATCATCGGCAGGAAAAGTAACAACCCTATACCTAGGATTTTATATAGTATGAACAACTTCACTGACCTATCCTAGTGGATTGTTAGTATTTTTAATAGTGCGTTTGACGTCATAGGTTATAGTTTGAATTTGCATACTACATAATAATTAAGTATCATTCTGCATTTGTCATTATTTTTAACAAAATATACTTCCACTACTACATATCATATGCTTTTCTGAAAGCTTATTACATACCATAACTTAAGCTGTTAATTTTTTTTGGTTTTGTTCTTAATACGGTAAGTTCAAGGTCAAAGCTTCATACAGAGCATATTAACCAAATAGGCCAGACAGAATAGTAAACATCCTTAAAGGATTGGTTTATAAATCACCATGCAAACAGTATCTGCATTAATTATCTTTGTATGGCGGCTCATGTATAAAATACCAAAGATACAATATTCGTTATTACTTACATTCATGTGTCACATGCAATAAGACGGGACATTCTTTTTCATTCATAAAACAAACTTAATAGCCGAAATTGTAGACAATTACATATTGGTAAACGCTTGGTAAGCGATTTAATACCTAAATACATTCCCACAATTTTCCGATCAATGGGATTAAATCGTCAGTTCGATTACCCAAAAACACGGAGGCGTGATTAATGGGAAAGAAAGGTATAAAAAGGAATTAGGGGATTAGAAAAGATCAAATTTTACAATAGTTTACAGTCGTTTTGTGCCGTTCTCACACCGCGGTGAAATGTTTTGGTTTATCCTTATTTCAATTTACAACTTATTTCAATTATTCATTGAAAACACCGCTAAGATGTCCCTTCTTATAATTTGATAGCCTGGGATCCTAGGCCGATATACATTAATTGAAACTACATAAGTTAAGGTATATATGTTCCGAACGCACCTACGATAAATTAGTACTACGATTGGATGTCTTATATCAGCTCTGGTGTACTGGTAGACAGTAGAGTGCTGACACTTAGAGGAGGTTAGATCAGCATGCCAGGCTAATATTTTAACGGTGATAAATTATTTTATTTTCACATATCAAAATTTGTACTATAGTCTAACTATGCAAATCCTTGTATATATGAAAAATGACAATTCATAAATTACTGATCATATACGGTATATGTCTCATTTAAAGGAAAATAGAATGATTTATGAAGTAAGAAAATACATAAACCTAAAAATTGCATTCAGACTCTTAAAAACTGGAATTTAATTGCTTAATATGCACATACATAAATATTAAACGTGCATGCATTTAATTGAATAAATATTATTTAATGTGATTTATTTCGCATGAAAGGGCATTTCAATGCACCTATACATATATATCGTCTGGATTCTTTGAAAAATTTGAATACATCATATACGGTTTTTTATTTGTCATATTCTTCTGATCAATAAATTAGCTGTATGTCATATTAACTGAAAACTAGTCGACAAAGGATTTTCAATAGCCTGTTGCGAACGTTCAACACAGCGATCTAACCCAAGGGCGGATCCAGCCATTTCAAAAAAGAGGAGTGGGGTTCAAACCAGATGTCCCAATTCAAATGCATGGATCGTCCAAAAATAGGGGGTTCCATCTCCCGGACCCCCTGGATCCGCCACTGTAATCCTTATTAGTTCTATCATTTACTTTATTAGATAATGCTAGAGTACAAAGGTCAGCAGATACAGAATGACTGGATCTTCATTTACCACTGTTTAACCTAGCTCAACACTAGAGAGCATCGTAGTTTTTGGCCCGGTTTGGTTCAATTTCCTCAATCTTTATTTGTTTGTAGTATATATGTATGTAGACTAAAACCTGTCGTTTCCTTTTTTGATTTTTCTCAGTTTATCTTCCTCTCGTCGTTCTCCGTTGCACTGCTGGCATTTTCTTCATTTTTAAATAGAACGAAAAATATACCAAACATGCATACTGTACATGTACATAATTTTGCCCAATTATGTGAAAGGTCGTAATCAGAGGGGTGCAATCGCGTCCCATTTGAAAAGACTATGGTATATTTTGCATTCTTGTAAGATATAATATTTCTAGAACAGAGTTGTTGTATCGTTTGAAGATCTGACGATATCCTTGGAAACGAAAACCATGATCTTTTGTTCCTAATTACACCTTATGTAAGAATCCGGGTTTTTGATTGGTTAATAGCCAGTGTATTTTTCACCAATTTACTGTTATCAAATGAATATCGTTCATTTTTAACGCCGCCGGGGTATTTGCTAAAAGGATATGCCTTTTTTACCCTCTCTGCGGTGGTATTTGCCAAAAAATACTCTATCCGACTGGACGCTTGTAACGTCACGATCATCAATGCGTTTTAGTACATTAACATTCGGTGTAATTAAACAGATATATCATGTTATTGAGGGGTATTTGCGAAAAATACCAGTCTTGAGAATGAATTTCCCTCGCCTTACGGCTTGTGAAATTTAACATTCTCTCGACTGGTATTTTTCGCAAATACCCCTCCTTAACATGATATATCTGTTCAAAATTTACCGTTTTATCTTATAAATAGAATCTACATGTATATATCATCATTCATATAAAAAACAAAACATTTAACAGTAAAAAATGAAATTTGAAAAAAAATATGTTCAAGTGTCAACCTTTGCTAAAATAACACTCTGAAATATGATAAATAGCTACATATAATTGAACATACATAAAAATTACTTACATATTTTTCGAGCACATGTTTCCTCAATTGATGACAACCTTAGAAAGTTATTTCTCACTTTACAAATAAAATATATGTTTATACATAGGTAAATGGCTACCTGTCTGACACATATATACAATGATACTCATGAATGAACGCGATCATTCGTCCTAAAATGACAGGTCTCTCGCATGGGTCAGGAAATAAAAGATCATTCATAGTAAATAAGACGCCATTAGTTCATAAGAGCCATTGATATTTATATAGGGATCACTTTTATACTTAGTGTATACATACCGACAGAGATATTTTCAATAGGATATAGATATCAATAGATAAATGTTTAGAACTAACACCTCCAAGATATGTACTAATTTGGGATCAATTGATTTACTCCGTTGTATACAAAATGACTGAAAGTTTGTATTTAAATCTAACAATTAAATATTTATTGCCATTTGATTTGATACAAATTAACTGAGGTATAGAATGGAAAGAAATTAGTGTTTTTGACTTCATAAGTAATTATTAATAGGTAAAATAAAATCGTATTTTCGCCTGAAACTTTCAAGCTGAGTCTAAACATTCCATTTATTTTTTAAACACACTTTTATTTCATTTTCTAATATATATATATAATATTAAACCTCAAAATTATTCTGTTTCCTGTTTGGTTTCGAAAATAAGAAATAAATAATTAACAGTACGTCTCTATATACTAGTACATGTATATTCAGTAATTATTAGCCAACACATACTCAAAACAAGAGATCTGATCCTAATAACGAAAATGATTTGAATAAATATCGTTAGTTTAACGTCCAGTGGCAAATATGTCATGATTCAAGGCTAAATAGTATTAATTAAAAATGAAATATTCATGTATGTAAACATAAGAATAATTGTACATGTACATGAAATATGACAATGGATTAAAAAAAATACTATAATGATATCTCTGATACGGCAAATGTCCATCTTCAGGTATATTTAGATTAGTTCATATCATAACTAGCTATAATTATTGTAATATTTAACCTTACAATTATTTCTATTGGTTAAATCTGGTGTATTCTTTGAAATCCTTTTTAATTTTTAATATCCCTTTTTCCTTTATAATGGCACTAAGAATAGCGGTTAGAACGTAAGTCTGCCTTAACATTAGCGTAAGATAGCTCTTAGGACAGATTCGATAGACATGTCCCTGGAACATATTCGTTCTATTATTGCCAATTAAGCGCAGATAATATCAAACTTCATTTCAACTTAAGCACTTTCAGTTATCTCGAGTGTTACAGATTTTAAACTGAAAATGGAAGGTGAAATATTGTATTCTTCTAAGGGGAATAAATCAATTAAATTTAAACGCGGAATATATGTATAAGAAAAGGAAATACGAAACATACAATACTTCAAAATAAATTTTGATACATATTTGTCAATATATCTATAGCTGCTTGCAAAACACGTAATCACACCTCTTGTGAAACGTCAGACTGTCAAATTCCCTAAAACAAAAAGTTTCGATACCCCCTGTTATATGACAGATATATACAATGTAAATAACTTAGGAATTTTAACTGAATGTCCTGTAACCTAGTATCTAACCACATAAGTATATGTTTTTTTTTTATTAGGACTCAATATTTGTAGTTAGTACAATAACCGTCACTTTTATGTTATCTGATGCTGCTTTGCTTTCAATTTTTGCTTTTCAAAATTTTTCTAAGAGATAATGTCTTTCCCGGACTAAACAACGTGGCATCTAATTATATGCAGTTTGTTGAGATAAGGCTTTATATGACCAGGAGATCACAAATGAGAGAATCATACTTTTCTATATATGTTTGACGTTTGAAAATACGTTTACGAGCTCATGATTTTTGACAGGCACATATAATGTTAGATATAACAGTTGTGGTTTTCTGGTGTCGATTTGTATTGTTTCCTTTTTATTTAAAATTGTAAAAATAGCAAAAAAAAAACAATATCACATGTAAAAAAACCTTTTAAGTAACGCGTACAATTTCTACCGCGTCTGATTGAACAATATCACCACAGGTCATATATTGAGGTTACCGTGTATGAATATATTGGAAACCACAAGAAAACGGTATAAATTAGAATAATTAAAGTAAGCTTTGCCTTAGGTTGTTTCATCCTTAGAAGTGGTAATGATCATATATAAAAACCATTGTTGATGGATCGGTGTGGTATATGTTGCTCATATTTTAGTTTAATACTATGTTGTGTTTTTTGTATTGTTATTTTGTCTTTTTCTTGTATTTGCCATGGCGTTGTCGGTTTATTTTCGACTTATGAGTTTGAATGTCTCGGTGGTATCTTTCACCTCTTTTTATAATGAGATGGTCCAAGGACACAGTTATCGTTTTTGTTGGTGTCTACAAATATAGTCCTTAGTGTGGACAGTTCATTATAACTTGCATTTATTTGTTGATACACTTTCCCAATTTATTTCTTGATATTTAATGCACGAATATTAAGTAAGGGGATGGAATTTGGGTGCTGAATCTTTATGTTAAGTAGTAATTTGGTACAGTTAAAAAAGGACAAAAATTAATTCGTCTGAAGCTGTCAAACTGAATTTAGACCCCTGAACACAGAATTGTCAGTATTTTGAGTTAAAGCTTGTAGAAGTTTCTATAATTTTGATATTATTTGTCCCAATAGACTGAATAGTAGTACACTACACTTTAAGAACCTTTTTCACGGCCGACACTCGGCTAACCGAGAGATTGGTCGGTTAATCTATATTGAGTAAGCGGCTATATCGGCGGTTGGTCTGTTAATCGGGCTGGCTAAAGTCTGTTAATCAGGTGTTATCGAGAAAATCATTGAAAGTTCAACATGTTTCATTGTATAACTTTCTAAATATATTTTCATCATAAAAAGTATTCATGTCTAACAAAACAATTCAATGTACTGAATTCAGTGGTGTCATTATTATTTTTCTAGCTTCGATGTACGATCTATAAAATGAAAAGGCGGGTTACTCATCAATAAATTTATACACATTTTACACACATAAAATATACACAAAATGACACATTGGTTAAATGTACTTGCATTCAATATTTTGAACATCGAAAAAAGAAAGGCATTATGTTTGTTAACCATATTGATATCATTGTGTGAAAAATCTACACGAAAATCTGTATTTTGGTGACATAAATCAATCTTTATTTAAAACCTGGTCTGTTAATGGGTCGGATGTATAAAACCCGGTCTGTTAATTGGTCTGTTAAGAGTTATGAATGGCATATTAAAAGTTAATGAAAGTATAATTTTATTGCTCTATGGGGTGTTATCGGATCAAATGGGTAGGCTCAAGACAAGCGGCTAAAATATACGAAAACAACACATGAGCAACGAAACATAACATATACGGAAACAACACATGAAATTGAAAATTGATAAAAATGGTTTCAAAAAGTGTAATATTAAAGTACTATTAATTTCATCCAAGAATGATCGCATATATCATGTTGATTCTGTTTAATTGTCATGAATGACACAAATTTGTAACCTACATTGGTAACCAGTATATAAATCAGAGATAAACGTCGTAATGTAACTAAACATAAGTAAGTAAAATATATTGGGATGACAAAATATGTAAAATAAAGAAAGAATAATGAGTAAGATAAATAAAATGTAGAAAAACATGACATAACAATTTAAAGAATACAGAAATAAACAATACCCCAATCCGGACCCTCTTGGTATACACGAGAATCTGGATGGAAACGCAGAATATAGAATAATAGATAAGGACAGTAGAGAGTGATACATTGCTAAAAACGAGAGAAAAATAATACTTGTTTAAGAATACACACATTAAACACCGATGGCTGTTGATACAGTAACGGATTGCGATGTACTTATATTAGTGACAAATTCTAGAAGTTTACATGCGGACAACTATGGTGGCAGGTTAATGCCATTTTTCGTTTTCGCGCTTAAGCGTTTTCGCCTTTCATATTCTATATGGCGAAAACGCGAAATTGCGAAGTCGAAAACGCGAAACCGATTTCGCCTTTTTGCGATTTTGCATTTTCGCCTTTTCCACTTCGCGATGTCGTGTTTTTGTGTTTTCGCCCTATAGAATATGAAAAGTGAAAACGGGAAAACGCGAAAACGCGAATAGAATTCACCGGCTACCATAGACAACTGTAGTTCTCCTCTGCACTTATGAAAAAAAGAAGCTAAACGTAATAAAATGAATTGAAACTTAAAATAATCAAATGTAGCTGCATTCGCTCCTTACGGTTACTTCTTTAGAATGATTTGTAAACAACATATGATTAAGTAATAGAAGAAAAGAACCAATTGGATGATACTGACGTATTAGGGTTTAACATCCAGTGAAAAATATCATGTTCATATGAGAACGAGAACACGTTATATGTACCCTGTGTTGTATTAGAAAGACACTTTCAGTCGGAATTAAGAACGTGCTACTTTGAACAGACACAAAAATTAAGGCTGATTGAAAACGTCAATAAAAAATTAATGCATATTCCAGAGGCCAATCCATATCACGCTGTATTGAAGTGACACACCCTTCAATGAAATGCAAAGAAAGTCAAAATAAAAATGCTCTTTCTAGGATACTGTGGCACCGTATTAATTGTCATTTTTGTTTACTCAGGAACATCTCATTCTTAAAATTTTCAAGGGGAAAATATAAAGGTAGCAAAATTATTGTCGTGGCTAAATAACTCTTAACTGACACAATTTCAATTGTCCAACCCATTAACAGACTTTATTCCCATAATTTTCACTAAAACGTGGTATTATTCACGTTATTTTACAATTACGAAATATTTACTAATGTCAATCTATTTTTTAGAACCACAGTACTATTTTTTGTCCTTTAAATGATATCTAAATTTGTTTGTTTCGCCTTTTATTGAAAAAATTGCTATGCGTATAAGCATAAATACTACATACTTGCGCGACGCCTTCTAGTTTTACTGAAAACTGCGCAGACTAAGAAATGTTTTTACAAGGGCAAAATGTTCTTTGATAGATATCATTTTGTCAGACACTTTTCTTTTTTTAATTTGGTTCTTATAACATGCCAAAAATCTGTATATATTTAATAGAGTTTAACATTAAATTAAGCGTTTTACTCTTAACAGACGTATAACCAACCCGATTAACAGACCAATTGCCTAAATAGCCGCATACTCAATATAGATTAACCGACCAATCCCTCGGTTAGCCGAGTGTCGGCCCTGTTTTTGAGATAGAGCAGGTGCGATTGTTTTAATTCGAATTTATTGTCTAAAAGAAATGCAGTACGAAATTACTGTGTTATCGGGGCAGATGTTTTCATTTGCTGGCTCCGGGTCAATCATTTAAATGCCTGCTGTTGGATTGTTAGTTCCAGAGACTATCATCCACTCAGAAGTCGGTGCTCCAGTACTGCCAGAAGTTATTTACATGATTGTCCTGTTATCCCTCGTTGATAAATTTAGAAATATAGAGAAAACTCAAATATAGATGACTAGACGTGAAATTGGCTACAATAAGATGATGTGGTATGAGTGCCAATGAGACCACTCTCCATCTGAGTCACAATGTATAAAAAGTTAACAATTATACGTCAAAGTACGGCCTTTTACACGGAGCATTGGCTCATACCATACACCAATCTATAAAGGCCCCTACAATAAATTATGTAAAATAATTCTTATAGGAAAACCAAAGATCTTAACTATACAAAAACAAGAAAAGAGAAACACATATGTACAAATGTTGAAACTCTAACGTTTCTAATGAAAGTAAATCCAGAAAATTGCCTACAGACGCACGAAATTTAAAAGTGTTAATTTTATTAGAAGTAAATCATATAGAAAAACTGATGCACCCAATGTGATTACAATTGGAGATTTTTCTTGAAACATATATAATAAATCAAATTTAAAAACAAAAGTTTGAGTACAGGACTCACAACTGAAAGGGGCTATACGAGGATGAGTTTTTCAAAGGAACATAATGATTTGATCATTTTTTCATTATTTTTGGTTAGTTTATTTTGTGTATTTAATTTTAACTTAAAATTCGTTTATTCTTTTAAAAAGTTATAATTTAACACTTTGTAATTTTTATTGTAGAAAGTAGTCCTGACAGTTGGACAATTTGTCGCTGACGTGTTCTGTGTTGTTGCGGACTTGCTTCTTGTTTGTTTTTGTGGAAGTGTGGCAACTTTATGTTAGATTTCTTTGAGTTTTACCCCCCCCCTGGTTTTTTCTTTTCGAATCTTACACTGATATTTACAGTATCACAGTTTCAGGTATGTTATTCGAGTTAAGTAATTAAAAATGTCGAAATCTGTTTAAAATCTTTCTAGACATTCCCCGTTTCTGATTCCCGATTATATTTGACAATTTTGACATTTTTCCCTATAAAAATGAATAAAAATATTCGTTACCAATCTGAAATGTTACCTTTAATGAAGTAATGTTTAACAAACGAATACATGCTGGTGAACAGTAATCTAAATATACACACTAGGTTAACAAACATGGTAACACACTGCAATCAACAGTAGCAAAAGGGGGACGACATATACTAGAGGGACAGTCAAACTCGTAGATTGAAAATAAACTGACAACGCCATGGATAATGAATAAAAAGACAAGCAGACACATAATTGCACAGAAGACACAACACAGAAAACAAAATACTTAGCAGCACGAACACCACCAACAACTGGGGTGATCTCAGGTGCGACGGAAGGGTGAGCAGATCCTGCACCACATGTGGAACCCGTCGTGTTGCTTAAGTTATTACAAATCCGGTAAATAGTCTAATTTGGTTGGCCACATTCGTGAAAAGGGAACGGTATTGTAGTTACGACATAAGGAACATATCCGATATCAACAGTGAAACGGTTATTCCATAACGGTCAATCAAATTATGTAGTTTAGGTATTCAATACAATGATGGATTATCAAGTTCCTCATCCTTGGTTGAAATTCCAAAGGAACATAGAACAGACTTATGCTTATCTAGGATTTCCTCTTTGGTAATTGTCGTGAGGGTATATGTTGAGTTTCCTAGTGAATTGCCAATACCAAATTCATTTATCAAGCAGTTTATGTGATGATATTTACACACAAAAAACGATGTTGTTTGGGGCTTTATCTGCGGGGACAACAACATATTTGTCATGGAGGTACGACAATTGTTTTGTAACATTTGGGTCTTTGAAAGTTGACGTAGCGTGGGTATTGATAAACCCATTTAGTTTCTTAATTCGTATCAACGACCTCACAGCCTTAATCCATTCCGAAATAATATCTACGTCTTCTTTCTCGCGTTTAGCCCATTGCCTGGCATGATCTTCGACTGAATTCATCAGTATTTTAAACAAATCTTGCACGTAAAAGACACCCTATAAGGCTTGTAGATTTTGATCACTGAAAGAGCAGGCTAATGCCACTACAAGGCAGCACTGACTCTCACCCGCAAAGTGGAAAAGGATCAGTGTAAGTTGCAAAACTTGTTTCCCAATCTACTATAAATAGATATGTTTAAACTTAACTAACGAATTTCGCAGGGAAGTGTTATTGACAATGATGAGGTCTACGGTAATAACATGGCCAGCCAGATTATTTGTGAATTGGAAACTACGACAGGTGCAATCAGGAGGTTTAGTCTTAAAGTCTTCAATGCTGAGATCTTGCAAAACGTGTTTGTAATTGAAAATTTAAGTCGCAATTGGTTTGGTATAAGAAATGATTGGTACAGACTGATTTTTAAAAAAGGAGGTATTTTTGACTGAACTAAATTATGTTGAAGGATATTGCCTAAGTTGAAGCCACCGAGACGTTTGTTGGCAAAGGAAAGTTTTAGAAAAGGTCTTTTCTCTTTTTCATCTTTTCCAATGCGAAATGGTTTGAACAGTCTGTGACTTACAATATCCGGAATGATAGCTGTAAGTTTGTATTGGTTTGAATGAGGGTTTGAAACAGTTGTTTCTAAACATAAATTGAACAGAGAATGAAGTTTTGAAAGGGGTAATGAATAAAGTTTCGTGCGAATATGATGAATACCTAACGGCTTTTGCATGAATGGCAGCAAGTTATTAATAGAGACATCATGCAAAGTAGGTGATGTATAATGACGATGACCATGACAACGTCTACGTCGAGGAGTAGAGATGAAAATATTCATAACACTCACCGAGAAGGACTAGATAGAATACCTATACCATCAATTTTGTCATTGCAACCATATGGGGTCGCAGTTCCCAATTGTCGAATCCAGAAGTCCTCTTTTTGTATACGGAGAGGTTGCAAGTTGGGGATTATTAGTCTTGTTTTGTATATGTTTTCGATAATACGAACTATCATAGAAACGATAGAATTATCAGGCTGATTAAAATGCTGGTACAGAATGTCGTTGCATTGAGGTTGATATCTGATCTATGGCCGCACATACATTTTGTTTAGCCTTCCTTTCGTTTCATCGACATAAACAAATATACAAAGGTTACACTCTAATCCGTAAACGACATTTATAGATTAACAATTCAGATCATTGTAACTTCTAGTAAAATAAAGACTTTTTAGTTAAATGGCTAGTTAATTGAGCATCTGTTATGAAAATTTCAGACGACACCGTGTCCATGGTGAAAACTGTTTCGGACCTTTTTATACTGGGCGATGTCCGAGCCAGCATCCTATTAGATCTTCGTAAATTCATGCAATTTTTACTACTGGGCGGATGATGTCCTCGGTGACAAAATGTCCACCAGAAGTGACATCGACCCAATGGTTATAAAAGAGGGACGAAAGATACCAGAGGGACAGTCAAACTCGTAGAATGAAAAAAAAAATGACAACGCCATGGCTAAAAATAAAAAGACAAACAGACAAATAATAGTACATAACTGTCTAAAACAAACAGTGAAAAACATTTAAATGTTGTTAAATATGTGCAATGGATACTATGTTTTTGGTGTTTTATTAACATTCTTTAGTATTCATTTCAATTAGCTTCCAAGAGGACGTGGAAACAAAAAAAATGGTCACTGTCCGACCGGCAGTATCCGTTTGGATGTTCGATATGTATCAAGTTCGCAGTATATTATTATTTTGTTCTTGTCCTGATTATGTAAGAAATATTTGCCACTGGACGTTAAGCAACCAAGACTCAAGTAGTTTTCGGGATATTACTTAACGTTGTTGACTTAGTGAAGGAAGTAAGAGCAATGGAGATGGCTGTACCCCTTTTAACTTTTAGTCACTGTAGGAACAGGTGGTCAATAAATTCCACAACTTACACATTTACTGAATTAACAAGCATTTGATTAAGTAGCAGTAAACAATGAAAAAAGTCTTTGTCGATACATTTTTCTTTACATGCCACAAGAATGTAGCGAAATCAAATCCAAGCATATCTATCATTTTGTCAAAATTGTTTATTTGCACATTGAGCATGTTGAATTTTACAGTACATGTCACCCCGGTATTGTTGGGTTAAAGAAAGACAACTCAACATTAAATATTCATGTATTAAATGTCATTTTAAACAAAACCATTTTTGAATGTAAAACTTTAGAATTCTTTGTTTTTTAATGCTCTATATATATATATATATATATTTCTATGTTTGTACCATGTTATTTCTTGATTTGAACTTAACTAAATCTATGAGCAATGCATTTATCAACCATTACGTTCATTGAAAATGGTGTTCCCAGACCATACATCATTCATTTATAGTCGAGTAAAAGCATGTCTCGATTAAGAAACGCCATACTTTATATATGCCTTTGGACACAGTGCATTTGGAATTGTTGTAATGTTACAGATGCATTAATTGCAATCTCTTTGACCGCTTCGGTGGTTTTTTTGTAGCTAGTGCTCCCCCTTTCGTGAGGTTATAATTAAGCATGTTAAGGTCGGTTACCGACCAAGTCAATGTGTAATACCACCATTGATGTCCCCCTATTAGTCTTTGTTAAATTTGCACTTTTAAAAAAATGTACAGAATTTATCTTTGTTTCAAATAAAGAAATACTTGGCATGCGTATAGTTTTATCCTGTCAAGTACTCTAAAAAAAATTTCACAAAACATTTCATCGCATATAAGAAAATAACCATCGCTGGAAGTTAACCAATCAAATTTCTCCCCTTATTTAACCTGTGTACAAGATTTAGTAACCATGTAACCTCAAGTTTGCAAAATATTTTATAAAACCCCAAATAAGAAATAATGGTGCTTTGAAATACCCGAGACATATGTTTATGACACAGAAATTTTTTACTGCAATAAAATGTAGGATTAAATACCTAAAACTGTCAAATTCAAGGGAATATTTTTTTTTACTTATACCGGATGTGACGTACCATTCTTTGGTCGTTTTACACCTCAAACCTACGACTTTAAAATGGGTACTATACTCAATAACCAATAATGCAGAGTGAGGCGTTATCATACGGATTTATTTACTCGAAGGAAAATCAATACGTCCGGGAATACTGTTACCTTGTGAATTTCGACTCATCGTATCAGTTTAATACAAGGCAAGAATCATATTCATATCTAAATAAAGGCAACAGTAGTATACCGCTGTTCAAAACTCATAAATCCATGGACAAAAAACAAAATCGGGGTAACAAACTACAACCGAGGGAAACGTATTAAATATAAGAGGAGAACAACGACATAACACTAAAATGTAACACACATAGACAAAATCCCACGAGAATAACAAATATAACATAAATATATATAACATCAAAACCAAATACATGAATTTGGGATAGACAAGTACCGTGACACGTCTTATCGCAATGTGAATTTACACACAAAAATAAGAGAAAACAAACGACACAACGTTATAATGTAATACACACAGAAACGAACTATAATATATCATTGAACATGATAGCACATTAAACGTTGGGTTCCTTGAAACGTTTAAATTCTAATTTTTATTATAAGTCGAAAATCAACTGACAACGTCATGGCTAAAAAAAGACCTACAGACAACAAAGGCTACACGAAACACAACATAGAAAACTAGACTGATCAACACGAACCCACCAAAACCTGTGGATGATCTCGGGTGCGCCGGAAGGTTAGGCAGATCCTGCTCATCATGTGTCGAAAGTCATAAATCGATTGAGAGAAAACAAATCCTGGTTATAAACTTAAACCGAGGGAAACACATCAAATATATGCCTTATGTTTGATTGACTATTAAATAGAACCGGTGTTAAAACTTCTCCAAAATGAATCGATCAATGTTTTAAAATATCTTTCTCGTATAAATAGCCTTTAAAAACTAAAAATACTTCCCTAAAAACTCTCATTAGTTATATTTTCAATATTATCTAAACATTTGCTTTCAAATTTAAAGCGAATTCGTAAGAAGAATACAATTCACACTACGAGGAAGTTTGAGTTTGTATCTAAACTGCTTGCCTTGTTTTTTGTTATCAGTTGCATATATTCTTTATCTATTTTACCGTCGCAGTCATTGTCTAAACCATCACCATAAACTGATTTCGTAGATATACATGCATGCAACAATAGTATAATTTAACATGATAGCACATCAATTGTACTAGAATAAAATCGTTTATCTTTGATTTGAAAAGTAAGAGGTTTTCAACCTTTTTTCTTAAGTAACCTATAAACATTATGTAGCATCTAGTTTACGCGTAACATGCACATCCGACATATATATTTGACAAATCTTTATTTGCAAATTACTGTTTACAAGTTATAATGTATGTTGTATGTACATAACAGGTTCTATGCTACGAATTTTGTGTTATAAAAATGCAATAACAAAAATACCGAAGAACTCCGAGGAAAATTCAAAACGGAAAATCCGTAATCAAAATGCAAAAGCTCAAACATCAAACGAATTGATAAAAACTGTGATATCCTGACGTTGTACAGGCATTTTCTCTGTAGAAAATGATGGTTTATACCTGGTTTTATAGCTAGCCAAACCTCTCACTTGTATGACATTCGCATTTTCATTATATTAACAACGATGTGTGAACATAACAAACAAAAATGTCAAAATATGGGTACAACAGTCAACATTGCTATTTATGTATAAAAATATATAAATAATAAACAAACAGGCAGAACCTGCAAATCACGTTTGTTAGAAATCTTACCGCGTTGATATTTGCTAATCTCATTCCTGTGGGAAGAGCATATGATTCATGGTAGGCATGCTCATAAACATAACTTCCAATTATGGTATAAGAATCTTTGTGAACAACAGTATGGAATCCCCTTGGAATGTGCACGTACGTACCAACAATAGGTGTTTTCTCTATTGGGTTCCATTTTGTTGTCTTAGGTAATTGGTTTTCGTCCAGAAGTAGTCCGTCTTTCTTAGTTGAATCGATCACCAGCATAACTTGATGTTCATATCGAAAATATTCCGGATGTGAGTATTCTGCAGTAGCAAAGGTATATTTGAAATTGAACAATTCGTATGGTGGAATAATCAACATTGACGCATCAGTCGAATCACTGATGACTGTTTGACCTAAAACAAACTGTGCTATGCAATAAAATTGAGAATGGAAATGGGGAATGTGTCAAAGAGACAACAACCCGCCCAAATAAAAAACAACAGCAGAGGGTCACCAACAGGTCTTCAATGTAGCGAGAAATTCCCGCACCCGGAGGCGTCCTTCAGCTGGCCCCTAAACAAATATATACTAGTCCAGTGATAATGAACGCCATACTAATTTCCAAATTGTACACAAGAAACTAAAATTAAAATAATACAAGACTAACAAAGGCCAGAGGCTCCTGACTTGGGACAGGCGCAAAAATGCGGCGGGGTTAAACATGTTTGTGAGATCTCAACCCTCCCCCTATACCTCTAACCAATGTAGTAAAGTAAACGACAAAGTAAACAGGCTTTGTTTCATTGATTGACTTGTATGAACTAGATGGAAGTGTAATTTGATTCCAGTCACCCGCTTTTGCAAGAATTAATGATGATAAACCTGCAATTCTAACTTCAGTGTTGTCTTCACTAGCTACAATACGACAGTAGTTCCCTACGGTTCTTTTTGGAATTGGAGCTGTCATGAATTTTCTCCCCCATGTATCAACTGGAGGAAGCTGTTCTACCAGATGGTCATTTTTTATAACACAAAATTCGTAGCATAGAACCTGTTATGTACATACAACATACATTATAACTTGTAAACAGTAATTTGCAAATAAAGATTTGTCAAATATATATGCCGGATGTGCATGTTACGCGTAAACTAGATGCTACATAATGTTTATAGGTTACTTAAGAAAAAAGGTTGAAAACCTCTTACTTTTCAAATCAAAGACAAACGATTTTATTCTAGTACAATTGATGTGCTATCATGTTAAATTATACTATTGTTGCATGCATGTATACCTACGAAATCAGTTTATGGTGATGGTTTAGACAATGACTGCGACGGTAAAATAGATAAAGAAATATGTAACTGATAACAAAAAACAAGGCAAGCAGTTTAAGATACAAAATCAAACTTCCTCGTAGTGTGAATTATATTCTTCTTACGAATTCGCTTTAAATTTGAAAGCAAATGTTTAGATAATATTCACAGTGTAGATACTATTCTGTACGCTATCCGGAAGTCGCGATTTTCGAAGCGATGATTTCCAACTGGCTAACAGGACGGTTTTGCCTACGGTAATTTTTCTCATCATTTGTTTACTCCTATATCTACAAAGTGCTTTGGACATCTTCAAGGTATATATAGCATCATAAATATGAGTTACTGTAACAAAAACATGCATTAGAATATAAAATATACGTGTGCATCACATCAACTTGGTAGAAAAAAGTTAAATCGATGGACAATTTTGCTCTCGTAGTACAAAGCAAATAATCTTTTATTGCAAATATTTGCATCAGTTTACAGTTAAATATATACTGTTTCAATATTCTTTCCGTATTTAAGTAGAATATTCGTATTTCCCATAAAAAATATGTTTTCCTTGAGGATCCCAAAATAAATTACTGTACGATCAGTCTAGAACTGACTGTATTCTAGAAGCGATTTCAGATTTTTTGACTGTATGACCAGTCGTGATTTTGAAGAAAAAACAACAGCAATTTGAAGGTATATACATGTACGTGTATATGTGATGTTATGAACTATCAAGGGAACTATAACGTGTAATTACTTTCATCAGACAATACAAATATATTTCTGATGAATTTTTTACATGGCAAAATAATTGTATTTTTGTTCCATCAGTCTTATTTAAAATCAAATGCCTAAAACGTAATACATGATTCGCTTGTGAACTTTGTAATAGTGTATCGTTACAGTTATCTGTTTATAGCTATTACATTTTTAAAGATTATTTACACCGTCCTCCGTTGACCAATTGATGATAACATAAATAACAAAAAATGGATAAAGACAGCTTTGTGTAGGGGGTTAATTCGTGTGATATAATTTTGGTAAGTTTACAGTAATAGAAGGTCCATAATGCATTTATCCAGTCAAAATGGAGCAATTTCAGAAAACTTTAATGATTGGTTTAGGAGGTGTTGGAAATACCTGATGGGTGCCCCCATATAATGCAATGTTCAAGTCCGTATCTTATGTAAAGTAACCCCATAAAAGATTTTTACTAAAATTCGAAATAGACGGCGCACAATACAGTCATTATCATTTATGATAAGGAATCCGAATAAGATTAATTAATAGTTGTATTAATGACGGAGTAAAAAAAAGTCCCTTTTTTTAACTATCAATGCATTTGTATGGGAACATATATTTGAAATCCCCTTTTCTCCTGGATTGGACACCTCTCCATTTAAAAATGGCCAGAACCCCCATGTATATAAAGTGGTTTATGAGGAGATGCGCTTACAAAACCGGCGACACATATTGTACCGGTCCAACGGACGAACGGAAAGACGGACTTCTTTATCACTATAACCCTCCGCTTGACAAAGTGGTGTACAATTGAGTGTCAAAGAGACAGCTCTACATCTTAAACAAAGTGAAGGAACTGGGATCAATTATAGGCTACAGTACGGCCTCGAATGTGTGTAAATACATGCATTTTTATTTAACAACTAAATCTGTGTGTTTGTACAATTCTGAGTATAACGGAGGACATTTCTGAAACTTATATACTAGTATACATCAAACCTTCTTCTTATTTTAGCAACATTTAAACATCCGTATACGTAATGTAGTAAGTCGAGTACACCCTATTAAGCTAACAAATGTTTCATAAGTGTTCAGGATGTGAATGCATTAAAATATATTTGTGTTATTTAGAAAAATGTCACCTTCTAATGTATCGTAAATAACTTTGAAATCACCACTAGAATACAGTGACATAAAGATTGATCATACAGTTTTAAAATATACAAGCGAGACTGATCGTACAGTGAGAAATTCAAACAAGTGTAATTTTCTTATTTCTGGCTTCAAAGATCTGGTTGAAACTTTTACCACCACTTGAAATATACTTCATTTAGTTAATTAAGTCTGGTTTTTACGTTAATTTGTACACTAAGAGGGTAAAAAGATTGTTCTTAGATTCGCCGACTGATTTTTCTTAGTGATGCACTTGAACATCTCTTGATTAAGGCAAAGATACGAATAATGAATGTGCGGAATTTAATTCTAAACCATTTGAGAATATCGATGTCGGCTGAATTAATCATTAAGCAATGTACAGATGATCAACTTACCGTTTAATTCAGTATACCCATCAAATTTAAAATGTGATTCAAAAAGTTCTCGCTTCGAAAATCGCGACTTCCGGATAGCGTACAGAATAGTATCTACACTGTGATATTGAAAATATAACTAATGAGAGTTTATAGGGAAGTATTTTTAGTTTTTAAAGGCTATTTATACGAGAAAGATATTTTAAAACATTGATCGATTCATTTTGGAGAAGTTTTAACACCGGTTCTATTTAATAGTCAATCAAACATAAGGCATATAATATTTGATTGCAATTAATATCATTAGATAACATGGAATAATAATTCGCTAACATTAATTGATGATAATCGAGACTAATAATGCTAGGTACACTTAAGTTACTTCTAAGTAACAAGAAGTGTTAATGCACGATAAATAATAATATCAATTTTAATTACAGTGGTCAATCAAAATCAAAGATTCTTTTAACATTTTTAAACAGTAAAATGTATTTTAAAAGCAGACTGTTATTGCTCGTACACTCAAAATTTTCTCAAATATTTTTTTCTATTATGTTGCATTGTAGAAACAAATTATTTGGTTAATTGGATCAAACCAATGTTTGGAATAATTTAGATGGTACGGAGTTATAGTTACGAAACTGTTGTCAGATCATTAAAGATGACATATTTTGGTTTTAATATTGATTCACTCATAGGGTCTTTGCATTGGAAATAAACACATTTATTCTAAAACCAGTTTTTGGCATGATACATGTTATGTTCTTCATATATATTTTATGATGGTATGACACTAAATCCATAACAGGAGGGATACTGCTGAATATTCATATGATAATGAAATAAGCTTTCAGTCAATTTAATTGAGGTCTGGTGCTACCATATTAGTAACCGCTAGTAGTCTTTTTTAATGTATGTATCATTGTCATTAAACTCAGTTTCTTTTGTTACCTATTGTGACATTTTTAAACTGTCTCACTTAACTATTGCTGTCTGTTTGGTTTTTCTACAGTGGCTAGAGGTATAGAGGGACAGTTGGGATCTCACAAAACATGTTTAACTCCGCCCGCATTTTTGCACATGTCCCAAGTCAAGAGCCTCTGTAGCTTGTTAGTCTTGTATGATTTTTTTTAAATCTTATCTCAATATGTTTTTGAGTTTAGTATGAAGTCAAGTATCACTGAACTAGTATACCGTTTGTCTGTAGATGCCAGCTGAAGCTCTCATCCAGGCTTTTTGTGTGCTGAAGACCCATTGGTGGCCTTCGGCTGTTTTCTGCTTTTTAGTCGGGTTGTTGTCTCTTTGACACATGCCTAATTTCCACTCTCATTTTCATTTACTTTAATAGTCTTTAACTTTTTGGTTTTGCACAGTTGTTGTAGTTGCCATTACAACATTAAGCTGAATATTCGGATATGTGTTCAATATATATCAGGGCTTCAGTTATTTTCCTTCTGACGTTGTATCCAAATAATAAAGAAATACTTGCATGTTAGATTTTATATTTGTTAACTATGAGTAAATACACAGTGCGAAAGTAACAAGTGTAGGTCTATTTATATGTCAACAGCAGTTTCAAATTCTTATTTTAATCTTTTTTGACAGTACAGATGATGATGACGATGGAAGGCTTGAGGAAGATTGTACCGATCCTATTACAGGTATTCAGATAATATCACACAGTATTTAATTGTTCGGTTACTTTATTGAGACAACGCATAACACACGAAAACTTTAAGTTGTTTTCTTTTAAAACATGTTAAAACAAAAACAGTTACAACCATTATTTTTAGAAAAGAAGTTTAAAAAATCCATGTGCATAAATATTGAATCATATTGTATTAGTGGAGTAGAAAATGTTAACCAATTCGAAGCAATTGGCCACTCCTAAAAAGGAATTGTTGTGCCTGCTTGTCCGTTCGGCGAATAATTCATTAGTTTGTCTGTCTGTTTCACTTCATTTCAGCGACTCAATTTTAGTGAAATTTTTACAGAACCTTTAGTATTGGATGACATTATGCACCTTCATATTTTAGAATAATTGTTTTGTCAGTGTTTCATTTATTTCTTATAAAAAACTTAAACAATGTAATGTCTGAAAGACAATTTAAATCGTTATCCTTCTATAACAATGAAATACACTATAGAAGCCTTCTTACATAATGCCATTTGCATTTCCTGTTTTATTTAGCGAATTATCTAATTGTTAAGAGTTTAATAAGCAAAAGATGGAATTGACTTAACTTGGGAATTTGATGGGTATTTGCACTCTTCTCAAGAGATTTTTGGTGAAAATATTTTTTTAGTATTATGTATGTTGTAATTGTGTTTCCGTCTCTTGTTCCTGTTGTGTTTACTATGCCTTAGTAATTAGGAAGAACAGCTGTTAATCGATGCTGTAAGATAGTAAATCCCTGACTTCCAAACCAAAACTTTTTTTAGTTGATGGCTTTTGGGGTTCTTGGGGTCCATGGTCTGTTTCGTTTTCAGTCACCTGTGGCAAAGGTGTGCAGTTTCGAATCAGAACATGTGATAATCCAGCTCCAACGTATAGAGGAAAAAATTTAACTTGAAGCCGACACGATATTATGCCTTGTTATACAAGAGTGAATTGTCCTAGTGAGTATACAAATATGAGTTTAAAATTTCTTTTCAAATTTGCTGCTTTTCTTAAAAAAACTATTAAATTTTTGAATACTTTAATTTAGTTAAGTTCATCCTACAACATTGTTTCTTTCAGATAACCTGAAAATAATCAATATCAATGTGTCAGTACTGGAAAAGAGCGGCCAACGATACTAAAATGACACTCAAACTTAGAAGTCTAAAATAAATTGACAATGCAATGGCAAAAAAACGGGAAAAAATTACCGAAAGACAACATAAATTAATGACTCAGTAACACGAACCCCATTAAATACCAGGGATGACATCTTGCTCTACGTATTGCACTTGCCGTGCTGTTCATATAAATACACACCCGATGATAAATCAAGTTCAGTTGTGACATTTGAAGAATATGTATTTCATAATAAGTAAGAAGCTAAGCTCCGAATTATTATAAATCTTATGTTAATAAGTTAGGAAGGGGTTTCGTGGAGAACTTGTAAGTCCCGAAGAAATGAGGTTCTCCGTGGTTTTAAACTTCATTCTTTATTCGGCTTTCTAATTTTACCGATTCGAGTGTTACTGGTGTGTTTTTTGTATACGAAACGTGTGTTTGATGTATAAAACAAATCTAATAATGGTATATATGGAGAGGTATTTTTAGCATTTGGCAGATAGGATTAACATATAACAACCATAATTGAGGCAGTGTGCTAACAGCTATTGTTTGGCATCTAAATGTGCATAACGTAAAATGATTAAAAACAGTAAATGGTTCGGTTCATTTTATTTCTGATATTTGACAGACATATACCTTGTACTTTCTAAATGTTTGTGGCAGATATAATTTTTTTAGATTCTCGAATTTAGTGGTTCAAAACGGGGTCTCATCATACCTTTTCTTCTATTAGAAACAATATAAAACATTCATTGAACAGAAAATATTGGTTAATGTAAGCAGATTAAACGATAATGTGTATTTCCTTCAAAGAAAAACCAGATTACATTACAAACACAATTAAATTTTATATAATTCAAATTCAAATTCAAATTCAAATATTTATTGCCATGTAAACTTTAAACATTAAGTTTGTGACATACAAAATAATAAACAATATAACTATATTTCGCATATATATATATACACAATCATTCATTTACAGTAAATATTCCAGTGTCCCCTGTCCTCAGTTCTAATGACCTTTTGATGTAGGACCCCAATTTATTTACTTGTGATGGTGTTGATGGATTGAGTATAAAAATCAACTTTTCTTCATCAGATAAATCTTTAACAGAAAAATTAAAATCCAAATTGTTAAAAAAGTTATTTCTTAGTTCCATATTTAATTTACAATCTAATATAAAATGTTTTTCGTTTTCTAATGTTTTACATTTAAGGCATAATCTCTGCTCTCTAGGAATATTAGTATGTCTGCCTTTTTCTATATTTAAATTATGGTCACTAATTCTTAGTTTTGTTATTAATTTTCTATATGTAAAGTTTGATGTTCTTAAATAGTCTTCAAAACGTAAATTTTGTTTAAGATTCTTATATAAATAAAGTTTACTTTTTTCATCAATGTTTTGTATCTTATCATGTATCAAATTTTCAAAGTAGTTTTTAGAGCTTGTTTTTATATAAACTTTAAATGAATTATTTATTTTTTTGTCTGAACTAGTATTTTGTTGAATTTGTGCTATATCTAAATTAAGTTCACTTAAAATATTTTTTACATATGTAAACCAGGAGTATACTCCTTCTGAGTCTAAGTTTTTACTAAGCGTGTAAGCTTCTTTCAAAAGAGGATTTAACTTACAGCATTCAAATCTCTTTAAATATAATAAAGTTTGTGTTTTAATATTAAATTCTATAGGAAGTCTCCCCAATTCAGCTCTAGTTGCAAGATTAGATGCATACTTTCTAGTTCCTAGTAAAAATTTACAAAAATGCAAGTGTAATTTATCAATTGGACTTTTTTCTGCAAAACTTAAAATATCTACTTCTTTTCCAGAATTTAAAGCTCTATTTTTTGCTCTAAAAAGAGATATATATGTGTCTAAATATGTAACTTCAGAGTTGTATATCATTATTGGTTTTATGAGGGAATCAAAGAGGTGGCATGCAACTTTGACTGGTAAATTATTCAAAGACTTTGTGTATGCTTTCAACCCAAATAATGCTTTTTGGGCTTTTTTGACAAGTTCTTTAGTACTATGAGACATGTTGCCATTGCATTTAATATATACATGATAGCATTGTTATTTTTAGTAAAATTACCAAACCGAAAATATAACAATCATCTAGACGATTTTTGTTGTTTTCTTCCATCTTGTATTCCAAACTTGTTATAACCAGCGTACAAAAGTCATACAAATTTTTGTTGGTTCTCAGAACTTATATAATTTGTTTGTTAAACTGTTAAATCATCAACCCTTGTTATGATTTTAACGTTAATATGATTGCAGACAACATCTTCATTATAATAACATTAACGGTACCAATTTTCCTGCACCAGATGCGCATTTCGACAAAACATGTCTCTTCAGTGATGCTCGTGGCCAAAATATTTGAAACCCAAAGCTTATATAAAAGATGAAGAGCTATAATCCAAAGGTCCAAAAAGTATAGCCAAATCCTTGAAAGGAATCAGAGCTTTGCATGAGGGAGATACATTCCTTAATTTATAATAACTAGAACACACCCGCGAAATCGCGGGCATATATACAGCTTGTAAACTGTTGTAGGATGATTTTTTGTAAAAGATATTATGTATGGAGAATTTCACAAAAGGTATCAAAAACCCTCTCCCTAAAGTCCGATATGTGTTTCATTTCTGTTAAATTCAATTATTTACGTGTTTCGTGCCTCAGACCACAATTATTCTTCTCCTTTGCTACAATGCTTCTTTTGGTAAAAGTCAAATCAAATTAAAAATTTGCACCGTTTCAAACTTGAAATAAATGTAACTGCTTATATATAGACCATTATTAGTCTAATAAAATAGGCTTCTAGAACTATCCATCGGTGGTTTTTCTTTTGAGAGCCCTATTAACATGCCAATGGTAGGATATGAATATTGTATAAATGACTAAGACCGACTAAGGCTTTTTTGAGGGGTGGTCGGAGGGGTCCTAATCCCGAAATCCCGGGCTTAAAACAATAAAATTCCGAGATGCAGAATTGAAAGAAATTCATATCCCGAAATCTCGAAATCGAAAAATATATTCCCGGATCCCGTAAGGATCAATCCCCAAAGCCCGAGCTTAAAAACACCAAATCCCGACGCCTCGAAAAGGTCCTGCCTCCCTCTAATCTCTACCTTACTTTCGTTTTTGCCAAATTACTTTTTTCCCTTTCAACAATAAATTAGTATGCCCCTTTTATGGGCATTATGTTTCTAGTCTGTGCATCCGTTCGTTCGTTCGGTCGTCAATCCGTCCGTCTCTCCCGCTTCAGGTTAAAGTTTTTGGTCAAGGTGGACTTTCTATACTAACATAGAAAGTCCCTGACAAAATACAGAGAGTCTCCATATATTAAAGTATTACAATCGTAGTTTACATGTAGATAAACGCAAAAAATAATTGTCCTCTCTAAGGAGGTATAATAGTTGTGGTTCTTGCGATCTAAACACCATGATATGAAACGCGAAAAATAATTGTCCTCTCTAAAGAGGTATAATGGGATTTGATTATTGCGATCTAAACACCATGATATAGAGAACGCTCTGAATGGCTTATTTATTTTTCATTTTTGTTATCTATCATATGACTGGTTGTACTTGTGTCACATGTTTTACGTATTTTAATATATATGCAACTGGTATGACCCCTTTAATAGTAAACATTTCAAAGAAAACAGTAGACAGAATACAGAGAGTCTCTATATATTAAAGTAGTTTATCATATACTTAGCATTAATATGATAGCTTTTGCATATGTGTAATGGGCGGAAGTGCGCAAGCCATATCTTCCCACCCGGGCTGATAACCCATGAAAAATAATTGTCCTCTATAAGGAGGTAAAATAGTTGTGGTTCTTGCGATCTAAACACCATTTCCTTTCTGTAATCTATCATACGATTGGTTGTATTTGTGCATGTTTCAAACCGAAAGTCTTATCTATGACTAAAATTTAGTGTGATGACGGAATCATATCCGGACTCCTTTTTTGTCGTTTTTCTCCCAAAATAACTCAATCTGAATAATCATAAGAATGGATGACAAATGCGACTATGCATTTTACCTATAGGGCACAGAGGCAAGATGATTGATTTATTGTGGAAGGAAGAGAAGCGACACACACAATGAGGTCTTCTCGTTTAATAGTATAGATTTCTAACATATTGTAACAGCAAATTTAAATAATACAAAAATCCGTATTTTCATGCCAGTACCGAAGTACTGGCTAATTGGCTGGTGGATACCCTCGGGGACTAACAGTCCACCAGCAGAGGCATCCACCCAGTGGTAGTAATAACATTAACGGTACCAATTTTCCTGCACCAGATGCGCATTTTGACAAAACATGTCTCTTCAGTGATGCTCGTGGCCAAAATATTTGAAACCCAAAGTTATCTACGTTCATATCCGTAGATATGGATATTTTAACACCCTGAAGTATCCAAGTACATCCTGAGGCGCATGTACAGGATACTGAAGGGTGTTAAAATATCCATATCTACAGATATGAACGTAGAAAACGAATTTATCCCCGGTCTTAGTCTAAATCTGGCGATGTTGAGAGAAATTCGACCACAAAGTTTAACGTGAAAGTAACGTTTTTTTCATTTTTTAAATATCTTTTATTGAAATTTGGGATTTTGACATATTTTTAATGGGGTGTAGGGTACTACCTTTGGTAGAACACTACAGGTAGACAAATATAAGACGTTTTTAATCTAAAGAGAGAGAAAGTGGAATACGTCGAATTTGGCAAAGTTGTGAGAGTTACCTCATAGACGTTGTGTTGTCAACTTTGGTCATTTGCATAGCTAGGTCAGTAGTCCTATTCATTGACAATGTGACAGAATAGTAATGCATTTACAAAACGAGTGCTAATAGTTGACATAATAAGATAAAATCGTAAGTGGATTAAATTACCTATTATACAGACATCATGGATAATCTACAGAATTGATATTTCATTAAGGAACAACCATGAAACTAAGGAAAACCCGCGTGAATTTTCCCGATGTAATGGTTAGCAACGTCCCGGGATATGGGTAAGCAACACTCAGGGGCTTTGGGTTTTGTAACGACATGCGTTAACCAATCAAAATCCTAGAAATATACTAAGCCGGGGATAAATAAAATTACTTACCACAAAGACCAAACGTAGCGGACAACGTTGTCTAAGGGCTGAACCACTGCAGACATGACTATCAGTACATTAGATATATGTAGCATCTACACAGTGCGTAACAGGAACCTTGGTTGTTGTAGGAACTTAAATTGTAAAAGTTCTTTATCTTAGTGTATTTATACAATCAACAGACACAGCTAATATCTTAAGAATGATGAAAAAAAACAATAAATATTGAGAAATAATACTACAAATATACTGAACATTGTAAATGTTTGATAATTTCTGTTTTTCGATTTTTATATATGTATATGATACTTTTTTGTATGTTTGCAAATGTTGCTTCTCTTCAATTGATTGACAAATCCTTGTTAACTGAATTGTTTGAGTGTATACAAGAATACAAGAAGGAATAGATGAGCTGAGACAAGAACAACTTTGCTTCAGAAGGGTTTAAAGCACTACCGAACAACTTTTCACTTTGAGAAACATCATAGAACAATGTTCGAAATGGAATGCTCCTTTGTACATCAACTTCGTAGACTTTGAAAAGACGTTTGATTCCATCCACAGGGAAAGCTTATGGTCCATCTTAAAAACTTACCACATCCCAGACAAACTCATCACAGTTATAAAACTCTTTTTTGAGAGTGCAGTCATAGAAGAAGGAATACAATCGGAATGGTTTAAAGTAAAGACTAGAGTAAAACAAGGATGTGTGATGTATTTTAAAATTGTTTGTACGCACATTGAACGACAAATTTATGTGACGTATAAAATTTTCTGACGTCAGACACTCAAATCAATAAATGTGTTCGTAGATAGTAGATGTTTTTGTGTTCTGTTAAATTGTTCCTTTTAAAATTGTTAAACGATGATAACTGATGTACCCATATTTTGACTATTATATTTATTGTGTCTGTTTATTTAACGCATCAATGTAAAAATATCGGAAATTGATGAGACTGTCATTAAAGTGAGAGGGTTAGCGCTATAGAACCAGGTTTAATCCACCATTTTCTACATTTGAAAATGCCTGTACCAAGTCAGGAATATGACAGTTCTTGTCCATTCGTTTTTGATGCGTTTTGTTATTTGATTTTGCCATGTGATTATGGACTTTCCCAATTGATCTTCCTCTAAGTTCAGTATTTTTGTGATTTTACTTTTTTCTTATTTCTGTTAGCAATTGACTATGTCATTAAACAAACAATTAAAGATCACGAAACAGGAATTAGATGGAAATTTACCACTAAACTAGAAGATCTTGATTTTGCTGACGACCTAGCACTAATGTCTTCCAAATTCCAACACATACAACTGAAAACAGATAAACTTCAAGAAAATGCCATCAAAATAGGACTAAAGATAAACACCTCTAAATTAAAAGTAAGGAAAACACCACAAATAACAACCCAGTGAAGTTAAATGAGAAAGACCTAGAGAATGTTGATACCTTCACTTACCTAGGGGGAATAGTAACACCAAAAGGTGGCTGTGACAATGACATGGACAACAGGTTGAAGAAACCCGAAGGCCAATTTAGTGGGCTAAAAAAAATATGGAGGTCATCGGTACTGTTATTTAAAACAAAGGTCAGGTTATTTAAGGGCATACGATACAGTTTTGATCCCGTATTTAACTTTTGATCATTTGCATGTAGGCTATTTTTACCTGATTAAATCAAATATGCAATAAAAAATATACCTTCATGTGACTTTTTGAGTAAATTGAGGTTCAAATATCAGATATTTCCTAAAAAATACGGATTTGTGGACGTATTTTTCCTTTCGATAGAAATACATAACTTTTTTGTTTAAAAAAATGTAAAAGATAAACACGATCTGTTTTTTTTAAATCATTTGTAATTTATGTGTTATATAAATATTGCATAAATTTGTACATTTTATTTTTACAAATAACTCAAATTAATCAAATGATCATGAATGTAGGAAAAACCCGTCATTTTTTGCTGTATATTAATCAAAATTTAAAAGAACTGCACAATTTACGAAAATTGGTACACATAATCTTCTAATGTAATCAAACCAAATGTCATTTTAAAAAAGAGGGGTCCATGAACTCGTTTTTCAGTTAAATCAGTTTGAATGATAAAAATCAGCCGAAAACTGCATCTTTTCCCGATAAGTCACCGTTTGACGTCGCGAAAAAAAACCAATTTACGTTAGCAACCAAACTCCGGACAGTGATCGTTTCCGTTCCGGAACTTTTTTCCCTTACTCCATCAATTAGATCACCTTGAGACTGAAAGAACATCACTTGGATGGAAAAGCTGAGCTACAGAAAGAACAGCAGCTAAAGACCGTGTAAAATGGAAAAAAAAATGTATCAGGGCCCGTATGCATAAAGCTACTTAAGTTAAGATTTTCCTTAGTAAACACTTAAGTAAAGGAAACTCCGCCCTTTTTATCTAAGTGGTATGCATAAAAAATCTTAAACTAAGTATTTCCTAAGTAAAATCTTAGTTGTTTTAAGTCACGCCCACAAAACTTAAGTGGTATGCATAAAACTCCTTATACTAAGGAAACGCCTAAGATAACACTTAAGTCTTAAATGCCGACCGGCATGAAGAGGATAGGTGAGGTGAGATATTCAATTATTCTGTCACAAATTTCAATTACAATGAATCAATAAATCTTGATGTTATATTAGATTTTAGTATTGAATAGAAATACAAAGTCCTCCCCATTAGACATGCATCTATTTTGGTGGATATGTGTCTCATTGGCAATCATACCACATCTATTTATCTTTATATTTTTCAAGATTAAAAAGTATAAACGAAATGTCTTGTAATTCCAATGATTTCCTTTCTAAAACCTGAATTTAAAAACTTTCAAATGTGTTTTTTCCTCCATTGTTATAATAAAAAATGTACTGTACCTCGACATGTGGTTGCATGAATAACGCCTTGTATAATGGAAGAATGCAAGGTGTTGAAATCCGAGACAAGTATAACATGATTATCATCTGTTGCTATCCGTTGTAGCTCTGGTATGGACAAGGCACCACCAATTCTAATGACAAAAACAACAAGATTCTGTCTATGTAATCTAGCAGCGTCAGCAATCGTTTTTATTGGATCAGTCGATTTGCCGTCAGTAATAATAACCAAAACATCTATCATCCCTGTTTCCCGCGGCTTTAGTAAAAGCGTTGTCCTGTGCCCATCTTATAGCGTCGCCTGTATTTGTATATTTGGCGGTATATCTTATACGCTGAATAGCGGCTTCTCGGGAAAGTTGACTGGTGTAAGAGTTCATGTAAAAAATTTCATAAACAGTTTTTGAAAAAGCAGCTACTCCTATCTGCACATTATTTGACCCAATCGTAAATGTACGTGCAAGTCCTTCAACAAATGCTTTTTCTTCATTAAAATGAAGGGTGTAGAAATGTCTATATTCTTTTATTCGGCAGTAAACTCTTGTTAAAATGCAACGTTTTTTTAAGATGTACGGGATGTATAAATACTCAGCCATGCTTGGTAGAAATCCAATGCCTAGTGTATAATGAATGTCTATATAAATGATCTTTTAGACTCAATGTAACAACACAGACATCAACCCAGAAAGTGACTGTATCTTCATAGTTGTCAATTATATTGGTATTTATTTTTTACACCCTGTGAAAAACTAAATGTTAATGTTTCGTTTTCTTTTTTGGTTAATTCTAAATATGTGGTCAACACCTCTTTAGACAAGGTCGACACTAGCGGACCTAGTTTTTCCCATAATGTCAGAGTTTCTGAAATTTTTAACAGTAAATAATATGTTTCACAATAATATTTACTTTGTACCATGCATATCTCCCCTGTAATGGCGCTGCCCATGGAAAACATTGACGAGTAAAAAAAGTATAGTTTCACCCAGTTTACATGTAATTTACAACAAAACTTTGTACCGTTGATGCACACGTAATGTCCAGAAGATGAGTTAATTCAAAGTTTGTGCATGAAATGTTATTGAGAGGGGATTTTTGAACTTTTACAAGTAACAAGGTACGAGACTCCTATCGCCTATATAACTGAAAACTACTTTCTTTTTTATGACTATGGCTACCGTTGAGTCTATTTC
Organism: Mytilus edulis; assembly: GCF_963676685.1. Taxonomy (NCBI): domain Eukaryota; kingdom Metazoa; phylum Mollusca; class Bivalvia; order Mytilida; family Mytilidae; genus Mytilus; species Mytilus edulis. The sequence goes on from NC_092348.1 coordinate 36,728,590, forward strand.
TGAACTGAAGCAGCTTATTATTGGTATAGACGGAAAAGTAGGAATATTATCCAACAAGCTAGACAATATAGAGGACCGCTTCACACGCATAGTAACTGAAATAAATCTGAGGTAGATGAGGTTAAAACTGATGTTATAAACACAAAACTTGAGGTTCAAAAGTTACGGGAGGACCATCTTGAGCTAGAAAAAGGTGCAGGCCACATTGAACTAGAAATTAACAGGGTAGCAGATAAGAAGTTGAATATTTTTAGAACAAGTCTAGAAAAAAAATTTCTATTCTGCATGAACAACAGGTTTTGTTAGAAAACATGAGAGAAAATACAACGCCCTTGTTTATGGAGTGCATGCCAGAAAGTGATAATGAAGATATACATGCGGTTCTTAATATATATTTCATTCAAGATCTAAAAATAGATAAAGAAAAGGCCGAAAGCTTCCCTATTGCCAATGCTCATCGTATTCCATCTAGGCAAACATCAGACCAGATTAGAAGGCCTGCCCCTATAATTGTCCGCTTTATCCATCATGGAGACAAGCAGTATACCCTATCTAAAGGTTATAACTTGTCAAACAAACACATGCGCATTGTTGATGATTTACCCCCAGTTATGAAAGAATCTAGGCATGAGCTTGCAAAGCTGGCTTACAAAATTAGGAATGAGGAACATCTGCAAACAAGAATCAAGGTTGTCGGAACCCGTATTCTCCTATAAACACGTACAAACTCAAAAGATAATTGGTTTCTTAGGAGGGAGGCTCTCTGTTGCTTACCTTATAAATGAGGATTGTTTGTTTTGATTTTGCAACCATGATACACTGAATTTACTTTTGAAAATATATTGACAGTCATTGAAATGTATTTAAATAACAAGCGCAAACAATGTATATAATTTCTTCTCTTGACAAGCATGCTTGTTATTTATTTGAATGTTTCATGTTTTTCCCGCCAGCTATTTAGATCTATAAATGAATATATACATATATATCCATGTTTCTTAAACTATGTACTTATTATATATATTTCAGGTTTAAAAAAAAAAGAACAGTAAGTAAAAAGTGCGCTTGTTTGATGTTTTTGCATTTTCTTATTCTATTTTTGGTGGTTTGTGCTTATCTTTTTTTTTGATGTTGTGTGCACATCTTTTGCTATTTATGTTGTGTTTTTGCTTTGATTTTTTTTATTTATGTTTTGCTTGAGAAAATAGTTGCATTGTATTAGCTTTTTTTGATTTGCAAATTTCCTGCTTTTGCTTTGTATTTAAACCAAAATATATGCCTTTAGCATGTTTAGCATGTTGTTATCAAACTTGACAATTCACCGTTTCACAAGCTAAAGGTCAATTATCAATTGAAAATGATTATTCTTGAAATTTAGATGTACATGTACTAACAAAACTTTAAGCCAATTAAGTTACATTATATTATTCATAAACCAATCAAAATAATTTGGTGTACGTTTTACTCACATTGCGTTAGATTCTGAGATGGCGAATTAATTTCATATTGATATATCTGATATATATAGGTTCAATAGATAATAGATTTACTTATGCACACATGTAATGATGTACAATAACTCTCGCTATATTACCATGACTTACTTACATGTATCCTGGTAAAGAAAATTAATTGGTTCAAAATGACGGCTACATATAATAAAATATGATACATGTACATAATATGTGGAAACACTCGTCTAGACGAGGGTTTCTTATCGTCGAGTTGCAAGTTGCGAGTTAAGAAAGTCGAGTTGCGAGTTGAGCAAGTCGAGTTTCGAGTTACAAAAGTCGAGTTGCGAGTTACGAAAGTCGAGTTGCGAGTTACGAAAGTCGAGTTGCGAGTTACGAAAGTCGAGTTGCGAGTTACAAAAGTAGAGTTGCGAGTTACAAAAGTCGAGTTGCGAGTTACGTTGCGAGTTACAAAAGTCGAGTTGCGAGTTAGGAAAGTCGAGTTGCGAGTTAGGAAAGTCGAGTTGCGAGTTAGGAAAGTCGAGTTGCGAGTTAGGAAAGTCGAGTTGCGAGTTACAAAAGTCGAGTTGCGAGTTTCAAAAGTCGAGTTGCGAGTTTCAAAAGTCGAGTTGCGAGTTACAAAAGTCGAGATGCGAGTTACAAAAGTCGAGTTGCGAGTTAAGAAAGTCGAGTTGCGAGTTAAGAAAATATTGTTTACACCGAATTTTCAGGTTTGATTCACATTTGATAAACAAAACATGCATGCACCTGAACTTAGTTATTCCCGTGATTGTGGGATTTGAAACAGTTTATGTGATACTTATTTATTAGAGTCTAATATAAGTTAAGTTCTGGAAGCATTTAAAAAAAATAATGTATCCTTAATGGACGAGATCGATCTTATTTAATTCAATGCGTTTACACTACAACAAAAAAAGAACCGATCTGACCATAAATTACCTTTCGTAAACAAATAATCCTAAAAATAGAATAGTAAAGGAAATTCTGCATCTCGCGCAAACTATAATAACACATTGCAAAATCATTGAGAAAATAGTTTGCTCATTGGAATTTCGTATGGACTTATTAATCATTATTTTGGATCGTACATCACAAGTCATTAAACAAAGATATGTGTGTAAACTATATATCTATCGCTAAATAACGAACGGCCAATGCGTTTGAAGATGAGGATTTGCAGCAAACAAATAGAACTTATTGATTTAGAAGATAATAAAAAAATAGCCGAATCTATGTTTACTTTTCGTATTCCATCCATCATTTTTAAACACGCCGAACATGCGCAGATTTATTTTCATATTTGAATATATATTAACATTCACCTGACAAAAGCGATCGATTTAAACATTTAAACCTTGAAAAAAGATCGATTCAAATAAGATTAATCTTTTTAAAACTACATCTATATATATATAGACTTTTTAAATCCGATTGAAGATCGATATTTTCCGTTTTCATTATTACATCCATCGTTTTGAAAAACGTGTGTTTTTGCCGCCAAACATAGGAAGTAATTTCCATGCAATCGTGACAGATATGTATAATTAAAGTGAATTATGTGCGAAAATAGATAATGTGCTTACTTCTAATTTGTATTCCCAAATTGAAGTAAACGAAGGGGATATATATTTTGAATCCCAACCTTTTTAAGATTTTTATAAAAGAATTTAACCGGATGCATTAAATGAAACCCTAGATGCTGTTGATATAAATGACCGCAAAATTGAGTGCCTCATGTATGCAGAGGATCTTGTTATTTTTTGTCTAGTTCCAAGGCAAGTCTTTCAAACACGAGTGTTTAGAGGTCACTCTATCTAAAACCAAAGTTAATATGTTTAACAAACCTGGAAAAATTTTAAAAGAATATTTGTATTGCGAAAAAGATATAATAGAATGTGTTTACAATTATAAGTATCTAGGTTTAAAATGTATATTGACTTTTTAAGGGAGAGCTATACAAAAAATCACTATAAGCAATATTCAAATTGCGAACTTCATCATCTTACAATCCAAGTAATTTTACTCTATAACATATATATATAGTGCAGGCGATTTGGTGTCACGATATCACAGTAGCATGGGTTCGAATCCCGGCGAGGGAAGAACCAAAGATTTGCGAAAGCAAATTTACAGATCTAACATTGTTGGGTTGATGTTTAATTTAATTAAGTTTAAAATAACTTATAATTGACAATATCAAACATGTGAACACGTCTATATAACTCAAGTTTAAACCTAAGTGACTCAGTTTAATAAGTTACCCAAAACTTTCAGATGCGGATTTAGGAGAGGGCGGGGCCAGGGGCCCCCTTTTTGGAAAAAAAAGTGTTTGCTTATATAGGGAATCACTGAAGCGTGACTGGAGCGGGCCCCCTCTTAGGTCAGTCAGTTGGCCCCCACTTATGAAAATTTCTGGATCTGCCACTGACTTTAAAAAAATACGTATGAAATCACGATATAGCAATAATCATTTTATACTTTCCAATTAAATCTTACCTGTAAATGGCGCAAATATAGTTTTTACAATAGTATCTTTGACAGCTACATTTATAAAATAAAGAATAAAAATGGGGAATGAGTCAAAAAGACAGCAACCAAATCAAAATATACAATTCATTAGGTCTACAAATTAACACAGCGAAAAATCACACACCTAGAGGGAGCCCTGAGCAGGCCCGAAACACAATATAGATAGATAAAGAATGTAGACGCCATTCTATGCTGCTAAATATAAAGATGAACCAAAATTAAAATGTATACAAGAGCAACAAAGGCTAAAGGTTCCTGAAATTGGTCAGACACAAAAAAGCGGCGTGTTTAAACTGGTTTTATTCACGCCCATCATATCCCCTTCATTTCTAGCCAATGCATAAGACATATATAATTTTAACATCCTCAATTTTGAGTGTCACTGACAAACAATAAATTTTGCGGTCCCTAACGAATATTGCCCGGCTCCGCAGCTGCCCCAAAAAGCCCACTTTAAACGAAATCTGCAGAAAGGGTGTTTTACATATATGAAATATAGTTTAGTTGCTATGTCCCTTTACGTTTAATACGACGGTGCTATGTATGAAATTTAAAAATAATTAAAATGCAAGCCATCTGCTGTATTTCAAAAGGCTATCTGCTTCTTCAGAAAATACTAAACGTAGTGATTATCTAGTCCATTTTATTTTTACAAGAGACTCAGATAGAGTCCAAACCACAAAAATAATCAACAACACTATATACAATTCTATAAGAAATCATCATTCCGAAATGTTATCAGTTACACCAAAAAATCTAAATATTTTAGTTTCCACATTTTTACGCAATTCGACTTTTGTAACTCGCAACTCGACTTTCTTAACTTGCAACTCGATTTTCTTAACTCGCAACTCAACTTTTGTAACTCGCAACTCGACTTTCGTAACTCGCAACTCGACTTTTGTAACTCGCAACTCGACTTTTGTAACTCGCAACTCGAATTTTGTAACTAGCAACTCGACTTTCGTAACTCGCAACTCGACTTTCTTAACTCGCAACTCGACTTTTGTAACTCGCAACTCGACTTTCGTAACTCGCAACTCGACTTTTGTAACTCGCAACTCGACTTTCGTAACTCGCAACTCGACTTTCGTAACTCGCAAGTCGACTTTTGTAACTCGAAACTCGACTTTTGTAACTCGCAACTCGACTTTTGTAACTCGCAACTCGACTTTCGTAACTCGCAACTCGACTTTTGTAACTCGCAACTCGACTTTTGTAACTCGCAACTCGACTTTCGTAACTCGCAACTCGACTTTCTTAACTTGCAACTCGATTTTCTTAACTCGCAACTCGATACTCGCAGACACACACATGTGTAAAAACAGAAATAATATATATTATTATTAATCACAATTTTTAATGTTACTACAAAACAATGTTATCATAATCATATAACTTAGACTTAATAATTTAAGTAGCTTCTTAATTAACAGTGATAACTAATTTCCTCATAACTTATATTGAAATTTAAAGCAGGCCTTTCTTTTTCTGTACACATTGATAAATGTAGATGAGATCAGAATTAGCATAAAGTTTACATTGTCATGATTGTCCAATAAGCTTTGACTTCATATTTTGAATAGGAAGCTTTGGTATACATTGCAATATCTCATTACATTGTTCCTTAAACACAGGTAGTAGGTGTTAATTTGTTGTTACATATATTGTTTGCATTTACATATTCCACTTTTAGGACTAATGTTCAGGAACTATAGTATAGACTTCCTAATGGATAATATTTATACCAAAGATGTTCATAAACATGCAATGAAACCTTGACAGTGAAACTTGAAAATAATAAAAAAAAAAAACTTTAGCTAAAACATTCTTAGGTGACAATTTAGTAAAAGTAAAGACAAAAATAATTTCAAGATTTAACACAAATCTACTTTTCACAATCAAAGATATTCATTGCATTTGGATTTTTTTTTAGTTTGAAACAAGAGCTGTACTCAGTATATTTAAAAAATATTAACTAATTAAAACTGTAAAAGAATGATGTGATCAGTACAGCTAATTTATTCATAAATCAAGTTATATTTTCAACTCAATGAATGATCATTTCATAATGTTAACCTTTGATCAAAGTATAACAAATACCTCCCCCCCCCCCCCAACAGAAGACTATAAATTGTAATTTCAGTAAGCTGGGTGACTATACCATTTGCAGGTATATATCTTGTATTTTTTAACTTGCTCTTATTTATTATTTTCCTTTATTTTTTTACTCAATTTTTTTTAATTTCTTTTCTTTACAATGTTTTTTTATTTTGTTTATTATTTTATTGGCAAATATACATGAAGATATAGAAATCATAGCAGAAATATTACTATTAACATCATGTTTGAATCAGAGAGGTTCGTAAACTTATAAATTTTGTTTAGTGAAAAATTAAACGTAACCTTAGCAACGTTTTAATGTAATAATGTTATAACAGAAATCTTAAGTATTATTAAAGTTACCATAAATATTAATGATAATCTATTTTAATTAATGTATAAAGTATTTTGATAATTGTTAATCCAAGTTCATTTTAAGAATCAAACTTATTATTTCATATTTATGTATTTGATTAATTTACTTGTATGGTTGGACTCAAAATAAATATATAGACATCTTTGTTTTATTCACCAGGAGGCCTCGAAAGCACGCGAACGACAGTCCCCCCAAATTGTCGTAGTTAAAATACGGAGAAGAAACATGTAAAACAGAAACCAACAACACATAAACCCTTCAACGGGAAAGGGGAGGCAACTGCCTTAGTCAACACTTTCCCCCTCTTTCCAGCATAACAGAAATAGGGAAGGCAACTGCCTTAGTCAACACTTTCCCCCTCTTTCCAGCATAACATACACATAAACTTGATTTCAATGTTAACATTTTATCGACTGTTAGACGATGTCTACCTTCATAATTATAAGATCTTATTGTAATGTATTGCGTGTATCTTTAGATTGTTTATGTGCATCTCAAAACTTTTCTTTTTCACTTTTTAGTTTTTGCACTAACTTGTTATGTGGATTGCATGGAACATTTACTTGACTAAGTACAAAACGTATATGAAGATTTAATTTTTCCTTATTTTCACACTTTGGATAGATTATTAGCTAAATGTGTCATTTCTTCTCATATCAATAAGACTTAATCTTATCTGTTTGTAAAGATGTAAATCTTTCATGCAATCCGATGATTGTTTCTATTTCATTTTTCTTTTAAAGTTTTCCTGTTCAGACTATGGTAATGTCACATGTCATGATAGTTGATACATGTATATACTAGACTAGTGGTAACGTGTTTATTATGCAATCGTAGTTTTGCATAAAGCGTTTATCAAAACTCATCACTTTGGACGTACATGTAAGCGTTGCTGAAGGTATATCGAAATGCGCATCTGGTGCAGGAAAATTGGTACCGTTAATGTTATCATTACCACTGGGTCTACGCCTCTGCTGGTGGACTGTTAGTCCCCGAGGGTATCACCAGCCCAGTAGCCAGTACTTCGGTACTGGCATGAAAATATGAATGTTTTGGTGTTATTAAAATTTGCTGTTACAAAATGTTAGAAAATTAAGGAACGTATCTCCCTCATGCAAAGCTCTGATTCCGTTCACAGATTTGGCTATACTTTTTGGACCTTTTGGATTATAGCTCTTCACCTTTTATATAAGCTTTGGATTCTAAATATTTTGGCCACAAGCATCACTGAAGAGACATGTATTGTCGAAATGCGCATCTGGTGCAGGAAAATTGGTACCGTTAATGTTATTACTACCACTGGGTCGATGCCTCTGCTGGTGGACTGTTAGTCCCCTAGGGTATCACCAGCCCAGTAGCCAGTCCTTCGGTACTGGCATGAAAATACGAATTTTTTGGTGTTATTAAAATTTGCTGTTACAAAATGTTAGAAATTATCGTAAATTAAGGAATGTATCTCCCTCATGCAAAGCTCTGATTCCTTTCACAGATTTGGCTATACTTTTTGATCCTTTTGGATTATAGCTCTTTATCTTTTATATAAGCTTTGGATTCCAAATATTTTGATCACGAGCATCACTGAAGAGACATGTATTGTCGAAATGCGCATCTGGTGCAGGAAAATTGGTACCGTTAATGTTATGATGCTCTATAATACCATACTTGCAGCTGTCAGTTATAGTCCCTGAGTGCATACAAATTGTAGACTAATACAACAAAACATGAGAAAACCAGTCCGGACATCTACAGCTTATTTCTAACTGCTTAGTCTTCAAATGAATAAATATTGATAAAATGTAGAGAATCTAAAGTTCATCCACAGTGTTGTTGTTATATTATGATGCAAAACAGTTACACACACACACTGGATCCAGGAGACAATTCAATTTACTATGGACCCCCCCTCCCTTAAAAACAGTGATCATAGAGAGCAGAGAGCAATGAATATTATCAATCAATAGGTAATATGTATGCAATTAAAAATCAACTTTATCTACAGTGTCATTGTTGCATTTGGCTAAATAAAAACACGCACACACAGAGACTGGATCCGGGAGCCTAATCAATTTGCACTACACCTCCTCCCCTTAAAACAGTGCCCATGGCATCCTAAAACCAATTTACGTTGAACCTGGACCCATATAATAAAATGAGAAGGCCCGGGCCCGTCTTATCCCACTTGCATGTACTAATTTTTCTAATTATATAGTCCTTGCTAATACCCCAGTCCCACTAGGCCACGATCGCACTACGATCTGTGAAAAAAATGCAAATTTTGATGATCGTAGTGCGATCGTGTAGATCGCAGTAAGGTCGTATAACGGTCGAGGTGAGGTCTTCAAGATCGTGAAGAGCACATGTTCAAAATAATCGTGGTGCGGTCGTGGCTAAATCAGGTCGTAGCAGAAGCGTAGTGAGAGCGCACTAAGATCGTAGTAAGATCGCAAAGGTCGCAGTACAATCGTAGCGAGAGCGTAGCGAAAGCGTGATTCTATTCGGAGAGACTGCGCTACGATTGCACAGCGATGTTATCACGACCTCACTACGACCCAACTACGCTTCCTCTACGACTATACCACGCTGTTCACGACCATAGTACGATTCTAGCACGCCCTTGCCGTCCTAATCACGCTCTTCTTACGACCTGACTACGTTCACACTACGACAATCATTCTCATTGTCATTTTCACATAAAATATATAAAAAAGCTCCCTAGATTTTGTTTGTTTGAATGTAATTATCCATTTGCTCTAACGGCTCAACCATGCTTCTCGTTTTTATATAGATTAGACCGTTGGTTTTCTCGTTCAAATGGTTTAACACTAGTAATATTTTGGGTCCTTTATAGCGTGCTGATTGATGTGAGCCAACGTGAAGGCTCCGTGTTGAAGGCCGTACCTTGGCATATAATGGTTTACTTTTATAAATTGTTACTTGGATGGAGAGTTGTCTCATTGGCGCTCATACCACATCTTTCTATATATATTGATACATCTATGCCATCTCTGCTATCGTTCACTAAAATCTCGTCATTGAGCTTTATGGACCAGCAATAGGTTGTTATTTAGGTTGGATTGGTCGGTCCGACATCTCTGCTTGATCAGGAATCGTTACTTTGCTCCCTCTGCCTCTACACCAACTCCTACCACCATGCCCACGTGTTCTGGTAGATTTTGGTGGCATGACTGTATTGTTTCCGAGAAATCTACGATTTAATCAGAAATAAAAGGAATTGAACTGTATTGATATGGAACACGATGTTGACGTTATTGCTGAGAATGTAGTAAGATCGCGCTATGAACGTAGTATAATCGTGGTAAGAACGTGTTATAATCGCAGTAAGATCGTGTTGCAATCGGATAACTCGTGGTATGTTCGTAGTGAGAACGTGAAGAGCGTAGAAAGATCTTGATAAGTGTAGTGAGGTCGCAGAATAAGCGCGGTTAGAACGTGGTATACTCGTAGCGGGATCTTTATAGAAGCGTAGAGAGGACGTAGTAGCATCGTGAAAGCAACGAAAATTTACATTGTCATGCCGCTCCTACCGCGACCTCACCACGATCTAAATTTATTTTATATCGCGATGAGCGTGGTGCGATCGTGGTCTAGTGGGACTGGGGCTTAACGAGAAAGTGTCACCGTCAAGGGTAAATAAATTCAGTAAGACGGAAGGTCTTACAGTTTGTACTTAGTTGTAAACCACATAAATCGTATTTATATTGTTTGTGTTATTAAATGATTCCAGATATGTACATCTGACTACCAACCAATCACTTTATCTTCATTCGAAGGGAAGTATGTGCTTCTGTGACTGTGTTCAATTTCAGTAAAAATGTGACGTTCAGCACATTGTATTTCAATTTTTATACGGTTTATGATTGTAAAAAGAAAGATTTGTTTTTTTTAAACTTCAAGATAAATAGGAGTGGTGGTACGTAACGATACGCTTTATGAATGTTATATAATATGCACCACCATTCAATATGATACAATTGTATACACTCACAAAGACACCCCATCGATACACAACTTACTAGCTCAAATATCACTTTTATGTTTGTTTGCAACCTCGACATTGTAGATTTAAATTCTTTATAACCTATAATAAGTTTGAAATTTTTAAATAGCAACCGTGTACTATATTATTGCTTATCAGCGAATTTTAATCTTCTTTTGTTACTGGTCAAAGGTAAGAAGTCATTTTTGAATTATGCAAAACGATCAAATCTTAACATAATTATTCAGTATATAATTTGTCATATTTTGAGCATTTTATTGCTACATCCTACATGTTTTTTTTCACTATTTATTTGTTTTTGCGAAGATACAATATGTAATTGTCTATTTACGGGTGAATATACTAAGTCTTTTAAAGAATAATACATGTAGTTTCCGTCCCATTTTGTCAGTTACAAAGTATTTGCAAGATTTCTAATTTAGATATATGTAAGACACTTGACCCGTACATGTACAACAATAGCTTACATGTATTTACAATCTGTGATATATCTATTTATATAATATATACATGGTAATGAAATAACTTACTTGTTTAATAATTGGATAATCTTAAAACAGAAAAGATAGTATAGATACACGTATTGCATGCAAGATTTAAGTGTGAAAAAATAATCTGCTTGGTTTTTACAGTGGTCAAGTTCTACACACTTATTGTAAGTGTGATAATCAGAAGGGTCATATTTAAAAACATGTAGTAAATATTTACATTGCCATTGATATTTAAGCTGTACATTGTATCATACTATTATAGGAAATATAAAAGATGAGATCCTTTTAAAAGTGTAAATGTATTGTATGAAGTTAAACAACCTGTTCATGAGTCACACATGAAAAGCAAAAAATTTAAAACCTTTCAAATATAATGAGAGAGAATTTTTTTTTGCCTTTGTTAATTTTAGGGGGGGGGGGGGGGTCTTTATTTCTGTATTTACTCTATATATTCTTCTGCAATTATAACAATTCTGTTAACCCCGTCGAGACCCTCACAAATGTGTTATTTATTACCTAAAGTCTCCTCTTTCAAGTTTGGACATATATAATTTTCAAAATATCTGCCACGTTATACATAATAATACTACCCTAAAAACTGTCCGAGAGAGTTCTTCAGGTCAAATAACTACAACGGTTACCTTTATCTTACTCTTAAGCCCCAGTCCCACTAGACCACGATCGCACCACGCTCACCGCGATCTAAAATAAATTTAGATCGTGGTGAGGTCGCGGTATGAGCGGCATGAAAATGTTAATTTTCGTTGCTTTCACGATGCTACTACGTCCTAATTACGCTTCTACAACGATCCCGCTACGATTAAACCACGTTCTCACCGCGCTTATTCTGCGACCTCACTACGCTTATAAAGATCTTTCTACGCTCTTCACGTTCTCACTACGACCATACCACGAGTTATCCGATTGCAACACGATCTTACTGCGAATTATAGCACGTTCTTACCACGATTATACTACGTTCAAACCGCGATCTTACTCCGTTCTCAGCAATACCGTCAATATCGTGTTTCATATCAATATAGTTCCATTCCTTCTATTTCTGATTAAAACGGAGATTTCTCGGAAACAATACATTCATGCCACCAAAATCTACTAGAACACGTGGGCGTGGTGGTAGGGGTTGATGTAGAGGCAGAGGGAGAAAAGTATGAACGCCATACTAAACTCCAAATAGTACACAAGAAACTAAAATCAAAAATAGTACAAGACTAACAAAGGCCAGAGGCTCCTGACTTGGGACAGGCGCAACAATAGTGGGGTTAAACATGTTTGTGAGATCTCAACCCTCCCCTTATACCTCTAGCCAATGAAGAAAAGTAAACGCTGAACAATACGCACATTAAAATTCAGTTCAAGAGAAGTCCGAGTCAGATGTCAGAAGATGTGACTAAAGAAAATAAACAAAATGACAATAATACATAAATAACAACAGACTACTAGCAGTTAACTGACATGCCAGCTCCAGACTTCAATTAAACTGATACTATACACATAAGTAGTATAATACTTGTCATCAAGAGATGTCGGAACGACCAATCAAACCTAAATTACAACCTATTGCTGGTCCATAAAGCTCAAATGACGATATTTTAGAGACCGATAGCAGAGATGACACAGATGTGTCAATATATGTAGAAAGATGTGGTATGAGTGCCAAGAGACAACTCTCCATCAACGTAAAAATCTATAAAAGTAAACCATTATAGGCCAAGGTACGGCCTTCAATACGAAGCCTTGGCTCACACCGAACAGCACGCTATAAAGGGCCCAAAAAAATACCAACTTTAAACCATATAAACGGGAAAAATCAACGGTCTATTCTATATAAAAACGAGAAGCATGGTTGAGCCGTTAGAGCAAATGGATAAATACATTCAGACAAACAAAATCTAGTTTTTTTTATATATTTTATGTGAAAATGACAATAAAAATGATGGTCGTAGTGTGAACGTAGTAAGGTCGTGAGAAGAGCGTGATGAGGACGGCAAGGGCGTGCTAGAATCGTACTATGGTCGTGAACAGCGTGGTAAAGTCGTAGTGGAAGCGTAGTTGGGTCGCGGTGAGAACGTGATGGTCGTAGTAAGGTCGTGATAACATCGCTGTGAGATCGTAGCACAATCTCTCCAAATAGAATCACGCTTTCGCTACGCTCTCGCTACGATTGTACAGCGACCTTTGCGATCTTACTACGATCTTAGTGCGCTCTCACTACGCTTCTACTAAGACCTAATTTCGCCACGACCGCACCACGATTGTTTTGAACATGTTCAAAATTGGCCACGCTCTTCACGATCTTGAAGACCTCACCACGACCGTGGTACGACCTTACTGCGACCTACACGATCGTACCACGATCATCAAAATTTGCATTTATTTCACAGATCGTACTGCGATCGTGGCCTAGTGCGACTAGGGTATTAGATTGTTTTGTATATTGCCTTTAAATGTTTAATGTATCTGCCTTTTCTTACCTACCCAAAAATCAGGAGTGAACGCATTACGAATTATGAAATTACACAACTACAAGTTACGAATTAAGAATTATGACCCCGTTGGCTTTCCATACACTCTAGGCTAGAAAGAAACATCATTTTGTTAACACATTATAGATGTTGAGTAAATATTCACCGGCATAAAACTTCATTTAATTTCATCTTTTAAACTTTCGCATATTATATAACATTCACAAAGACTGTTGTACTTTCATACGTACTTTTCTCGATGTTAGAAAACTCTATCTATATATAGAGATTTCTTAATTGGAGAAGAGTAACTTAGTTTAAGACAGTTATCATACATTTCTGCTAAAAAAAATCAATGGTTATTCTTATAGTGCGTTTTTATAATCATTACATAAATATTATTTCTCTGTTAACTCTTAAATGTATTTATTTTTCATCTTGCATCAAACGAACTTCCATTCTTCAAATCAGTCAATAGATATGAATGTATCTATTTTCATATATGTACAATCCAAAAGGAAGAAGGTGGTGTAAAATTCTATCAAGATAAAACCGACAATCTATTCATTTATTTCTTCCTTGTAATTGTACACTGTTTCAGTTAAATGTTTAGTTTAGGTAGGAGGAAGAATTGCGTATTAAGATGAAATTTTAAGCATTCAAATTATTCATCATTCAGAATATTTATAAAGACAAAAATATTTAACTATACGTTGGACTAAATAAGAAAATGGGGATATGAAAAGTAGAGCTACGTATTCTTAGGCTAGTAAAAGTCAATAGATAAAATTGAGAATGGAAATGGGGAAGTATGTTTATCAAAATACAAACTTGATTTAATGATTTCCCTTTAAAAAAAATCAGATTTCCTAATACATGTATAATAAACACAAAACATCTCATATTGCAAATCTACATGTTAAGAAGGAACAAACTTCAAAACTTGTTATCCATTTGTTAAATAAGGAACTAACTTGAAAATGCGTTATCCATTTGTCACAGAAGGAACTAGCTTAAACATCGTTAAAGAAGAAAAACAAGCATACACACTATATTAGCAATTTGTTAAAGAAGAAACAAGCTTCTCTGTTTAAAGGTTGCAAGATTTTAGTAAAAGTACGTATTGTAACATATAAGATTGTAACTTTCATTTCATATACCTCAAAAGTTTATCAATTTATTTGACCAGATCCCACTATACTTTCAAACTATACTTTCATTCTAAGAAATATACTGCATGTATAATTGAGCTTCATTTTGTAATGTTATTGGGATGTAAAAGTGTTGATTTAAGAAAACATAAATTTTGTTTGAAGCGCGGAAGCGTTTTTTTTTTTGTGAAAGCACGTGTCATCAAGATTTCATTTCATTTTGATATGAATCTTAATTTTTGAATAACGCGCAATTGTAATTAGCCAATCAAACGAACAGGTTTTTACATGCAATGTGATCAATAAATTTGAAGAAAAAAATCCGTTATTTTGCTCTGTTATTTAGCATATTGTTACCAAACATGCATACTAAACATGACTATAGATTGGATAAACTTTTAAGACTGGTCTAATGCGAGGCAAATTGCTACATATTTTTCTTAATGTTATGCATAAATAAACTCATCATAGATACCAGGACTAAATTTTGTAAATGCGCCAGACGCGCGTTACGTCTACAAAAGACTCATCAGTGACGCTCGTATCAAAAAAGTTAAAAAGGCCAAATAAAGTACGAAGTTGAAGAGCATAAAGGAATTCCTAAAAGTTTTGCCAAATAAAGCTAAGGCCTTAGTTTTTCGAAAATTCAAAATTTTGTAAACATTTAATTTATAAATATAACCATATCAATGATAATTCATGTCAGCATAAAAAGTGCTGACTACTGGGCTGGTGATACCCTCGGGGAAATAAATCTCCACCAGCAGTGGCATCGACCCAGTGGTTGTAAATAAACTCATCATAGATACTAGGACTAAATTTGTAAATGCGCCGGACGCGCGTTTCGTCTACAAGCATGTGGAACGCGCTTTGCTATTTAGGTCCCTTCTATAATTCATACTTAAACAAATGCCGCAATTTAAGTAATATTTTACAGCGTGTTGACAATACGTATTGCTTGTATTATTAAAAATAATAGCTTGAATACATTCATTGAAATAAACATGTTCAAAAAACATGTTGTTAATCATACCACATCTTCTTTTTTATACATGTGTCCAATTGGCGCATACAGACTTTGATATTCGAGGAATAACTGTACTGTTGTTAAAGATAAGCCATCTTTAATACGATGTTTTGACGGTCGCAAATGCAAGTTTTTTCCAGTTCTTTATCTATTCCTGATCGAACACTTTTTTGGAGAACATGTTTGTTGTACATTGTATTACTGATTGGTTTGTTCTCGTCCTGAATATGCCTGCCTCGAAATGTTTGACACTGAACGTTGACTTTTCAACCAGCATTAATCACCGAATAGCATTATTATGATTCAGAAAAAAAGGCGTTTTTTCATTTCTTTTTGTACTTTTTTTTTTTTTTTTATCGAAAATGAAAGGAATTGTGTGGTAAGTTTATACTGAAGTGATGTTATATTTGATGTTATAGTACGCATGACTTTATCAGCATGATTAATTGAAATAGATGAAAACACATGGTCACTTTACATATACTTTTTGGTTAAATTAGACATGAGAAACAGTTTAAAAAAACCCCAAAAAACACGATAATTTACATTCAATGTATACCGACATACATGTAACTGTATAATACACCTTGCGGTATGTCTAATATATATACATTTATACATGTATCCAAATCAGAATAGGACGATATGAAAACTAAGCTTTAATGTAGTTTTTTTTTGTGTTTTGAACAAAAAAGTAAAGAAGATTAAGAGAAACGAATATGATTAAATGATCAGCAATATCCTATGGGATAAAAAAAACCCCAGAGATTTCGGAAACAAGTTCAATTCTCGTTTCGACTTGTAAGGGTGTCTTTAGATATGTCGAACATGCACATACATGAAGACCAAGGTGAGCTCTAGTTTAGTTTACAAACATGAACATCAGACATATTCAACTGAATCACGACAGCTACATGAACATCAGACATTAAACTCAAGCACGACAGCTACATGAACATCAGACATATTCAACTGAATCACGACAGCTAAATGAACATCATACATATTCAACTGAATCACGACAGCTACATGAACATCAGACATTCAACAGAATCACGACAGCTACATGAACATCAGACATATTCAACTGAATCACGACAGCTACATGAACATCAGACATATTCAACTGAATCACGACAGCTACATGAACATCAGACATATTCAACTGAATCACGACAGCTACATGAACATCAGACATTCAACAGAATCACGACAGCTACATGAACATCAGACATATTCAACTGAATCACAACAGCTACATAAACATCAGACATATTCAACTGAATCACGACAGCTACATGAACATCAGACATTCAACTCAATCACGACAGCTACATGAACATCAGACATATTCAACTGAATCACGACAGCTACATGAACATCAGACATATTCAAATGAATCACGACAGCTACATGAACATCAGACATATTCAACTGAATCACGTCAGCTACATGAACATCAGACATATTCAACTGAATCACGACAGCTACATCAGACATATTCAACTGAATCACAACAGCTACATCAACATCAGACATATTCAACTGAATCACGACAGCTACATGAACATCAGACATATTCAACTGAATCACATTAGCTACATAAACATCAGACATATTCAACTGAATCACAACAGCTACATGAACATCAGACATTCAACTGAATCACGACAGCTACATGAACATCAGACATATTCAACTGAATCACGACAGCTACATGAACATCAGACATATTCAACTGAATCACGACAGCTACATGAACATCAGACATATTCAACTGAATCACGACAGCTACATGAACATCATACATATACAACTGAATCAAGACAGCTATACATGAACATCATACATATTCAACTAAATCACGACGGCTACATGAACATCAGAATCACGACAGCTACATGAACATCAGACATATTCAACTGAATAACGACAGCTACATGAACATCAGACATATTCAACTGAATAACGACAGCTACATGAACATCAGACATATTCAACTGAATCACGACAGCTACATGAACATCAGACATATTCAACTGAATCACGACAGCTACATGAACATCAGACATATTCAACTGAATAACGACAGCTACATGAACATCAGACATATTCAACTGAATCACGACAGCTACATGAACATCAGACATATTCAACTGAATCACGACAGCTACATCAGACATATTCAACTGAATCACGACAGCTTCATGAACATCAGACATATTCAACTGAATAACGACAGCTACATGAACATCAGACATATTCAACTGAATCACGACGGCTTCCAATTTAGACTAAGAATGAAAAATAGAATATCATCGCTCGATTCTAGAAATTTTAAATGAGGAGATATATAATGAAATTTACACTGTCTCACGATCCTATGATGTATAAGTGTGTGATCATAAACGTATTCCTCGGGTTTTGAACAAGTAATGCACGTCTGCTGTAAGGTGCATTAACCAAGAGTTCACATTTGTGTAGTTCATTGTTTTGTTGCGCATGTCTTTTGATGTCTAAGTTAATGTTGTTATATGTCTAAACATTACGAGATAAAGATGCAAGATGTGACCCTGATAGCCACAAGAATCAGAAAGAGCGCATACTTATGTTTATTTTTAGCGTATGTCATACCTACAATAGTGATCCTGCAAAACATCTATACTATTATTAACGCTCTTCTTGTCAATTATCATTTAGGTAGTAATAGTGCATCATAATCGTGTATTAGCAATACAAACAGTGCTTCTTTAAATTATCATCATCCTATTAACATTTCTTTCAAGTATATTATTATTTATGTTTATTTTTTTCAATTCAGTTCTACACATTTCACCATGAGAACAAGGAGAAGTCGATCATTGCCACGTAGCAGACGTATAGGAAATACTTCTACTATCCGCACGAGACTTTTTAGCGATGTCCTCATAGATAATGGTAACAGATTCACACTCTCAAATTTTCCTAGGCGTACAGTTGGCATTCCAACATCAGAAGGCCGAAAACCAATTATAGAAAAGGAAGGTAAATATTATTTTTTTAAATTCATTAATAATGTTGTTTTTTTTTTTATAATTTTGAACATTTCAAAGACATATTCATATAGTTTTAAATAGCGTTTAATGAAATCAACTTTTGAATTCTGACAATCTTGATCGTCTTATATTAGGAATTTTCAAAAATTGAAAAATTATGCTATAGATATAGATATATGTAGGTTCATGCTACTCGCGATAGGGGGTTGACTATATGTGCCTTTGAAGATGGCGTCGACATGCACAATGTTATTGTGAACAAATTGAGAGAAGCCTCTAAACACATTAGCTATACATAGGTAGATAGGCTTAATTCCTTTGGCAGTTCTAATGGTATGTTTTAGAAACCATATAAAGGTTATATAACTATACCACAAATACATTTTATATTTACCTAACATAATTTCAGAAATTGATTGACTGAACCTGTAAAATTCTTATCAAAATCTAATATCTTAATATCCGTAACTAAACGACGATGCTGTTTATAGATTCATTTTTAGTTCATGTATACAAATTGATCTTTGGAATTTTATTCTTGAAGGTAACCAATTAAACATAGTGGAAAAATGTTTAAATAATGTTTTATCGGTGCTAGCATTGATTTTGTTTTTTGAAATTTTAGAACATTACTACATTGTAAATATATATTGATATAAATGTACAGATATGAGAACTCATGAGCCTGCATCTTGTCGATGCTGTTTACTTATATATCGGCATTGCACACGGTCATACGTTTCTATGTTGCTGGCATCTTTACACTAAACCCGTTAGATGTGTACTTATTGATAATTTAGTCTGGGAAAACAGGATTTCGTTATTAGTTGAAATTGGCTTTGAACTAGTTTTTATAGTAACTGCGAGTACTCTTATGTCGTTTCTTTGTTTCTATTAATTTACATTGAAGTTGTTTTTGTGCGTCGTATCAATATTTTTAATTAAGCCAATTGTTTCAATTTTTGCAATCTGTTTTCATGTTGTGTTGTAGCATCAGTGCCTGAGGTCAAAAGAGGCATGAATGCTAACAACTAAGTTTAATCCTGCAACATTCTGTACATGCATTCACAACGTCAAGAGCCTGTAGTTTAGTGGTAATCGTTGGTCCATGTCTGTCATATTTGTTTTTCGTAAATTACTTCATGTATGTTATTAACTAGGCCTTTAAACTTCAAGTTTTATTTTTCCTCTCATTTTTTTTATGTCGGGTCCATTTATTGCCAACTATACGGTATTGTTTTTTTCTCATTTATGAAGGCTGTAAGGTGACCTATAATTGCTTATCCATTTATTTGACTCTTGGTGGATAGTTGTCTCAATGGTAATACCAAATCTCCTTATTTTTATCTATGGTAACATAATACTTTCACTTTTCAAAAGTGTAAACATGATAATGTAAAGTTATAGTTAATTTGGTAACGATTATTGTATAGATCAAGTTATATATAAAGATAAAAAGCTTGCATTATTACAACAAATACCTGTATTGTACTAGAATTGTGAAGTATCTTTTGGTTTCAAGTATGCTTAATATTGGTCATAAGCTTATTTTTCATAATCTGAAGTACAAACATTCAGGACTGGAGTCAAAGTACGGTAGATTGGCTATGCCATAGAATAGAGTAACATTTAACGTTTTGCATATAACGTTTGCACGTTGTACTTTTTTAACTGAGAATCGAAACAACGCATTTATCTCTTTTCTGTTGAAATATTATTTTTCTATTTTGTTTTTTACAAAATTTGGCGATAGAGTAGGGATGGAAAGCCGTTTACTTTAGTATCATGAAAAAATCACGAAAGTTAGAACGAGCCCTGTAAGTTACGATAGTTGCTCATATACTATCAAATAGAATCTGAAGTCTAATAACTTTTATAAAATGAAATCTACGCCAGATTGTTTTTTATATTTAGAAATTGGTCGTTATCCTGTTATTTTATTTTAAGAAAAATAAAATGACTTATATTTTGAAAACGGATGATATAAGATTGAACTTGAATTAAATCATTACATATGAAATGGGTTATATAATTGATAATATTATAATTTCTTGCATCCATATAACAATATGTATAATTATAATCATATACATAACACTAGTGGTTTTGCTTTATTTTGTAGAACCTGTACCACCAGTTAAACCAGATTTGACAGTAGAAAATGTGGATTTGAATATATCTACTAACTCGAAGGAACATCACACTAATGAGTATAGTATCAGCGAGGAAGGTAGAGGTCTGATAGTGAGACGCGGGCAGATATTCGATATTACTATTGAATTGAATAGAGATTATGACGTAAAGAAAGATGATCTAAAATTCGTGTTTCTCGCAGGTATATTTACTTTTAATATACTGTTATCGCAGTGCCTTTTAAGTTCTGATATAGGGTATGGGGTTTTCTCATTGTTGAAGAATAAATTTCTGTACTAAGTACATTTGTAAGAGATTAGTTTCTCTAACTTGGTTTAATAAAGTAGTTCCTATAACGTTGAAACATAGCTATAAAGTCAGTAACACACTTGTTCATTTAATTCGGCAAAAAAGTAATTTCTGTAGACTGAAATGTTGTTTCGGGAAAAAGTTCATCAAAATCGATAAAAGTTTTTAGTGCAAATATACAGCATAGCGGTATTTCTTTTTCAGGGGATAATCCGTCACCAACAAAAGGGACACGTGTAAGTCTCATTCTCTCAGATAAGGACACAACGAAAGAATGGGGAGCATGGATCTTAAAGAACGAGAAGAAAAGATTGTCTATCAGGATAAATACTCCGCCTACTTGCTATGTTGGAATATGGAAGCTACAGATAGAAACTGTCGTGAAATCTGATAACAAGATAATAGTATTTGACATGTGTCACGATCAAAATATATACCTTCTATTCAACCCTTGGTGTAAATGCAAGTATTATGTGATGTTTAGACTAATTTGTTTATAGTCTTCCTCATTGTCCTTTTTAATTACAAGACCTGATAACGATATTGTACAGGTTCTCGTTTTTTATAATTCAATTGTCTAATTCTAGAATTGTAAGTGAAATAAGTTCTACAGAAGTCTTTTACTAATACTCTGCAAACAGTACCGTAAAAATTATCTACATTGGCAGCTTATCAAGTTAAAGAAAGTTTTACTAACTTCTGTAGTAAATATACATCAACATCTTATGTTCACCTACATTTAGTGACCTTTTATCTAGCTATCAGTTGAAAATGCTTTACATTTGATAGCAATACTTCACATTTGAAATTGATAGCAGTCCTTCACATTTCATATAAATGGTTCATTTTTTATATCTATAATTCACATTGGATAGCAGTGCTTCACATCTAATATAAATGCCTCATTAATAGTGGTAATACCGCGATTCAGTCTTTGTGACCATTCAGTCTGGATTTTAATCAGTCTTAAAAACTGTTATAAAAGATTAATTGCACTGTGAACTTTAAAATTTGTTTTGTTTTTTATTTGAATGATAATTTTGATATTTATAACGTGATTTTTTTTATATGATTATCTACATGAGATGAATTACACGCAATATTTGAAAATTTCCCGCATCACAGTCAGTCTGACTAGATTATAATATCACTTTCACATTATCAACACGTAACAAGTTGCACTGTGCAGGTCTAAAAGTATTTTATTCTTATTCTAAGAATTATTATTGGTAATCATGTTTAATCTTTCCAAAAATAGATTTGCCAAATCTATTCATATGATAAAGTATGGTTTGAGTTGTGTCCAGTGCTCTAAAGTTTTCTCGTTTGAATGACTATCGACAACTGTATCTTCTGAAAAGTGTTTTCTTTTTATAGACGATCAAGTTTACCTCCATGAACAAGATTTGCTGAACGAATACATCTTAAATGACAAAGGAAGAATATATGTTGGAAACCAGAAGTCAATGAATGGACGAAAATGGAACTTTGGACAGGTACATATAGTTAATGTTAATATGATATGGTATACATACCAATGTAGCATTGACATACTTCCAACATTTACATCGTTATCACAATCTAACCAAATCTTGTACGAAGACGAATCGACGAGGCAAACTTTGCATGTTAAATTAAACACACATTCTCAAACTAAGAAACATGCAAGTGATGCAAAATATTTAGATATCATTATTATATCTAATTAAAGAAAATGAAAACTATTTATAAATAATAAGATTTAGTGAAAAGGTTGATTTGTATTGTATTGCAATTATACATCGCTTTATAAAAACATGCATTTTTTTCAATGAGAACTGTAGTTTTGTGAGTGACTGCAGATTACCTGAAGAAAGACTTTTATGATCGTTTTACATGTACTTACATGCACAACTTAATTTTCTTGCTCAGTATTGGTAAAAATAGCAAACGATATTTATAAAAAGTTTAGATAAGACAAATAGAATTGAAATGTTTATAGGCTTTCAATTACGAATTCACACTTAGGTCTTGTGTAATTCGGTTTTATTATTATTATTATTTTTTATAGTTTGAAAAAGATATACTTGATTGTGCCATGTATCTGCTTGACAATAATGTATCACTCTGGTCTACTAGGGGAGATCCAGTCAAAATGGCACGAAAGATTTCAGCACTGGTAGGTTTAATTAGAGTTCATGAAATAAAATTAAGTACGTTAATGTTGACTTTGAGATAACTATAGGGATGCTGTGTCATTCAAATAAATTCTCAGATCTCCTTTGACATGCATAATGTTATGTTAGAAAACAGGTAAGAGTATTCAAATTGACAAACGGAACACATTAGTCGAAGATAAACAGAGAAATCATTTAAAAAGACACGAGATAAAGAACACAACACACTGCATGAACAAATGAAAATAAGAAAAAAGAAAGGAGAAAGAAACGGGATGACCTCAGTAGCTCAGAAAAGACAACAGTCTGAAGTCAGTTAGGCTGCTAGTGGACGTTTCGTTCCCGAGGGTATCACCAGCCCAGTATTCAGCACTTCGGTGTTGACATGAATAACAATTATGTGGTCATTTTTATGAACCTGTTTACAAAACCTTTTTCGAAAAACTTAAGGATTTTCTTATTCCAGGCATAGATTACCTTAGCCGTATTTGGCACAACTTTTTGGAATATTGGATACTCAATGCTCTTCAACTTCGTATTTGTTTTAGGGAGCTACCATTCGATTTTTATGGGGGTGGGGGGGGCTAGGATAAACAATTTTGTCCTGCTTTTTTTTGCTGTAATCTATGCCCTGCCTTTTTATTTTTCACTCTGTTTGGTCCTGCCTTTTTTTTTTAGTTTATCCTGACTTTTTTTTACCTAAATTGTCGTCCTGACTTTTTTTTTTTGCAAGTGTCTCATCCTGCCTTTTTTTTGTCTCAAAACTCCTGTCCTGCCTATTTTTTTCAAATTTCATCCTAGCCCCCCCCCCCCCCCATAAAAATCAAATGGTAGCTCCCTTATCTTTATAACTATTTTGATATAAGCGTCACTGATTAGTCTTATGTAGACGAAACGCTGGTCTGACGTACTAAATTATAATCCTGGTACCTTTGATAACTAATGCGAAGCATTTTAAATAACAGTATGTGTATCCATGTTAACAGTGGACTGGGATTTGATTGTATCACCAGAACAGTAGCCATTTCGTCGGTAATGACATAAAAATACGGATATAGTTTGATTAACATTTACTGTATTAATATTTTTCAATAAGTAAAGAAATACATCTCCTTTATGCAATATTTGGCTTAAAATGCCCTGTTTCGGTTTAATCAGCTCTTCAACATATGTATTAGATTTTGGACATATAAATATATTGGTATCAAGCATCACATAAAAGAAATGCACATTTGGTGCATTAAATTTGTACCGTTAATGTTATTACATTCTGGCTTGTTTTTAGTTTTTATTTGCCATGTCAGTTTGTTAACGATTTACGTGTTTGAATATCCCTTCGGTGTTGTCCGTCTCTTTTTGAACATTGTTCTTAAAATCGCAACGAGTGTTGTATTGGAATCAGTACCAACCTGTTCTTCTCGAAAAATGAACAGCACATACCAGAACGATTTGCTATAATCATGATACAATTATTTTATCTCTTTCTCAGGCAAACGGTTCAGACGAATATGGCGTTTTAGAAGGAAACTGGTCAGGTGACTACGAAGGAGGGAAGTCGCCATTGCATTGGGTTGGGAGTATTGCAATTTTACAAGAATATTATAAAACTAAACGGACTGTATGTTTTGGACAATGCTGGGTTTTCTCTGGAATAACTACAACTCGTAAGTTGAAACCTCTTCATTATACATTGTGTTTGATATTGTATTTGTCGGAAAACATATCAAATTTTATATGCACGATTTTCAAAAGCAAGAATAGATGATTCTCTACTGTTTCGTATTGATTAATGGAGAAAGTTTGGTTATGTCCAAATATGACTCCTATTTCTTGCTAAAATTTAGTTTAATTTATGTTTCAACATATTTATGTGTTAATTAATGAAAGGCTCATTGCATTAGCGGGGACATTTTTTCTTTTTACCTTGGCTAAACACGTAATAAGTCGAATGTAAAATATACCATGTATCAAGAATATGCACGCGACGTTCAGCATTTAATTCATTGAGCATAATTATATGCTGCTTTGAGGATACACATCTAAGTGTTGGCAAAAATGTAACTGCACAAACAGATATAAAGATACGTACATATTACACGGTTCAAAAAGTCATTATAAAACTAAAAAGAGAATATTTTAGTGCATATCAAAAGCTGAGTAAAGTCATTAAAAATAATATGGACGGATATACGAGACAACGACGGATGCAATGACACTAAACAAATAGTCATGCAGAATACAACAACTTTGGGAATATATAGGGGTATAAAATTAGGTGACAAATAAGTTTTGCACTAAGATCCCTAAGAACACAACCATACGACAAAAAATTTAGATAAGTCATGTAAATGCAAGTACCATTATTATCTACTTTTCATTATCTCAATTTCCATTTAAAAAGAATTTTATATAACAGTTTGTAGAACTCTTGGTATACCGGCAAGAAGTGTGACAAATTTTGCATCTGCACATGATTGTGATGGTTCTATTTCAATTGACAACCACTTTGATGTGAAAGGAGACGCATTAGATGAACTCGATGATGATAGCGTTTGGTAAGTGAAACATAACGTTTTCTATCAATGAACAAACAAGACAAATGGCTGCATACTAAGTCTGAAAGTTGCTTATAATGTACGACCCAACATTATCAAGTTTCAGTTTGTTTAAAGAAACATTCTATCAGCGCCTTATATGCCTGTATATCTCCCAGTTTATACGATATTTATCTAGAATGCACTTCCTATCATGATTTTCTTGGTAGAACGATAGTTACTTAAAAAAGCTATTAAATCAACAATATCAAAGAGGAACGAAAGATACCAGGAGTCAAACTCATAGATTGAAAATAAACTGACAACACCATGGCTAAAAATTAAACAGATAAACAGACAAATAATAGTACAGATGACACAACATAGAAAACTAAAGACTAAGCAACACGAATCCCACCAAAAAATGGGGGTGATCTCAGGTGCTCCGGAAGGGTAAGCAGGTCCTGCGCCACATGTGGCACCCGTCGTGTTGCTTATGTTATTAAAAAGCCGGTAAATAGTGTAATTCGGTAGGTCACATTCGTGAAAAGGGAAGGTATTGTAGTTACGACATAAGGAACATATCCGATATCATCTGTAAAACGGTTATTCCATAACAGTCAACCAACTTGTGATGGCGTCCGTAAAATTTACGAAGGGATGATTATAATTTCACCATTTGGAAGTCTTGGTTTAAAAGCTTTCTTGTTAGCAGCAATTCTCTATCAAGGAAATCATGATATGAATAACAAGCTCGGGAATTTCGTATCAATTGGGAGATATATACTCTGTATCGAGCGCTGCTGGAATGTTGCTACATAGAAATGGAAAGTTCACAATTGGGAAGCTGAAATCATCTCTTTTGTCGTAAAGTTTTGTTTTCAACCGACCATCATTGTCAATTTCTAGATGTAAGTCAAAGTATGTTGCAGGCTTAACTGTATCTGTAGTATCCTTTATCTCTAATTCGATGGGATAGATTCGTTCAACATAGTCACCAAATTTGTATTATTTAGTGAGAAAACATCATCTATAGAGCGGAACGTAAAGTTTAAGTATATTGCTAACTTCTTATCTTTCTTCTTAAGAAGTTCCTGTATAAAGTCAGCCTCATCATAATAAAGAAACAAGTCGGCAATTCAAGAAGAGGGGCACAATTGATTCCCATTAGAATTCCGAGTCTGTTGAAAGCACGTCCTCCAAACGTAATAAATATGTTGTCAATCAAGAAATCAAGCATCTTGATGATGTCAGTTTCAGAGAATATTTTGTTTGAATCAGAGTGATTCTTTACGAAGTAGAATTTATCCCTCCCCAAGACAAGATAATTGTATCTACATTCGCCATTCTTTTTAATGAAACAAATTAAGTAATACCAATTCTTTCAATTTGTCTTTTAGTTTGGAATGGGGAATACTTGTGTAAAGTGTAGAAAAGTCAGATGTTAACAATATAAAGTGGTGATGTCGTCTTTACGAATACTGATGTTATTACGAGCTGGTTTGCCGTTATAGAATATCTGTTTCCAAAATGACAACGGCTATGTTCCAATAGTTATATCCAAAACCCCGTCCTCTATTCCGCTAGTATGACTTAACAAATAAGATTTATCACTGACTGTGTTATTTCATCTGAAAACCGAAAGGTTCCACTAGTAGAGCAGATATGATTAATATTCCTGCGATCACCCCTAATTTGTTAGCTCACCTGGCCCGAAATGTTCAAATAATCTGGCTACATTAAAAAAAATCATCCATTGTTTCTATCCTAGTGTGATTATCAGTGGGTAAAAATTACACAAAAAATAATAAGAAGTAATAGAACAAATACACATCTACTGCAATTTTGTTTTTAATAAAAACACTCATTCTATCGTAATTGAATTCCCTTCATGATGTTCAGAAATTATTTCCACTCTTGTCTAGACCAAACATTACATTTAGATACTAAATAAAAGTGTTGATTACTATATTCATCTTTGACGACAGTAGAGGGATATTTTCAATCAGTAAAATCACATTTGAAAAAAACCCAAGTAATCTGTGTAATAAAGGTATTGCAGAAATCGTTCTCCAGATTTGTTTTGCTCCTACATGTACACTAACAAACAAAATCTATTATGCGAATATACAATTTTGTAAACCTATTGTATTTTTAGGAATTTTCATGTATGGAACGATGTATGGATGGCAAGGCCTGACCTGCCAAAAGGCTATGGCGGATGGCAAGCAATAGATGCCACACCTCAGGAAGCAAGTGAAGGTAGGTTTAACTATATTTTTTAGTCACAATCTTTAAAGAGCTGGGAAGAAAATGTCATACTAAATCAAAAAGTATTGTTTTAAATAGTTGGGTCTTCGTATTTTGTAAATCGATATAAATTTAGTTTTTTTGGAGTGATTTGTGTTATTTTTTTTTACAAATGTACGTTGTCCCATCACATCTTCTAATCGTTATATTTGTTCTATGTTTTCCACTGTTAGAAATGGTCAGAAGAGAGTTTTCTCTGAGGTTTTTTTTTTATTAAATTTTAGTGAGGATACATCTCTTCATCCATGTTGAAATTATATCTTGACTTTAAGCGATTCGTGAAATCGAAGATAGCTAGTGATAAGATATGAAAACTTTCACAGACAGTGAAGACAAGATTGCGTGAAGTTATATTATTATTATTGTGCATTGTTTGGATACTGCCTCATTGACTTACATTCGTATCTTCTTTGGCCGTCAATGGTTACGGTCACGTTTTCCTAAAAAAATATCAAGCATTACATAATACAACGGAAAATGCATGTATATTTTCGGGAATTTGTAAGTAAAAATACATTAAAAAACTATGCATATGATAATGTTATCTCTATCTTTAGGTATCACGCTTGCACAAATATCTTTTTATAAATTTGTGCGTCTGTAGCGCTGTCCCAGATTCTTCACCGTAAACGCTTTAACTTACGAATTTGTAACTTGAAGGAGCTATATGACAAAAAAGAACATAAACAGATTAACCGAATTGATCAAGGTCAACTATGTTTCCTAATTTATTAACGAGGAATTGTTCATGCTAAATTAAAAAAAATAAAATGGGGAATGTGTCAAAGAGGCAATAATCCGACCGAAGAGCAGAAAATAGCTCGAGGCCATTAACAGGTCTTCAACACAGCGTTAAAAGTCCCGCACAAAGCGGGTATGTTATAAATGATGTGAGCTTCGAAGCACTGACTACTGAGCTGATGCTACCGTCGAGGAAAAACAAGTCAACAGCAGTCTAAGCTAGCACATCAAATAATTTACAGTACATATGCTCTGTACAGCAGAACAATAAATAAAAAAAAACACCACCGAATGGGGATTTTTTTCCCCCGGTATTATCCATTTGACGTGGCTCAGTACTTATACATCCCGACATTGTGTTATTGTGTTATGTTAATTGTTTGTCTTTTTGTCTTTCGTGTTTGCTAATGTACTTCGGCCCTGTTTGTTTTTCGTTGTTGACATATTTGATTGTTTTCATAGTAAAGAAGATTGTGATACATTGTTGACTGCCGTACCCTTATGTTTGACATTTTTACATATTATGTCTGTTTGTTTCGTTCACACATTGTTGTCAATATCATGAAATTGTATGCGACTGTCATACAAGTGAGAGTTTTAGCTAGTTATAAAACCAGGTTTAATCCACTATTTTCTTCATAAAAAAGCCTGCATGTTCCATGTCAAGAATATGACCGTTTGGTATTCATTTGTTTGATGTGTTTGAGCTTTTGGTTTTAGCATTTGCCTAGGCACTTTCCGTTTTGAATTTTCCTTGGAGTTCGGTATTTTTGTTAATTTATCTTTTGGTGTAACATTGAATTACTTTATTGATGTAGATATTTTAGAAAATTAATGTACTTTGTAATGTAAAATGTATTACCTCAGGTATATATCAATGTGGACCTGCACCATTAGCAGC
The DNA here is from genome assembly GCF_963676685.1 of Mytilus edulis. Taxonomy (NCBI): domain Eukaryota; kingdom Metazoa; phylum Mollusca; class Bivalvia; order Mytilida; family Mytilidae; genus Mytilus; species Mytilus edulis. The sequence goes on from NC_092348.1 coordinate 36,758,359, forward strand.
CATTAAAACCGGTGAAGTCTACCTTCCCTTTGATACACCATTTGTTTTCGCTGAAGTGAATGCAGATAGGGTATTCTGGCAAATGCAGGAAACGGGTGATCTCAAACATATTGGACTCAACAAACACAGGTAATCAGCATCAAAACGCATATTTTCACACACAACTTAATCAACACATATAAGTTATAAGTTTTAGTGTAAATAACTGTTTTTGTATATTTATATTAAAAAAACCAAACAGACATACAAATATAAAACGTTTCGCACCTAGAAGTATTTTCTGTGTCTTGAATCAAAGATATATCAATTTTAAATATATTTAACGCTTTAACGTAATTGCAAATTTGAAATTTGAGGACTTAGATATATTTGTGAAGTCGTTATACTCTTGTGTTTGAGTGCAAGGAAAAACTGCAAAAGCCGTACAAATTTCTCTGAGAGCGCTTCGAATTCTGTGTTGGCAAGAATAGTTATTGATATTGCCATAACTATAAACAAAGTGTTTACAAAACTTTAAATGTCTCGAAATACTATGGATTGTCTTGCCTAGGAAAATATTATAATAGCGATTTTCGGTGAAAACTGTCGGAATTATGGGTCTTCAATACTCTACGTACTTTAATTTGCACTTTTAATCTTTAGATTTAATCGTCAGTGATGAGTCTTTTTTAGACGCAGTGCGCGTCTGGCGTACAAAACTTTAGTCCTAGTGTCTATGGTCAGTTTAACCTTCGTCTTAAAAATAAATTGAATAACATGATGTTCTTTTGAAATTGATCAGTTATTTTTTCAGCATTGGAAAACATATAAGTACAAATTTACCAACAGGGAAACCAATGGGAAATTGGGAAACTTTCTGTTATGATAGATTTCGCGAGGATGTGACAAATCAGTACAAACATCAAGAAGGTAATACATAGAGGTTAAGAGTGGTAATTGATAGAGATACAAATGAAATGTCGAAATTTGCATAGATTTCAGTGAGGGAAACGTTTACTTGACAATTTGTTTATACGATTCCCTCAATTTTTGTTATGTCTTTATTATTGTTTTCCAAATGTATTTAGGAGATTTGAACATAGACAACATACTGTTGCCTTAAGGTGGTAGACCTTGGTTCAGGGAGATAACTCTTTAAATCAGTTAAGCGTTTGTAAAAGTCAAGTTCATCAATGTATTTTAAGCATTTACCTGAAACAGATTGAAATTAATCTATGTAACCTAGAAGCTTAAAATATATTTTTGAAAATGGTTGACACAAACGTACTGATGATTTTAAGAGTTATTTCCCTTAACCTAGGTCTACCTCCTTAATTTAAGCTATCCAAATTAACCAACACTCATTATAATTCATAAGCAATAAACAGAGCTTAAAATAACTTTAATACAATTTTGATTTATTCGTTTGGTTTTTTTCCACTACCAAAACATGTTTTTTATTAACTGCACTCAGATTTATTAGTTGTCTTGCTTTGTTCTTTTTGGTCAATTTACAAGGTTTGAACGTCAGTACATTATCGTTGCCTGACTTTGCATTATACAAATTGCGTAAATTGCGTCTTTGAAATGGAAAAATAATCGTTTTTTATCATAAAGACTACCGAAAGCCAATCCAAAGATATTTAACTTTTGATTCATTCAAAATTTCTATGTTAGTTGGCATTTGTTTTTGTTGCAAATCAGTATTTCTGTTGTTCCGTTGATGTTTTTTTCGGTTTGGGTTATGAGCTGGATTTGTTTTCGCTTAATCCGTTTATGACTATAGAACAGCGATATACTACTGTTGCCTTTATATGGGATTTTTTCTAATATAAAGAATCTTGTTTCTAAGAAAAGGTGGTATTGATTTTGATATTTTTTTTGTGTTATAATAAAGTCCGAACAATATTATAAAAAAATGCTCGTTATGTATGATGTATGATATATTTATATTTAATTTTATCTTTATTTTTTCCTATGTAAGGTTCAAACGAAGAAAGAACAGCAGTGATGAGAGCCAATCAAGAGTCTAGTAAGAAAGGTATCTACCATGAAGGCAAACCTATGGTAGGCGTTTAAAATTTTCAGGGAATATTAATTATTGCTTTAGCTGCAAACACTAAATCAAAATAAAACATTTCGCATTTACTGATATAAAAAGTAACTCTATACATTAGTATTACTAGTTTTACTGATAAAATGTGTAGTCACCTCTATAATAAAGTATTTTTCTTACATTTCTACCTTTTTCTAAAGATCAATATGTAACTAAGTATTGATAAAAATACCGAACTCCAAAGTAAATTTAAAAAGACGAATATATCAACCAACGGTGCAAATTTACAACAATCGTCATGTATCTGACTTGGTACTTGTGCCTGATGCGTCGATTAAACGATAGTCGATTTATTGCTAGCTAATATATATAGGAAGATGTGGTTTGAGTGCCAATGAGACAACTCTTCATCCAAGTCACAATTTATAAAAATAAACCATTATAGGTCAATGTACGGCCTTCAACGCGGAGCCTTGGCTCACACCGAAAAAAAAGCTATAAAGGGCCCCAAAATTACTAGTGTAAAACCATTCGAACGGGAAAACCAACGGTCTAATCTATATAAAAAACATGTATGACATTCATTGATCGATTATTTTTAGTGACAAATGAGGAGAGTAACCATAATAAACATGATGCTATGTATCCAAAATTTATTATGTATCAATAAAAAGGATAAGCTTACTGTTTTAATGAGCCCTATGCATGCTATGTATAGCTCACGTGTACATAAAATGAAACCAGTGATCACATGAGAACCAAAAGTGGGGTGGCTTAGGTTTTATCAATAGTTGCTGTTTGATGAACCCAATACCAATTTAATCATTTGGTAACTTTATAACTCCATGAGGCTAAACTGTATTGCTAAATAAATCCTAACTCAACTCTGTTAGATGAATGTACAACAGTATGCTTAAAAGCTACAGAATTTACCGCTAGATTATTCATGAAAATATATATAGGAGTTATGACGAATCAGAAACAAATAATTAATTATACGTTTTACCAAAGGTATTCAATTTTGAATATTTTGATAATGATCCCAAATATGCTACTGAGCGAAATGAGCGAAAACGAGGATTCTTATAACAACAGAACGGAACAAGAATGTGTCCCCAGTACACGGATGCCCCATCCGCACTATCATTTTCAATGTTCAGCGGACCATGAAAACGGGAGAAAATCTCTAATTTGGCATTAAAATTAGAAAGATCATATCATAAGGAACATGTGTACTAAGTTTCAAGTTGATTGGATTTTAACTTCATCAAAAACTACCTCGATCAAAAACTTTAACCTGAAGCGGGACAGACTGACGGACGAACGGACGCACAGACCAGAAAACATAACGCCCATAAATGGGGCATAACAAACATGAATATAGACACCTGACTATTTTTTTTAAAAGTTCAACATATAAGATATCATAATGATCATCGGGTATTTATAAGTTATTAAGAAAATAATGTTTTAATATAGGATGTACAGTTTGAATTGCTAGAGAAAGAAACAGCTCCATACGGGAAAGATTTTGAGATTATTCTGAAGATAAGCAATAACAGCAAAGAGATCCGGACACTGTCTGGTTCAATATGTACAAGTAGTATGTACTATACTGGAGTGCCAGCCAAAAGAATCAAGAATTTAGCTATTGACAATGAGAAAATAGCAGCAAATAAAAGTTAGTATGATACCTGTATTATAATTTTAATTGAATGTTGGTGGACCTGAAAAAAGGTATATTTGTTTAACGATTTTTTGTTGGAAATCTACACAGATAGATTGCTTTAGCCTTTTGCAGTTTTGAAGGTTCAATAATTTAAGGGCATTAAGACCAACTTGTTATATGGCAATACATCGACCTGTTTGTAATAAGGTTACTCAATAATGTACACTGTATACTTTATCATTATAAAGCTTAGTGTCCTATAATTAAAAAAACTAGAGGCTCTAAAGAGCCTGTGTCGCTTACCTTGGTCTATGTGCATATTAAACAATGGACACAGATGGATTCATGATAAAATTGTGTTTTGGTGATGGTGATGTGTTTGTAGATCTTACTTACTGAACATTCTTGCTGCTTACTATTATCTCTATCTATAATGAACTTGGCCAAGTAGTTACAGTGAAAAATATTTTGTAAAAATTTACAAAAATTTACCAAAATAGTTAAAAATTGACTATAAAGGGCAATAACTCCTTAAGGGGTCAACTGACCACTTTGGTCATGTTGACTTATTTGTAGATCTTACTTTGCTGAACATTATTGTTGTTTACAGTTTATCTCTATCTATAATAATATTCAAGATAAAAACCAAAAGCTGCATAATTTTCATTCATAAAATTACCAATTCAGGGGCAGCAACCCAACAAAGCGTTGGCTGAATGGTCTGAATATTTCAAAGCAGACCGATCTTGACTTCATGAACAATTTTATTCTATCAGATTTGCTCTTTATGCTTTGGTTTAAGATATATGAACCAAAAACTGCATTTGACCCCTATGGTCTATGTTTAGCCATGTCGGCCATTTTAGTTTGCGGGAGGGGTCATCGGACACAATTTTAAAATCAAATACTCTAATGATGATTGAGGACAAGTTTGGTTAAAGTTGTCTCAGTAGTTTTAGAGAAGAAGATTTTGTAAAAGATTATAAAAATTTACAAAAATAGTTAAAAATTGACTATAAAGAAAAAAAACTCCTTAAGGGGTCAACTGATCACTTTGGTCATGTTGTCATATTTGTAGATCTTACTTTTCTGAACACTATTGCTGTTTACTATTTATTTCTATCTATAATGATATTCAAGATAATAACCAAAAATAGCAAAATTTCCTTAAAATTACCAGTTCAGGGGCAGCAACCTAACAACGGGTTGTCCGATTCATCTGAAAATTTCAGGGCAGATAGATCTTGACCGAATAAACAATTTTACCCCCGTGTCAGATTTGTTCTAAATGCTTTGGTTGCTGAGATATAAGCCAAAATCTACATTTTACCCCTATGTTCTATTTTTAGCCATAGCAGCCATCTTGGTTGGTTGGCCGGTTCACCGGACATATTTTCTAAACTAAATACCCCAATGATGATTGTGACCAAGTTTGGTAAAATTTGGCCTTGCAGTTTCAGAGGAGAATATTTTTGTAAAAGTTAACGACGGACGACGACGGATAACGACGGACGACGGACGCCAAGTGATGAGAAAGTTCACTTGGCCTTTCGGGCCAGGTGAGCTAGAAAGAAATCAACTTCAGAACCAATTATACTAAATTCGTATCAATTTAGCCACATAGTTAAAGATACTTATAAGCAACAAACAAATATACTGTCTTAACATTCTATTTATATATTTGCAGGTAAGGAATTGAGCCTCAAGGTGACATTTGATGAATACTATAGTAAACTGGTTGACCAGTGCCATATGAAGATGTCATGTATGTGTACAATCCTAGAAACTAAACATACATACGTTGATCAAGATACCTTCCGCCTGATTAAACCAGAACTTAAAATCAAGGTATGATTTATTAAAGTTTTATAAAGTTATAACATGTACTTACTACGTTACCCGGGGTTACGTAGTTTTTTTCCGTCCACTTTTTATCCTTCCGTCTGTTTTGTCTGTTTACCCACCCGTCCATCGGTAATTCTGGTTTCAAAATGATCAATAAAATCAGAAAAGGTGTCCATAAAGAACATATCATTTCTATTTCATGAGTATTTTGTATATATTAAAAGGGTATTTATTTCTAGAGGAGCTCCATTAAAATTACATTTCCAGGAATAAAAAAAACCGTGTTCAACTTCAATTAAGCATCACTGTGGATTCACTTATTTTCGTTTGGTCCGATTTTCGTGTATAGCAAAATATTTGCATTTTCGTGGATATGGATGTCGTGGTTTTGCCAAAGTCTGCATATCAGACTAGATGAAATTTGTTATTCGTTGAACATTTAATTTCGTGGTTCACCTGTTACCACGAAATTCGCGAAAATTAGTATCTGACGCATAACACTAATTTGATTTCGTCTCGGGCAACTCACCGTTATGTAAAAATACATTGAACAGGAAGTCAGCAACTTAGTTGTTTCCGGCGGAAGCTGTCTTTTATATTTGTTTTGATTGTGTTGATAGTTAGTTATTTACATCATCGTTTCAGGTCCCTTTAGAATTTTTGTTTGTTTGTCTCATTGCCAATTATACCCTATATCCTTATTTCCTTATATCTATAATGGTTGAACTAAATCATAAACGTAATTTTGTATTGCTACAATAATACCTTTCTTTTTTGTTTTGTATACTTTCGTGTATTGTCTTATAAAACTGTCTCATTTGTTTTCTTTTTTCTTATATCATGTGATAATATTAGATGGTACCTTGTTGTTTTGCATTTATAAGATAGTGATATGTCGATACTGTTGCTTTAGGCACCAGCTGCTGGAAAGGTTGGAGAGAAGATAAAAGCTGAAGTCTCTTTCACAAATCCACTTCCATGTGCATTGACTAGTAGCGAATTGACAGTTGAGGGTACCGGCTTAACGAAAAACCAAGTTATACCTCAAAGGTTTGTATTCTCTGTTAAATTGAATAAGGATTCTTATACAACATATATAGCTGCTCGGTGAAGATATTCATAAAACGTGTATATTCAAGTATGTAATTGGAATAGTTGGTACAAAATACAAGTATGTTCACTACATAAAACAAAGTTTAATATTATTTTTATGCCCCACTTACGATAGTGGAGAGGCATTATGTTTTCTGGTCTGTGCGTCCGTTCGTTCGTCCGTCCGTCCCGCTTTAGGTTAATGTTTTTGGTCAAGGTAGTTTTTGTTGAAGTTGAAGTCCAATTAACTTGAAACTTAGTACACATGATACCTATGATAAGATCTTTCTTATTCTAATGCCAAGTTAAAGTTTTGACAGCAATTTCACGGTCCACTGAACATAGAAAATGATTGTACAAGTTTTTGGTCAAGGTAGTTTTTGATGAAGTTGAAGTCCAATCAACTTGAAATTTAGTATACATGTTCCTAATGATATGATCTGTCTAATCTTAATGCCAAATTAGAGTTTTTAGCTTACCTGACCCGAAGGGCCAAGTGAGCTTTTCTAATCTCTTGGCGTCCGTCGTCCGTCGTCGTCCGTCGTCGTCGTCGTCCGTCGTCGTCGTCGTCGTCGTTAACTTTTTACATTTTGAACTTCTTCTACAGAACCACTGAATAGAATGAAACCAAACATGGCATGAATGTTCCTTATGAGATGCTGACCAAGTGTTGTTACTTTGTAGCCGATCCATCATCAAAGATGGCCGCCAGCGGGGGACTTAGTTTAACATAGGACCCAAGAGAAATGCATACAAATGACTTCTTTTAGAGAACCACTACATGGAATGAAACCAAACATGGCATGAATGTTCCTTACGAGGTGCTGACCAAATGTTGTTACTTTGTCGCCGATCCATCATCCAAGATGGCCGCCAGTGGGGGACTTAGTTTAACATAGGACCCTATGATAAATGCATACAAATGACTTCTTTTAGAGAACCACTGAATGGAATGAAACCAAACATAACATGAATGTTCCTTATGAGGTACTGACCAAGTGTTGTTACTTTGTAGCCGATCCATCATCCAAGATGGCCGCCAGCGGGGGACTTAGTTTAACATAGGACCCTATGGGAAATGCATACAAATGACTTCTTTAGAGAACCACTGAATGGAATAAAACCAAACATAGCAAGAATGTTCCTTATGAGGTGCTGACCAAGTGTTGTTACTTTGTAGCCGATCCATCATCGAAGATGGGCGCCAGCGGGGGACTTAGTTAAACATAGGACCCTATGGGAAATGCATACAAATGACTTCTTTTAGAGAACCACTGAATGGAATGAAACCAAACATAGCATGAATGTTCCTTATGAGGTGCTGACCAAGTGTTGTTACTTTGTAGCCGATCCATCATCCAAGATGGCCGCCAATGTGGAACTTGGTTTAACATAGGACCCTATTGGAATCGCATACAAATGACTTCTTTTAAAGAACCACTGAATGGAATAAAACCAAACATAGCATGAATCTTCCTGATGAGATGCTGACCAAGTGTTGTTACTTTGTAGCCGATCCATCATCCAAGATGGCTGCCAGCAGGGGACTTAGTTTAACATAGGACCCTATGGGAAATGCATACAAATGACTTTGTTTTAGAGAACCACTGAATGGAATGAAACCAAACATAGCATGAATGTTCCTTTTGAGGTGCTTGCCAAGTGTTGTTACTTTGTAGCCAAATTTTATCTTTTTTTTTTATATAATTTTAAATACCCAAGTAAAGTCAGGTGAGTGATACAGGCTCTTGAGAGCCTCTAGTTATTCCAATTTGTCCACTAAACATAGAAAATGATAGTGCGAGTGGGGCATTCGTGATCTATGGACACATTCTTGTTTATTACAATGTTCTTCTTTTTATCTTTCATCGATGCTTCATCTTTGAATGTATTCAACATGTCTTCCTTAATTCAATAATTTATTTTACTACTGTCGTACATAAATGATTGTTTGACTATACCAATGAAAGTTGTAAAGTAATGTTTTTTTTCAAAACTTTGACTTTAAATTTAACACTTACATTATATTTTTCAGCATTGTATCTAGCACTCAAACCTTCATGACAACAATCGAAATCTTACCCACAAAAGCTGGACTTAGAGAGTTGATCGTCTCCTTCAACTCAAAAGAGTTGGAAATGGTTGATGGATCTTGTGAAATAAAGATAAGCGAATAAACCCAAAATTCAATTATCAGACATTAGTGCAAAGCGATATGTCCCTTCTGTAACAGATTTTATAACACTATAACTTACGTTTTATTTCATACTACTTGTTATGAGATTTTATCCTTACATATAAAGGATTTAACCGACTGAGAAATACAGATATTTAGTAACATGTATGTCCAAGGATTATTTTGTTTTGACAATCACATCTTGATAAACATTGTTGGATCGGCAGCCAAAAAAAAAACCCAGTTATTATGAATATTTGTATTACATTGTCTCATTATTATTATAATTTTTTTAACATATAAATATATATTATTTATTTTGTTGTTTTTAATTATACCTCGACGATTTTGTATGAGATCATTACTAAAATCCACCAATGAAACAATACGCACTTCAATATGCATTACGATGTTTAAACATCATTCAAATTATTAATTTTATAGAAGATAGTGCCAAATATTGATAAATATAGATTCCACAACTGCAACAAGTGTGTTCTGATATTTCTCAACTGGAGGCAGTTAAATTTTGATTTTTAAAACGCAAGGCTTGCCGAGCTTTTAAACTAATTAAAATGTAATTGTTGAGAGTGGGGAAATATCGTTATACACGAGTTATAGTGGTGGAATCTGTTTATCTAATAATTTTCAGCCTTCTTTTTCAAAGATTTGAAGAGAGTTGTGTACTTTTTATGTGAGGTCGCCTTTGTTTCGTGACGTAACAATATGAAAACTCAATAGAAACCATGAAAAGTTAACGTCACAATTAAATTTCGACCAAGCATTTGCAGAGAACATGCCTTCATGCCTTCCACAACAGTACTGTTAACTGTCACAGGGATAAACACAAGATGAAATGTACACCAGAAGTGGTACCAACTCAGTGGTTGTTGAACCACAGCAGGCTTATAATTCATAACCTCAGACGTTAGTTTCGGAGATACTCGTCTAAAACGATGACATAACAAACATCCAAACTAAGGGATTAGGTGTAGCAAATCGCCTGATCTAAATTTACCGAATGCGTCCTGTTACCGTTTTTGACATCTTTACCGAGACATATGGCAGGTGATACGTGTATAAATGTAGAAATTTATCCTTCACCTTTGCTCTTGTTTTGGCTTTATAAATATTTTGATATGAGCGTCACTGATGAGTCTTATGTAGACGAAACGCGCGTCTGGCGTACTAAATTATAATCCTGGTACCTTTAATAACTATTTATCCTATTGATACGACTGGTCATTTTCCGTTTACAATTCTCACAGTTTTTTTGTTTTATTATCTTGGTTCAAAAATTCAAAATGGTTGACGAGTTTCGAACATCGTTATTTAATTTCCATCATGAAAGGCATCATATAAATCAATTCGAAATAGTGCCAAAAACTAGTTAGTTTTATTCTTGTAAGATTTACATATTGTACGGTTACAGTTCGTGTTGGTAAAAACAATTTAATTAATGTTTTTAAAAGTAACACAGCTCTTATCTGTAGTAAATGTTATCCAGAGCACTTAAGACCCTCAAAGCAGGGGTTCCTGTTGCTTAGTTTTAAATTTTCTATGTAACTGTTGTTTGGTCGTTTTTGTTTTTTGACATGGGGTGTTAGTTTGTCGTCGACCTATTAGTTTGATACTTTTTCGGTTTCCTCCGCTTCTCTTTTAATGTTATATTATTTTACAGTATACATGTAGTTATGTTTATGGTTGTTGCAGTTTTAAATATTTTGTTTCAACAAAGAATCTGAAATATTTTATTTCTGGAACACTATTTATAGCAATTTGATCGTAAAGGTACTTACCATCCTTTATACTGAGTAAAAAAAACCCTGAATAATCAATATATTCTATAGAATAGAATAGAACTTATAACCATACAACTTTGGTTACTGGCGTATTGCTATATTAGGTAACCCATGCCTTTTAAGTATAATTGAAAGAGGGACGAAAAATACCAGGGGGCAGTCAAACTCATAAATCGAAAATAAACTGACAACGCATGGCTAAAAATGAAAAAGACAAACACAAACAATTGAACACAATACCCAACATAGAAAACTAAAGAATAAGCAACACGAACCCTACCAAAAACTAGGGTTTATCTCAGGTGCTCCGGAAGGGTAAGCAGATCTTGCTCCACATGTGGCACCCGTCGTGTTGCTTATGTTATATCAAATTCCGGTAAATAGTCTAATTCTGTAGGTCACATTCATGAAAGGGAAGGGGATTGTAGTTACGACGTAAGGAATATCATTTGTGAAACGGTTATTTCATAACGGTCAACCAACTCGTGATGGCTTCCGTAAAATTAACGAAGGGATGATTTCAACTTCACAATTTGGAAGTCTTGGTTTAATAGCTTCCTTGTGAGCATACTTGAATGATGTATAAGTATGTGTATGCTAGATATTATTTTTTTTCGAATTACTTAAGGGATATAAGCCGATAACAGTCCATTCTGTAAAATATTGGACAGGTTTGAGGCCGCAGGCCGAAGACCTGTTCAATATTTTACAGAATGGACTGTTAGAGGCTTATATCTTACTTAAAACATCGTTGAACACGTCAAAAAGATAATTCAAAAGGAAAAAGCAAGCAAAGATTTATTTTCATTAAGTATGAAAATTGTTTTGTGAATAAACTATTATAATATTAAAATATATCCTACATGTTGGCCCCTTTAAACAGTAGATCAACTTAAAAAAATAGACAAAAAGAAAGTACAGCTAAAGGTAAACAACATGTATTGCTACATGATGAATAAGACACAGGGTATGCGTATCATGACTTTTGCGTGCGCAAGGACAACTCATAGTTTCCGTGAATACCTTTACATGCGTTTTGTGTTTCAAAATGGATAAAGTGATGAAATTATATTCTTAATGCAAAAACGAAGAAAGAAATGTCGTTGTTAGTTATTGTGTTGTTTCAAACTTTGGATTAAAGTCAAATGTGTATTAAGAATCTATTCAGATACGTTATTTCAGTGTGGATTGCAAAGAGAATACAGTCAAAGCAGCTAATAATGTTTTATATATATTATATTTCAAAATGTAGTCCTCTCCTATTAGTTTCTTGTTTCTTCTCGGGTTTTTTTACAGGGTTAATCAGGGTTAACATGGTTAATGAGGAAAAAAAAAGAAAAGAGTGCACCGCAGTCGATTTTATTTCAAATACATAATTAATATGAACAAACGAACTAACAACATGCAATCAGTTATATTCTTTTGTTGGAATTTTCAAGAGACTGTTATTGTTTAACCAAACGGTACCACCTGAACAGCTGAATACCCCCTCCCCCCTTTCTGTTTTTTTCTTTCTGTAAGGTCGTATCGCTCTTTTTGTTCCCGTTTATTTGTGTATTGCGTCCCTTGTGTTTTTAAATGTTACCGAAACGTTATTTTGTCTCGATTTTCTTTTGAAAAAAAAAACTTTAAAAAAACGATCACTGCAAACAAAGTGCGAATAGGACACACGATTGTTTTTTTTGACAGATGCAATGCGGTAATGTCTTCCTTTATTATGCTCCCATATTCATCGTCGCTCATAAGCGAAGTGTTGCATTATATTCATATTCAAACAATAACTTAAAAAATCAACAACTTGTAAATCAACGCCGAAAACTGAAAATTCTTAAAAGTATTATAGTCCCCTAGTTGATAAAGGAAGTTCTAGATTCGCACTTTGTACGCAGGATAAGGTTTAGGTTGTTGGCGGCCCTTGTATTGCGGCATGATCTATCAAATTTAAAAAGCATTACTTTATTGCTTTTTTTCATTTTAATTGTAGTTGAAAATGATGTTAGGGAGAATAAGAGCAACACCAGAGGTCAATTGTGATTACCTAAGGTTGGACGAAGACAAATCTGTTGATAAAAGAATTTTATATAGGCAACAAAAACAAGACGGGCAATAAAAACAAGACTTACAACGAGCATAATCATCTTACTGAAATTGTGCAAAAAGAGGCAACCCAAAAACATGAGAAAAATGGCTGTGATATAAGTATTGGTTGTGATGAAAACAGTTAGGGTCATTAATAGTTTTTCTATTTTAGTGTTTGAACTATCATTCACCTGTAAGAATAAGTTATGCTACCTTTAGCTGTCCAATATTTTTTTAAGAAAGGAGAGGGATATTCTTAAAAATATTGGACAGCTTAAAGTAACATAATGGTTTCTTACAGGTAAATGATAGTCCAATCACTGAAATAAAGAACAGGTAGAACAATAAAATGACGTCACAACAATGTTTTACAGATACTAGTATATGGAATTCAATAGGAATGTTTTAATAACACAGATTACTGCTATGTTTAACAATTGGGATGTTTATATCAGCGTTTAGATAATTTTTAGCTCACCTTTCCGAAGGAAAAGTCAGCTTTTGTCATCACTTAGTGCCCGTCGTCGTCCGTCCGGTGTAAACTTTTCAAACATCTTCTCCTCTGAAACTATTGAACCAATAATCCCAACCAAACTTGAGCTGAATGATCCTTAGGGTATCTTAAATAAGATTTTTTTAATTTTTTGTTTCGTCAAAAAATATGTCCGCCATGGCTAAAAATAGGGGTAAAAGACAGTTTTTGGCTCATATCTCAAAAACGAAAGCATTTAGAGCAAATCTTACATGGGAGAGAAGGGCAGTAGGGTGTGTGCTAAACATGATCATTTGATCATGCTCTATCAGTTCTAAAATGTTTATATGAATCTAACAACTTATTATTGGGTTGCCGCCACTAAATCGTTAATTTTGAGGAAAGTTTGCAGCTTTTGGTTATTATCTTGAATACTATTATAGATAAAGATATAATGTAATCAGCAAAAGTGTTCAGCAAAATAAGATCTACCAATAAGTGTTATGACCAAAATTGTTAATTGACCCCTCAAGGAGTTGTTGCTCTTTAATGTTTTATAACTTCATAAAATCTTCTGCCCTGAAACTACTGAACCAATTCCAACCAAAATTAGACTGAATGATCCATCGGGTATCTAAAATAAATTTTGTGTTTTATTTTCTGTTTTCTTAGAAAACATGGCCGCCATGGCTTAAAATTGAACATGGGGTAAAATGCAGTTTTGGACATATCTGAAAAACTAAAGCATTTAGAGCAAATCAGACAAGAAGGTAAAGTATTCATTAAGTCAAATTCTCCCTGCCCTGAAATTATTAGCCAAATCGGGTATCTGATTGTTAGATTATTGTCCATGAATTGATGATTTTAAGGAAAATATGCAGTTTACGGTTATTTTTTTGAATATTATTATAGATGAAGATAAACTGTAAATAGCAAATATGATTAACAAAGTAAGATATACAAATAAGTTTAATGACCGAAATTGTAAATTGAACCCTTAAGAGGTAATTGCCCTTAACATACATTTTTTTCACAATTTGTTCATCTATATAAAAAAAAAGATGTGGTATGATTGCCAATAAGACAACTCTAAACAAGAGACCAAAATGAAGTTTGCTTACTTCATAAAAGTTTTCTGAATGAGTTGCAGAGTATTTAGTATAAATTTTGTTTTTTTATTTCCTTGTACAACAAGAAATATAGCCACTGTGGCTAAAATGGAACATATCAATTTGTTGCTTTTGAAGAAAATATGACTGATACAAAGAACATTAAAATGGCAGTTGTAAGCCATTCATTAATATAAATTGAAAACAAAAATAATCATTGATGAAAGATTTAACCAAATAATATTACAGGTGAGCTATTCTGGCTCTTAAGAGCCTCTTGTTTGAAATAACGTCATTATCGGACAATTTTGAGATTATATATTTGACAGGGAAATATGCAGCAGAGTTTAAAACCAATTTGATAAACATCATCTATGACTTTAATTGAGCATATCATATGGTTGGCAATATTCAAAGCTATTTTCCATATTCAAATAAACATTTTGGATATCACAAATATTGAGAAATTTAAAATAGATAGTTTCTTTCATTACGTTTACCGAATAATATCCCTAATCCAAGCTAATGCACATTGAAGGCAGCTCATGGTTGAATTTTGAGCACGTTAAACGTTTAGTGCTCTTACATCACTTCGACATGCACAGTGACACAAAACTGTAACTTCAACAATTTACCTACTGTGTGAATATGCTATACACTGTCGAATTGATTATAACTAATGCTTTGTTCTAATGGTTTAGGATTTTTGTTTTGGTAAGTCATTCTGTAAAAAAATATATTTTTGTTTCGTTTAATTTTGTTCAATTTGATGTTGTTATTAAGACACAGATATTTTCCGTGGAACCCATTGGATATCGATCTGGCAAATACAATAATCGCCCAGAGTATTTTGTGCATTTTAGTTTGTCTTCACATTTAAGTTATTTAAGCCAAATCTGTTTATACAGTATTGAAATAATGGCAAGAAGACTACAATTGATAGTTTTACATACATGAAGTTTGATGAGTAATGGTTAAAAGTCTTGGTAAATAACAAAGGAGTTTCAATAAATGATGTTTTTCTTTTGAAATTCTACTTCCTTTATTTTGACAAAATTATCCACTTGGGCATCTATGATGAAATGTTTAATATTTTGGTGCAAAATTGCAATAGAAAAAACCTAAAAGTTTGAGAGTAAACATTTCACAAGGGAGTTAGTTCATCAAACAGGTTAAAATCTGATTAAAGTAATTGTACCAGAAGGAATTGCAACTGTTATCAAGAAGAATTATACTAATATAATGAATTGTCAATCAAAAGCGAAAATATATCATTTTAATCAACGCGGAGAATTATCTTTAACTGGATCAAAAACATATGATAATCAAAACAAGATATCTTGTACCTTTTTCATAACATTTCTGTTTAATTACTTCACAGTTGAAATTGTAAATTTGAATTTTGAAAGTATTTTATTTTAGTTTCAACTGGATGCAGTTATATGTATTTAATATTCAACAACACAAAGGTGTAAATAAATGAGATTTCAATTCAACAACACAAAACAATTTACTTGATAAATAAATACCACATTTATACAACCTGATTCGTCATTAATTTTTTCCTACATTTATAAAAATGTCTTAAAGTACACGATGATAACATTAATGCAAAGAAAAAAAGAAGAAAATTTTGACAAACTTTTTTGAAATGTTATGTTTGATCTTGATGTTTGAATTATACCGTAGGTACTTTGAAGTATTATCTTTTCGAATTTTTGTGGTCGTCAAATATGGAAATGCATTAAAAGAAAAAAATCTAATATGTGTTGATTTTATGCACACTGAGCAGTTTAAACCAGTTCTTCTGTTGACTTGAAGTTTAGCGTGGGAAGCGTGGTTGAAAATGTTTACAAACTTATTAGAAATGTTATGAATGAGCTTGTTCATGTTTACGTTTGAATTATACCGAAGGTACTTTTAAGTATTATCTTTCGATCTTTTGTGGTTGTCAAATATGGAAATCCATTAAAAGAAAAAAAGCTAATATATGTTGATTTTATGAACACTAATTTTAAAAAGTTCTTCTGTTATTTAATTGTTTAGTAGAGTAAGCAAATTCGCCTTAAAAAAATAAAAAATAGAAGCGTGGTTGTAGATCTTGCAATTCAGCAGTCTTCATTATATGTAGTTAGAAATACAAATAATGCGAAAATGTATATTTCAAGTATTATTACGTTATCTATGCTTACAAATTCTGCTAATCTTAGCAAATGTTGAAGTAGACGACAAAATGTTTAAATGCTCTTATTTCGTCTACAACCTTTACCATACATTTTTGTGTTGGTTTACACTGTCTCTATCCACCCTCCTCAACATTGTTTTTAAAAGACCTATATAAGGTTTACAGTTGAAATCTTGAATTAGATTTAGTGATCACAGATACCCCGCGTTCAACTAAAAATTAATACCTGATCAAAAAGTTGAAAATCATTCTTACCACAAAGTTCTTTAATTACTTCACCTGTTATATGAATCTCGGGAAGTAACATGTCTTATTCATGGTCCAATACAATGGGTAAAAAAATAAATTCTTTTCATAAGACATTTGTTTATCATCAGGAAACCCCATAAATACACTGGAATGGTAAATGCTCGAATCATGAAAAAGGACATGTGTTTATTCATCTAAACATTGCGCATTAAATAAACGTCTGCTAGCAATCGACCTCAGGACATACATTGATGCATGTCTATTTCGTTAATTTATGTTCTTCGACTAAAGTGTCGACTTGCGTTTTTCAACCTCAAATAATCCAGGGATCGCTCGCTTTGAATATATATTTGATTATTATGATGAGTGCTACTGTAAAATGAGTAAAAAGGAAATGGGTGTCACCTTAGAAAAAAGCTGACCTTTACATTTAGAAAACTCCTTTTGAATTGAAATTGGAGTAGGGGTGAGTCAAAAAAGAATATTTATATAGTCTGACCAGAGCAGCAAACAGAACATAATGACAGAGGCTAAATATATGCTCTGAAAGGAGTAATCCATAAGTTAAAAGCATTTAAAATTCTGTTGTTCCATTTATCAAACTCTGAAGTGGCACTTGTAGGTTATGTTTCTGCGAATAAAAGGTGTACAACAAAGGAGCAATTTTTGGTCCAGTTCTTTTTAAAGTCTTCATAAATAACATATTTCATTTTGTACAAAATAGCACCATTTTTAATTATGTTTATGATAACACTGTATCATAAAGTAATTAAGGTATAGATAAAGCTGTTAAAAAGTTAGTTTACTTTTCTCTTTATTTTATTGGTAACAGGAACGTACGTTTCTGATATATCACTATATAAAAGTCTATCCTCTTACCTTTTTGTCTATCCTGTTACAGGCATGGGGTAATCGTAATCAGTAATCGTAATCAGCTGTAATCGATTACATTTTGCAGTGTAATCCTTTGTAATCAGTAATCATGCCATTTCTGATTACAAGTAATCGTAATGTAATCGATTACATAGCAAAAAACAGGTGTAATCATGATTACTTTTAGATTACTTTAAGATTACATTCATATGATTACTTGCTGATTACAAATCTTGTATATATATGAAAATAGTTTTTGATAGACAAGATGAAAATAAGAAAATGTAAAGCTTGAATGAAAAATCATGAAACTAGTAATCACAATGATGGGACCTTGTTTAATATGATCATCTATATAACAAATCTGTTTAACCAAGTGTTTTATTTTGTTAACAGTTTACAAAAGGAAATTTACTCTCCAATATTTCTTTGTGAGATTGAGCTCTTATGATACAAGAATATGCCTTGAAAGCATTTTTTTCCTTGATTGAAAACTTCTGATATTAACTCCAATTTCATATCAGTTTACCTAATATTTTCACATAACTACATTGAAATTCAAATGCAGAAAACATTTAGTTCCTATTTGACTTTGATGGTCGGCATAAATATATAAGCCCACTTTATTCAAAATGGAAGTTAAAACCAGGTTTCATTTATTGACAAAATTGAATAAATTTTATTTTCCATAAATTCGTGTATAATATGTGCTTTCTTATTTTTATTCTTTATTAACTTTGAGCCTTAATGCTCACCAGTATAAACAAGTACATGTACAGTGTACACATATGGCATAATATTACAAACAATATGCATAGTAAACAATAGGTAACATCAGAAGTTTCATCAATACAAAATATCTTTTAATACAATAAACTGTTTCTTAATATAAAGAGAAATGTATAATCTTTCCTAAGTTACAAAACTATTTTGTGTTTTCACCTGACAATAATTCTATTTATTACTAATTAGATCAAGTATTATAAATTTCCAAACAAATAATGACAATCAACCACTTTTAACTTTATTGATATTGTTATTAAGACAATAAAATTTTAATACCCAAGCCCACCTATTGTTTGTTTAAAAAAATGGAAGTAGTGATTTACACCTGTAAAAACATCAATGGATGTGTCAATGATGTCCCAACAGACAATAAAACTATACTTAATTATTTTTTCCTTAATTTCATTTTTTTTGTTTTAAATTAGGCAGTTGGTTACAATTTGTAGTTAAAAATAAAGTTATATCTTTTACATAGAGAAAGGACACTTGTCTATAGCTATTTTATCAAATTACACATGTTACACTGTACTTGTCTATAAATTCTTTTAAAAAGATGTATAAATTAAGGCTTTTAAAAAAAATCACAAAAATAAGCTTTATTGTGAGGATAAAAAGTTATAAAAAACTTTGATATAGCAATATACAATGTAATCATAAGAAATCTAAAGTAATCATGATTACAATAAAGAAAAGTAATCTAATGTAATCGATTACATATGAAATAGGGTGTAATTGTATTGTAATCGATTACATTTTATTAGCAAAGTAATTGTAATTTAATCGATTACATTTTAAAGTAATCGACCCCATCCCTGTCCTGTTACCGATATCAGTATTGCACCTGCGAATGCTTAATTGGGAAGATTAAGACGTTATAACCTTAAGATGAGTTCAAAGAACGAAATATTTCATTCGTTTTGCACCTATATGTTAAGATAAAAAAATTGACGATTTTGTCTACAATTGTCTATCCTGTTACTGTAACCATAGCAACCATAGTAACAGGATAGACAAAACAGGATAGATAAATTTCTTCGTTTTTGATTGCTGTTGTGAAATAACTACTCCCTTTGGTGAAGTGATTATGTTTTTCTATTGTGAATTTGGTTTCCAACACGTTATTGCACTTTTTACAAGTATACTGTTGGTGTAATTAATCAAAATTGGTGGTAACAGCATAGACATGAAAAAAAGTAAACTCTATTTTTTCACTAAATGTCTTGAAATTTTTTTTCTCTACACTGTTCAAGAAACGAGGCGTTTTAAATGTAAAGATTACTTTGCACTTTTGAGATCAACACTGACTGATTCAATATTCATAGGGAAAATAATTTAACGGCTGATTTAAGTAGCGGTAACAGGAAAGACATGAACATCCCGTACGCTGATTCAATTTAGTTTGTAGATAATATGTTACATACAATGATAAAGAAGCTACAATTTTTCGTTAGAGTAATAATTAACGTTCTTAAAAAGTCCCTTTTGCAGGTATCAAGGCGATCAGAAAATCGCAAAAAAATCATTTGAAATGTGGTTTTTTGACACTGTACGCAGACAAATACCCCCAAAATCGGACTTAAATGCAGTTTAATCTTATCAAAATAGATGTAAGGTGTGTTTATTATTAATGTTCTGAATCACAAATCCGACAAGCTTTCATTTAAACCATTACAACTGAAATTTCCATTAGAAATAAAAAAAATTTAGCATGGGTGTACTGAAAAATTCGACCTTGTTTGAAAATGACCCATATCTGAAATATGTAAAAAGGCATCAAGACAATTAGATATTCTAAAAACGAATGACTGCATATTCAAACAGACTAGATAGATTAACAAAATACTATTCATTCATTCTTTCGAATTATAACTATTGTCCAGATATTTGGTACGACTTTAGCGAAAACAATCTTTTAAAATGGTAAAAATTCAAGAAAGATCTTTTAGATTTATCTATGAAAGTTATGATTGTTCATACAACAAAAATGCTAGAAAAAACATGCTTTTAACTTTTATATGTCATCGATAGTATCTCACCATGTACTGTATCTTTGAAATTATATGTTGATCTCGTGACTTTCATATCTGTGAATATATATATTTTGTTATTCAGTCGATTTGAAAAGCTCACTAGAGCTTGATTATGTAGTTTATTGAATACCTACTTTAACTAAAACTTTGAATTTGAAATTTGAAGATGCTGTAAAAGGTCATGCATCTTAATAAGATGACAGTGTCTCTGAAGTCGACTGCAGTCCAGTTTCTGAAGCTAAATGGGATGTTCATGTCTCAGATTTAGGTAAATATTCCTTTACCATTTATGTGGGTCTGTTTGAGAGGATATGACCTGAAGAGAGTTGCCTCTGGTTCGATTTTATTTTTCGCCATCTATTTTGCCAAAACAATACTTTTTCGCCACTTTCAATTCTTTTCCTCAAACTAACATAAACTTATAATTTGTTTGAAATTTTCTTAATTGTCTTACTAACAATTTTGTTCCCTTACTTTTCAACATTTTTCTGTAAACGACAGTGTTTTTTTTTCTAGACAATTATTTAAAGAAAAGGCTGAGACGTAACACTATGCTTCAAACATTTGCGTTGCTATAACGATTTCGAAATAATACTCACTTAAAACAATTCTTTATGAGACATGTGACGCAATTTCTAACAAACATCACCTTTAATAAGTCAAGTGTTGCCAGTGGCAATCAAATGCAATCAGCGGATAATTGATTTTTCCTTCAAAATCGTCACAAATGACGAGTTCAAGGTGAACTCTCAGTAATGTCAAATCGGGGGATAAATCCAAGAAACCCCCAAAAATAAACAAGATTGACGAAGTCGAACCGTAATAACAAATTCTTTCGCCAATAATGAATTTTAATCGCCACAATTTTTATTTTTTCGCAAAATGCAAAAATGGCTGAAGGTTGATAGTTTCGTTATTTTGACAAAACTGGATGAGCAACCCAAAACTGTGTAAACATACACAATGGACATACAACACAACTAACTAAAAAATCAAACAAACAAAAATGACAAAGTTGTAAAAAAATCATTGCAGTTGACTGTAAATCTGACAAAGACGCAAAAAAAAAAGGGGTTTGTAGTTGATAGTACATACGGCTACAGTTAATAAAAAACATAATGCCGTACAAGTATATTCATTTCGGATAACTTACAAATTAAGTAAAGATAATAGACAACATATGTATTTTACCCCTATGTTCTATTTTAAGTCATGTCTTCCATGTTGGTTGGCAGGCGGGATCGTCGGACACAATCGTTAAAGCAGATATCACTGCATGGATGATTGTGGCAAAGTTTGGTTTCAGATGTTTGTTCAAACTTATGGAGGACGACGGATGCCAAGCCAAGTGATTAGAATAAAAAAATGAGAATAATGTTGAAAAAAATAAAGGATACTAAAAAAAAAAAGGAATACGGAAGTGGAGACCTCCTTTATTAAGGTGCACGTGATACCAAACACCTTGACTAAAATTAATTTGGCTCGGTTAATTTTCATAAAATTATGAAAAAATATTTACTTAGATCCTTTGACAAAAATATAAAATTTTCAAAAACCTTGAACCACACACTTTATCGGAAAAATTTATAGCAGTTTGACAAACACTAATTATGATCATTGAGAATCTTAATATTGCCTTAAGGTAACACGATACCGAATGGCATATCTCCCGATTTCCCAAATTTTTGGCACACATGTTCTTTGAATCGAGTTACATCGGAATATGTAATAAAAAATGGGGTCACCATTTTTGTTTTCTTGGTATATTCATAGGAAAATGTCAATTTTGGCGACAAATTTACATAGGTATATAGGGGAAATGCCTATTTTTTGGCTTACCTTTATAGATTTTCCAATGGATGGCTATGTTCTTATATACGAAGAACAACAAAAAACTAACATTATATCCAGGATTGCAAGCTGAATCCATACACGTATAGAAAATTATATGTCACCATCCTTGTTTTTGAGATTAATGGCTTCAAAGTTGATTGATAACCTTATAATTTGACCGAAAACGTGTGATGTTATTGAATACAGAATGTAACGTTATTCCTACTCAACAAAATATCTGTCGGGATCTGAATGGTGTTTATTCTATTTTCATTTCCCATGTCTGGTTTCGTAAATTTCCTAGTAATGCAATACATGTATAAAATTCTACTGATATAATTTATTTCGTCCTGCACATGGAAATTTCACTCACATGAATTAACATTAATCTCGTCTGATTTTCACACCAAACGAGCATATACTTGAAACTTGCTTGAACTGGTTGGTTCCACGTGAATCTTATGATAATAATTCATGAATAAATCACCGGAATTTGGTACACGTTAAATTCACGTAAATTTTTAAAATAAGATTATTGAAATAATATCTTTATTCTAAAATTTAATTAAAATCATGAAAAATACCTTCATATTTTTGTAAAGTTCACGTGAAAATAACATGAACATGTTTACGTGTGATTCATTTGAATTACTGAGTTTTTAACTCCATCCTTTAAAAAAATGGTCGTATCATTGCTTCATCCATGCAGAAATAGAGTATACCTTAAAAATTTGATTCAGTTAACAGTTGCTCGGTTTTTGATGGTCGTTTAACGTTCAGTGGCAAATAGCTCATGCATGTTCGGGACGAGATATTACAATTTTGAAAACAGTTGTTTTTAAAAGACACATTTGATGCACCAGTCAAAAAAGGTTTAACATTCTGTTAGTTGTGAAACTTATGAGGGAAAATAATGATCCTGAAAAAATACACATTCTAAAAAGTGAAATAACAAACTCAAAGAAAAATTCAAAACTTATATTCTTGACTTGCTACGTACATTAGTATAGTGTACTCTGCGTGGTGTAAATGTGTGAGTTGGTTGCTCAGCAAGTCGAACAAACAATGCAAACTGTATGCAAAATTTCACTAAGTTCAACAGTCTGTCATTTGTGGAAAATTATTCACAAAACAAATCTTGAGATCATATATGCATTCTTTAAAGTAAAAAAACTGCGAAATATAAAAGTTCCAGCTTGAAATTCCACATGTTGGAGATGTAAGTCAGAGTCTGTACTCTGGGTGCTTCTTATATTTTATTAAAATGCCTCATCCAGCAACCTGCCATGAACAAAAAATAAAGAAAATCCAGACGATATGCCCACCTTTAATTAAATAGTAACACCAGTTACTTAATTTAAACCTGAAGCAAAAAAACTACGAAGTGCGGGATTGACGATCGAACGGACATTGGTGAAACTACATGTATATGATGATACGTGCTCTATTAGGATTTTGGTGACAAAACATATTTTTGAGTATGCAGTTCATATAACGGAAAGGTAATTTGGAGATCTAAAATGAAGTAGCAATGTAAGCAAGCTAACATTTCAGTCATTTTGTCTTTGGTGGAAAGTTGATTAATTGGCAATTTTACCGCACCTCCTTATTTCATTATGGTTTGAATTTTCTCCAGAAGAACAAAAGTTTTAAGACTTAAACAAATATGTACTAAGGGACTGAAATGTTACTGTGATAATTATACTCCACATACTTATCAGAACTCTCCAATTTAGGGCCCAACGTTTACTAAAACTACAAATTAGAAATAAAAAGATACTCGTCCAATTAGCATTAGTCACAATTTGCTTGATGTATTTGGTTTTGATGTCGTTACATATCCAGATGTTGCTTTCTTATTAATTGCATATCCCATATCTCCATTTATCATTATAACAGCCAACTGTTGTACATATAACATATTCAATATATTTTTTTTTGTATTTGTACGTTTACAAATAAAGTCTCATGTTACCACCACTTCCATAATGAGCAAGCGGTAACGTAGATAATTCTTTGTGCGTAAATGTTCGTAAACTTTGTCGATTTCTTTGAAAATATTAGAGTCAATGATCTAAATTTTAACAACTAAAGTTTCAAGTGACGGTTGTAAATTGAAAGATTGATTGCTGGTTGCTTAACGTCCAGTGGTAAATATTTTATGTATGTTCCGGACGAGAACAAGTTAACAATAAATAATGCATCCCTCACAGCCAAATGGACGCCCCACTTTGGAAGCATTTTACTGCCGGTCGGAATAAGACCAAGTGACCATATTTCTATCTCTAGTCACCCTTGGGGTGTAAATTGTAGGACATAAACAAAATATAAAAATTATGTACATTGTCAGAAATATAAAACGTATTTGTACTCACTACGAAACAAGTGGAAAACTCGTGTTTCTAAAGCTAGTACAAATACATTTTATATTACAATGTACGCATATATATATAGTATGATATGTATCCACACAAAGAAATACATACAGTTCTTTTTTTTCATGTATATAGATCTACATGAACATTGCATACTTGTTCTAAAAACGCCTTTTAAGACTGTAATACTCCGCGGGCTTTTCCCAACGCCTAGTATGTGAGCAATATGCCCCTCGGGGCCTAAAAAGGCAACTATGTTAATTCTCTTTCAGTCGTTTTGTCTCCGAACTTGTACATGTACATTATTTCCAACTCTAATCACACACAAAAAAACACATACCACCGAAACCCATGCAAGCGTAAATTAACACGAATATAAAATCTAAATGATTTCAAGATCTAGCTATTTCAGTCTCTTTCTGCCGTTTGAATAATAATTAGTCAGTCGTTTGCTTATAAATTTCGAGAGAAAAATTTGTAACGGAACCTGTCTGATTAGAGCCAGTCCCGACTATCAACTTGCGTTTAAAGACGCAAGTGGATACTTGGGGCTGGATTTAATCAGACTGTAACGGGACCTGATTTTTTTTTTTAATTTTGCCGAATCAAGTTCCCATATATTTCTCAGCCTACGTTAACTTTTTCAGGCTCCATTCCGATGTTGCTGTCTATCCCGTGTAGCATTGGTCTATAGGATTACAAATCTAGCACTTTATTTTTAAAATGTTTCCGAAACTATATCGGATTTACTCTGTACAAACCAATGAATTTCAGAGACTGTTTATTCTGGAACACAGAGAAAGTTATTCTGCAAAATTACCAAGTTAATCCATTTCTTTACATTCCATACCAACAAACTAACAAACTATTTTCTGTATGAGTTTCAAAGTCTGCTTGTATTGTGCTTGTTCGCCTAATTCTATCCGTATTCTCATCCAAATAAATTATCTTTTTCGATTTTGATCGAGCGGTGTTTTAAACGGCCATTTTAACACGAATAAATAGATGTACAATTGCCTGTGTTTATTACACATCATACTAAGTTTCTATAGATTAGATTTCTATTTTCAAAACATAATTTTGATGGGGATACGGCGTGCATCATAAATAAGTATTTATTGCAAAAATAAACCAAGAATGAAATAAAGTGAACTCAGTCTATTATGCATAAGAACATATATAGATAAATCGTGCAGATGCTTAAATATGAAAGAAACAGAATATTTAAAAGTAAAGTTATACATTTTTAAAGATTAACAATGGGTAGTAGAATTGCCGGAAAACGATAAAGCGAATAAGTTAACCGTTTTATATTGCATCAAAACTCCCGGCACTCTGCATCTAGAAAAAGTTACCGTTAAAAATGTCACATAGTAACCAAAAATATTTTTTTTTATTATTTAATCACTTTGTGATTGCAAAACCTGCTGCATTGGCTTATCTGTGTGAACGTTATTCAATAACGTCAGGAACGGTAACTCGTGGCGTAACGTCATTCGGTATCGTGTTACCTTAACAATAAAACTTGATAGAAACGTTCAGCTGATTTGTATGGACTTCTCTCCATGTAGTGTTATTACCCACCTACAGACCCTCCTATATTTAACATGGATGCAGAGTCATGGTGAAAATCATTTTAATTTCCATCTGTTGTACTTAAAATATTGAGAAATTGCAGAAGCCAAACATGTGTGTTACATACATTTGTACATATAAAAACAAATGATTTATTTACAAATAATGGCATATCTGTTTTAAAATTATTTAATAGTTTGCAAATAGTTACACTAGTATAATTTCAACAATGCTTCCTTTAATGTTACAAATCTAATATTGAATATCATATAACAGATTTATGAAAGACTAAAGCAAATCAACCGCAGCCCGAATATCGGTTGGCGTGCACAATTTGGGTGTAACAATAGCTATAAATCACCCAGGAGTGGTGTGTTCTTATGCAATTGAGAACATAGTAACATTCTAGTAGTCGGCAACACATAAAAGATTTATTAAAGACTACAGCAAATCAGCGACAGTCAAGATATCAGTTGGCGTGCATAATAGAGGTGTAATAATATCTATGAATCACAGAGGAGTGGGGTGTACTGGTGCATTTTAGAACGTTTGAACAATCCAGTAGTCGGCAACATAAGGACTTTCAAAAACGGTGAATCCTGCCTTCGTATTTAGGTAAGTTTTTGTATGTATCCAAAATTTATCTAAATTAAATTTACAAAAAACTAAACATATCTCCAATACATATTTATGAAAATATTGCAAGGTTAAGTAACAATTCTGACCTATTACTGAAAAGCTTTAAGCTCTAACTCCAATACGGATCTAGGACCATAATTATGGAAATACTCACAGAATGCTGCCGGAATGAAACTGAATAAACAGGTCTGACAAATTGAATGACAATGAAAGCAATGGCACTCAACTTAAATGCGATGGTTAGGAGATTTATCAGAATGATATTTATTTTATAGTGCTCTCTGTTACAATGTTTTATTTTTTTGCATGCGATCAAAATCATTTTGATGGTAGAAAGAGATTTGTTCAAACCCTTAGGCAAATTTAACCTTACATTTCACTGATTCAAATAAGGTTTTAAAAGATAGCAAATGCATTGTTTTGAAAATCTTCGTCAGCAACCTTAATCTTTGTTTGTGTTTACCATGTTTACGTCACTCACAAGGTCTATATGAATTACTCATAAACATATGCTAGAGAAATTAGGAAGCCACGATCTCTGTTGCAATGATCTAAAAATTAAAATGACAAAAATACCTAGTAAAATAAACGAGATAATTAATGTGATATAACTTTTGAAGAAATGTACACCTCCATGCAGGTACTATAAAATAAGTTTGAACAAGAGGCTGTCACAACGATAGCAAACCGGATTTATTAATATTTATTTGTGTCCTGGCAATATCACAAGAACCATTACTGATGAATGGTGAAAGTGAAAATCGTCAATATCAAATTTGACCTCTATTTTGTCATCAGTATCAACATATTAAAATTTGAAAAGCTTAGATTGAATGGTTCATGAGAAAATGCGACAACGTGAATGGAAACGCCATTTAACAATCTTTCAAGAACCATAACTCCTGAACGGTAAAAGTCAAAATCGTCATTATTGAACTTGACCTCTATTTTGTCATCAGTAACAACATATAAAAATTTCAAAAGCTTTGGTTGAATGGTTGATGAGAAAATGCACGGACACGACTGGAAACACCATTTTTCAATCTTTCAAGAACCATAACTCCTGAACGGTAAAAGTCAAAATCGTCATTATTGAACTTGACCTCTATTTTGTCATCAGTAACAACATATTAAAATTTGGGAAGCTTTGGTAGAACAGCTCATGCGTAAATGCACGGACACGACTGGAAACTCCATTTTTCAATCTTTCAAGAACCATAACTCCTGAACGGTAAAAGTCAAAATCGTCATTATTGAACTTGACCTCCATTTTGTAATCAGTAACAACATATTAAAATTTGGGAAGCTTTGGTAGAACAGTTCATGCGTAAATGCACGGACACGACTGGAAACTCCATTTTTCAATCTTTCAAGAACCATAACTCTTGAACGGTAAGAGTAAAAATCGCCATTATTGAACTTGACCTTCATTTAGTTGTCAGTATCAACATATTAAAATTTTAAAAGCTTTGGTTGAACGATTCATGAGTAAATGCACGGACAATATTTGATTGCCGCCCGCCCGCCCGGCCGCCCGGCCGTTCGCCGTACATCCCCAAATCAATAACCGACATTTTTGTCACAAAAATCCGGTTAAAAACGGGAAAAAAGTCTACTCATAAGCATACGGATCTCTAAATAGAAAAAAATATTATTATAATATTGATTGAAATGAAATGCCGTGATTTCCCAGTGAAATTAAAACCGATAATATCAATTGTAAAAAAAGCCCATTGTCAATGTAATAAAAAGAAGAACTAATCAAAGAATACAAATATCGGGAAAAAAAAGTCAGCTTGTGACCGAACAACACTGATAATTAACACATTAGCTACGCGAATTCGTGAATTAATGTGTTGTTCTGTCACTTGTTGCATTTTGCAAGAAATTTACGCATTTGTAACTGCATGTGAATATCGAAAAATATAATAGTATTAACTTTTAAACTTTCGGATTTATACACAACTTGAATATTACGTAGAATGGAGTACAAAGGTACAATATGCACGATAATATTGAACAAAATATTGAAAAAAAAATGACTTCAAATTGCCTTATAAATTTTATATCCATAAAACGGAAATTTCAGTAGCAATTACATATCGATTTTAAAAACAAATCGTAGGACAAGAGTTCGAGAAAAGAAATTGCTCAGTCAAAATTAAAATTAAAAGTAAATTTCAAATCAAAATTGCTGAACTTTTTGCGATATTTATGTGTTTTCTATACATTTGTACTACTAGTTTCCGAATATTTTAATCGATTTATCTCATAAAGTATAAAAGTTAGATATATAACTGTTTCGATGTTCATGTGCAGTTTTTCTTGCTCTAGTTGTATGCAAAATTTCATCCAATTCCGCGATATAATTCATTTACGTGCCTGTTACCTTAAGACATATCTACCCTAAAATTCATACAACTTTTCATTATTAAGCATTATGTTGTTTAGTGTTATTACATGTAAGAAAACGAAGGACTGACCGAATCAACATATAACTTAAACTAGATATGTATATATAAATTTCCGTCTTGAATTCAACTCAACAATGTTGGATTCGCTTTTTTGCAATATTTATTTTATTCTATAGACAGGCCATGTCGCAGTTATTGTATGGGGAATTGACATTCAATAAGGTCTAATGTTATATATTAATAAAGACAATATATGCTCACCTAAACATGTGTTTTTGGTTGTTTTGTTGTTTGGTGAATGTCTCATTGAAGTTAACTTCACACCTCCATCAATGTTTGTGTTATTATAACAATCTGGCAGAGTTCGGTGAGGCTGAAGATAATTTCTACGCACTCTTGTCTACGTGCTAACAAAAAGAGAAACAAGAGTTATTTTACAGAGACAAACGACAAACTTATTTTGGTTAATTATTTGTATACTTTGATTAGTTATTCTATAATTAACAAAAATAATGTGTAAAGACCCTTTGCTGTACTTTATTTAAATGATATATTTACAAAAAAGGCATATCTTTTCAAAATAAATGATAGATTGAAACCGAATACACACTTGTGAATTAAAAAATGGCTCATTTTATCTTGTAATTTAAATTTTAATATTGTATAACAAATTATTTAAAGGGAATATCAAATCAGCGATAATCCTGATATCGGTTGACGTTCGTAATGTGGGTGGAGGTTTAATCAAAATGGTAACCAGCCTTGCGGGTGTTGCATACTTGTACCTATACACCTACAAATCACTATTTAACTATATATCGCTAAAATGAATGTTGCAAAAAATCAGTGAATTTTTACCTCGGTATTCCGGTATTCCGGTATTAGTAATTTCAATTTATATTTATAAAAAAATATATATATCTTTAGATATAACTTTTTTAGAAAATAGGGCAAGTTCTATTATAACTTGTCAAATCATATAATATTTACTACTGGTTCAAAACTCTACCTGCAATCGTGTTTTTTTCATATCTATAACTTTATTTTATCGCAACCCTAGGGATCAAAGAATTGATCAAATAGGTTGAACTGTCAAACATAATGGTTTGGCCGTATATACAATTGATAAAAGATAAGAAATGAGTAGAGGTATCCAAAATCAAAGAAACCAGGATTCAGATAAGTTTGATACATGGTTAATTCCTTTCCATTTGATATTATTCCGCAGTGGTTACAGATGGCACTATTCTGCTATTGATTATTTTCTTGGAAGTGGTAAGATATGTTTCGATTGGTGTTGGAACATTGCTTTTACTAACCGCTTTAAAAACTCATCGCAGATACCAGATTAAAATAACTGAAAAAATCACAAAAAAGAAAACAGAAAAAATCATAATAAACATAAAAACAACAAGGTAGAAATAAATGAAATAAAAATGGATATGCATATGAAATTCACATTCATGCATATTTAAAAAATTAGAGGCCAATTCGACCATAACATAATAATTGTTGGCAAACTGTTCAAAAATATGCCGAAGTAAATTTAAAAGTTGTGTTGACCTGATGCACATCCAATACATTTGAACATCTGCAAAATATTTAATTTTTTGTTAATGTGTGTTAAGTCATTTAAACATGCACAAATAAAGGCAACAGAAGTATACCGCTGTTCGAAAGTCATAAATCGATAGAGAGAAACAAATCCGGGTTACAAACTAAAACCGACGGAAACACATAAGAGGAAACGAAACAACAGAAAAAATAAAGTGCAACAAAAAACCAAACGACAATGTTTCCTGACTTGGTACAGGACATTTTAAGAAAAAATGGTGGGTTGAACCTGGTTTTGTGGCTAGCCGAACCTCACACTTTAATGGCAATGTTATATATAACACTGAAATTACAACATTACATGACAGGACCACAGTACAAATAAATGCATGAACATTCAGGACAGAGAAATACACAAATAAACAATACAATAATACATTTCGACACACTAATAGTTATTAAAGGTACCAGGCTTATAATTTAATACCTCAGACGCGCGTTTCATCTACAAAAGACTCCAAAACTATATCTTTTGTCTAAAATGTTTCTATTACCAAAGTTATTCTTCTGAACATCAAAAAGTACTTTACCCCTATTCAGAAGATCCTCATGGGAACTAGTAAAGAGGCCATATTCACAGCGTTATGTAAAATATGATATATTATTTAGTAGTTATTTACGGCTTTGGACTACCTTTAGGAAAATTGTCACGTACGTTTAAATTCATTCATTGATGATGAAATTAACACTTTAATTTCGTGCACCTGAAGTGCTTCTCTGAAACTACTTCTACTTTACTAAACATTCTAATCTCTTTACGTTAACTTCCACTGCTACCAGTTAGAAAGAGAGTATAGCCAAAGGTTTTAATCAAATTTGATTTGTCGCAAAACAAAACGGAGACATATTTATAAATAGAGTGATCTATTTTAATAACTAAGTCTTCTATTAATGTATTTAAAGTGCAACATGATATAACATTAATACACAAATATATACAAAATCAATCAGCCATTCTTAATCCGTCTATGGTGAACATTCGGTTAAAATCTATAAATACCGCAATAAATACTTTGATAACAGATCAACAATGATTTATATTCCGTGATGTGAATTTTGATGTTAATTTATGCATATTCGTAGTAGTGACGATCTATAAATGTATTTAGACAATTTACTATGTTTGTTGCAATACATTGAAAACAACAGGATGGTATAATATTTATCTTCAATTTTGGTAAACATTTAACTAAAACTATTCAAATTAAAAAAAAAAAAAACACGAAAAAATATACTATTTTTTAACACGTTGCAATTTTTAAGTTTCTTATCTCGACAATCTGTAATACTTAAGACTCGTCCGTATTTATTTTGGATCAGACTGTACATACTGTAAATCACCTAAATATTTGTGTAAACAGTGTTTTAGTACACCGTACAGTTTATTCCTGTTATCCAACTTCAAATATTTTACTGCACTTATAATTGTGTACAATGTCCATTATCGCTACGAAAAAGACGCTAAGGTTCCTGCCTGTGTCATTAATTGCAAAGGTAATTCACTTTTCTGATAATATTTTTTTGCACATTTTTTTTATCTTGTTCAACAAGTTTTGTATTGTTTAAACCTGTAAATGATTAAACACGTCACTGATGAATCCTGCATATTCTGTTTTATATCTAAACGTTTTAAGGGTTACGATTTATGTGAGAAAAACACGTACGTTATAATAAAAAAAAACAATTCATAGGCACAGCATTCACACGAAAACTCCAGGCCGTATAAGTAAAGAATATATCTTGTAAGATTCTGTAATATTAAACTTGGATAATACAATTGAAACTACTTTTTACTGATTTTTTTAAAGATTGAATGTTTAGACCATAACCAAAGCATTCGTGATTTAGCTTCCTATTCAAATGATGCCAAACAAACCTGGTGATTATCTTTCAAGAAGCACTACTCAGAGTTATCAATGGGAACCTCTTTGAGGAATTAATTGTTTGACTGGTATTGTGTTAAAGACAATAACAATCAAAACCAAGGAGTAAACAAAGACTCATAAAACCAAAAGACATTTACAATAACAGTTACAAATAATAAATAAAAAATATCACGAACTCCACTAAAAAACCGGGAGTGAAATCAGGTGCTCCGGAAGGGTAAGCATTTCCTGCACCGTATACGGCACCCGTCATGTTATTTCCTTGTTCAGTTTGGTAATGATGGAAGGTTATTATGACTGAGGAAGAATATCAGATATAATTTCTGACACACGTTTGTAATAATGGTCAATCAGCTCTTGATGGCGACCGTAAAATTTCTTGAGTGATGACCTTAATTTGATTGATTCATAGCCCTGTCCCAGCAACTTTTGAGAAAGCAGTATTCCTCGTTCAACAAAATCAACGTACTTTGAGCTAGTCCTAGAGTACCGTATCAATTGAGACACATATACTCCATATGGTGGTGACGCTGGGATGTTGCTACACAGAAATGGAAAGTAAACTATAGGAAAATTAAAATCATCACGTTTGACATAAATTTTGGTATTTAACCTATCATCAGTAGTCATTTCGAGAAAAAGGTCTTAATATGAAGCAGATTTATCTATGTCGGTAGTATCTTTAATTTTAAGTTTACGTGGATATATTAAATGTAAGTGATCACTGAATCTATAAGTATTAAGAGACAGTACATCATCAATATACCGAAAGTTGAAATTAAAAGACTGGGCTAATTTCTTTTCTCTTTTCTGTACAAGCCCTTGGATAAATTCTGCTTCATAGGAATAAAAAAACAAATCTGTAAGTAGAGGAGCGCAATTGGTACCCATTGGGATTCCAATAGTCTGTTGGAAGACCAAATCTCCAAATTCAACAAATATATTGTCAATTAAAAAGTCCAGCATGGAAGTGATATCCTCTTCGGTGTGTTTTTTTGCTTGACTCTGTATGATTTTTCTTAAAGTAAGCTGAATTCATGCCTAAAACTAGATATTTAAAACGTCTAGTGCCCTTTTTGTTAAAGAGACATAAGCGAGTTCTTTCAGTCGAACTTTAAGTTTAGTATGTGGAAAAGTGGTATAAAGAGTTGAAAATTCAAAGGTTTTAATGTTGGTATCATGTTTTAATGATTGAGATTGTAAATTTATCAATAATTCTTTTGAATTTTTCAGTATCCACATCTGATTAACACCACTTCTTGAATATGCCGTTTCGGAATATTTCTGAAGTCCTTTTTTAACTGCAGTGAGTATGGCAGTAAGAACTTTAGAAAGGGGTTTAGTGGAACACTTGGAAGAACCTGCAATATATCTTTTTTGATAAGGATTCTTGTGAAGCTTAGGAATCCAATATAAGAATGGAAGATCCTGGTCTTCATCCTTTGGATTAACACCAAAGGAGATTAGAACCAATTTGTGGTTTTCAAGGATCTCCTGCTTCGTAAGCGTACTTCCAAGTGTGTTATTTATCCCGAGTTCCTTAATCAGGCAGTCAATGTAGTGTTTCTTGCAAACAAAAACAATATTGTTTGAGGCTTTGTCAGCTTGAACGACAACATATTTGTCAGGGAGGCAAGACAACTCCTCGATGAAAAATAAAAAGTAAAATCACAAAAATATTGAACTTAGAGGAAAATCAATTCGGAAAGTCCATAATCACATGGCAAAATCAAATAACAAAACGCATAAAAAACGAATGGACAAGAACTGTCATATTCCTGACTTGGTACAGGCATATTCAAATGTACAAAATGGTGGATTAAACCTGTTTCTATAGCGCTAACCCTCTCACTTTAATGACAGTCTCCTATATATTTACATTGATGCGTTAAATAAACAGACACAATAAATGAACTGAGGGTCTTTAAAGATGGAAGGAGCTTTGGTGCTCATTGACCCTTTAAGCTTACTAACTCTTATCTGAATCAATGACCTCACTGATGTTACGTACTCCGAAAGAGTGTCGACTTCAACCTTTTCTCTTTTTGCCCAGTTTTTTTGCATAATCCTCAACAATTCCATTAGTAGTTTGAAGTTCTGCTTCCAATTGATTGACTGTGGCTCTCTGTATTTCGGACCCTTGGACAAAAGTTGTCTCAACTTGTAGTTATTGACTATGTTTAGGTCTCCAGAAATTACATGGCCAGCAGGATTATACACGAAATGGGAATCATACAATTGTTGACGATTTTGCAAAAAAAGGGGGAAGATACTTAAGCGACAATCAAAATAAGTATGTCGAAGAAAAACGACAAAAAAATGGCAAAAAAAAAAGACTAAACAACCAAACAACACCATTTCATATAACATTCGTCTGTTTATAGTAAGAAAACCAGGTCGGGTATCAAGAGAAAGATTTTGATAGCAGATAATAATGTGCACCTTAAAATGACATTATCAGATGACAATAGTAATCCTTACAAAAATTCTGGATAAATTATGGCATAGGTACGGAGTCACGCAGTGATCTAGTACTAATTTAAAATTCAGCATTACAAATTTGTTTACACGCAACTCATTTATCTGATTATAGATCAACAATAACGTTTTTGTGTTAAAGATCAATGTAAATATTACATAACAGATTTATTAAAGGGTACGCCAAATCAGCGATATTTGATATATTGCGTTTGTTAAGTGCATGTTGAATAAAACCGATACAACACTCTTGTAAATTATATCACTAGTTTCAAACAACATAGTCCATTTAGAAAAGTTGCAAACATCAGTGAATCGTACCTAGGTATATTGCTAAGCTTTTTCATCATAAAATTAAAAGAAAAAATTATTATTACATGAATTTCTAGACAAATGCTTTTAAGAAAATATCGCGTGGTCTAGTGATGTGTGAAGATATATCATTTTGACTGTTTGAAACTAGACCCCCATTAATATATTACTGACCTATGATTAAACAGAAAATCAAATGGATTATAGAAAAGATAAAACGGGTTAAACTGGAGAAAATCATGGTTTGACCTATTTATATATAATGGTTAAGAGATATGAAAAAATAGATGATCGTGGCTGTTGTGTTCATAAATGCAAAGTTTTTTCAACAGCGTTTTCAAATTAAACAACTCATCCAATCATTTATTTCTTGCAAGGGGTAAAAATTTTAACGTGTCTTAGGCGCTAATCTAACGGTTATAGGAAAATACCTTATACATGTTATACATCTGTATTACTGTTTGTATTTATAAGATTACAATGTTTTTGAGCCATTAATAGACTTAACCAGTTGCAAAACATATTGCTTCTATGTGAAAAAGTTTTCTTTGTTAACTACATTACCTCTTATATTTAATGTGTTTCCCACAGTTTTAGTTTGTAACCCGCATTTGTTGTTTTTTTCTAAATCGATTTATGAATTTCAAACAGCGGTATACTACTGTTGCCTTTATTGAAAAAGAAGTTTCAAATAGTATTTTACCAGTATTATTAAAATAATGGAGAACAGAACTTATCGGTTGCAAAGATCCATACGATTTTTATAATCCTAAATGTTTTGCCAAATACAACTAAAGAAATCTATTCCTCAGGAAGAAAAGCCTTAGAATTAAAAAAAAAGTTTTGTTAACAGTTGATTTTTAATTATGACCATATCAATGATAATTCATGTCAAAACAGAAGACAGTGCTGACTACTAGGCTGGAAATACCCTCGGGAAAACAAAATCTCCAACAGTTATGGCATCGACTCAATGGTTGTAAAGGTATATATCATCATAGATACCAAGAATGTAAATCATCGTTAATATTGCGTTATCAAAGGTAACAGAATTATAATGTATTACGCCAGACGCGCGGTTTGTCTACATTAGTTAAAGTCGAACGATCTTGAAGCGTATACAACGTGCCCTAAACGTGTCTCAAACTTGAAGCGTATGTATTACGTGCATGTAGAGTACAGGTATTCGCTTGACAAACGCTTGAGCTGGATGAAAATTTATATGCTGCATAAAACATTTCTGGAGTTATAGCGTTCACCAAGCGTATACCTTTGCATTTCGACGTTATTCAAACTTATGCAACGAGCGTTTAACGATGGACTAGCGTTCTTACGACAGTTCATTTTCACAATCGTAGAAATGGAAGCCATTGTAGGGATGACGCGCTACCAATTTTGCTCTTGGAAACCGACAAATTTATCCACATTGCACCATTACGATCCTTAAATGTCAGTTGTATTTTAAAAGACAAATGTATCAACTAGCTAATTAGCATCAGTTAATGATCTTGTCTGCATTGATTCAACTTAAAACTATTGTCTGATCGGTTGTCAGGTGGAATTTTCGAAAATTCATAAACATTTAAAAAAATTCTAATTAAATATTTCGTGGAAGGGCTGACTAGATTTTTTTAGTGGTTGAAGACTATAAACCCTAGTTATCACACACAAAAAATTATAATTTTTCGAAGATATGCATTTTCATCATCCAACTTGAAAGACTGTCAAGTACTTTTAGTGAAAAAAATAGCTATTCCAACACACCTACTCTGTTTTTGTGATTCATTAGATAGGTATTTCACTTGACCCATATATTTCATCTTTTAGTACTGTGATTTCTTTATGTTATGAAGTCAACCTGTAGCTTTGATATATAAAAATGATAGAATCTGAAGCGAGACGATGTATGAAATATTCTTGCTTTGTACGATATCAAGACAAAATATTCAACTCGAACACGCCCTAACATAAAAAGGTGCACTCGATTTTCTCTTTTCGATACTATTGTTACCCATTATTTGGAATTTTTTCTTGAGTCACATAATAGAAGGGCAGACACGAAAATTACTGAACTAATAGATTGATATGTTTTCCGTCCGTGGTAAAAAAAAATAAAAAATCGGAGGTTATGCATTTTCTAGATCCAACTTGAAAGATACCCATGTCGTTGACTTGATATCTAATTGTTCTGCTTAACTGTGTACTAGATAAATTTAAAACTTATGCAAATGGTGTTTTTAAAATAAAACACTTCGTAATTGAGAAGAAAATTGTAATTTTGTTTGTTTCTATTAACTTTTAAATTTTTTCGATTCTTTTGTTCTTTTTCAACCGGGTTTCCGACTGCATCTAACGTACACGGACTTAGTCAATTTTCTCTGTACGTCTGGTGCACGCCGGTCCATACGCCAATGTGTGACGCCGGCATAAGACTCACCAGTTATGCTCAAAACAAAATAGTTATGAAGCCAAACAAGTACAAAGGTGAAGAGCATTGAGGGCTCAAAAGTTCTGTAATAGCAAATTTATAAAAATGGCCATATAATTGATATTCATATCAACACCGAAGTGCTGACTACTTGACTGATCGATATCCACCTTGTCAAACCCAAGATTTGAAAATGTTGCTTCTCCGATACGAACAAAGTATGTAAAGTACGGGGAAAAAACGTGTCGCTCCGTTGTCACAGTTATATGTCCGGTAAGGGTGACACGTCTGCCTACAGACTGTGCCCTTGTAAACATACACGGTAAATGTCTTGCTTAGCGTGGCGGTCTTGTTCACAGGAGAGTCTATATTCGTAAATCATTATGATGTTTACATTTTTAAAGTATATTTAACTTGCCAGGGGACGTTAAACAGTCATAACGTTTAGCTATCGAGTGGAAATATTAATGGTAAAATCAGGTTGTCATAAAAATCATTTTTCGTCTACTACCACTAATAACACTTTGGCAGGTTTTACCAGCATATATATTTGTTTAGTCGCTCAAAAAACGAGA
This sequence comes from Mytilus edulis, assembly GCF_963676685.1. Lineage (NCBI taxonomy): Eukaryota > Metazoa > Mollusca > Bivalvia > Mytilida > Mytilidae > Mytilus > Mytilus edulis. The sequence continues at coordinate 36,796,890 of NC_092348.1, forward strand.
TATCTTAAAAGTGCGTTTTCTATTGTTACTTGAAAAACTTAAAACATCTATGTGATGGAAACCATGTAATTTATTATAAGCTATCATATCCAACGTTAGTAAAGTAAATGCATTCATATTAACAATCTATCCTTCAACTGTGTGTATCGGCAAAAGATTGAAATTAACATAATTTATTTGGTCTTGCAAAACGAAAACTTAATTCATTCAAAAAAGAAATATAAGCATTTCATTCCATTATACTAGTATCTATATTAAAAACAGCAGCCACCTTAGTGTTATTTTGTGAGCTTTTGCAAAGCCATTAAATATGCATTTGACTAGTCTAATTTATTTATTTCAGCCGACATACACCAACTTTTCACATTATTTCCTGTTTGACATGAGTGGTTTTTTTTCAGCAAGTACATTAGTATTGACAAGTAGGGTTATTATGTACGAAAGCCGAGAAGGATCATTCAAAATTCAAAATTCCAAATTCATAATTCATAATTCAAAACTCAAAATTTTCACATTAAAAATTGCGATTGCGATTCCCGCCGTTTCTTTGTCATGTGGTCTCTGCGCCTCAACTTACCTCGGTGAAGGATGGTTGCTGTTTTAGATGTTATATAGTTTATTATAATGTTAAGAAATGTATACTAATTTATTAATTGAAGTAATGAATAATAATTAGAAAAAGGCTAAACAAAATTAGCCAACAATTACCTAAATTTTTTTAGGATGAATAGGACTCTTTGAAAAACGGTTTCCACTCAACAACTACTATGATAAGTTTAAATAAAAGAAACAGGAGCATTTTTTGCAAAATATAAATAACCAATACTTTTTTAATATAGAAATATTTTACTGTTTATTTGTGTACATAGAAAATTAATGACGCAAGGCTTTTTTTGACAAATGGCTAGTTTTATTATCTGCAGTTAAACGTGTTGAAGTTGAACTGTCAGAATAATTAAGACAAGTAACGATGTCTTGGGGTGTAGGGTAATAAAAATTAGTTATGCCTATTTGTTTTGTCAAAAGAGAAAGTAATTAAACTCTATGATAAATGTCAGTTGGTCAAGATACTAGAAGTTGTGGTACTTTAACAAATGTAAAGATTTTCCTTGATTGTTTTAATCAGTAAAGATACGGAAGGAATTGGTTTTTAAAGTTTATATGTTTAAACTTTGAAGATAACGTTGTCAATGCATCTGAATAAACTTGTAAATAGATAACGTATTATTTAGTTCATGGGAATTACCATAAAATTGAGAATGGAAATGGATAATGTGTCAAAGCGACAACAACCCGGCTATAGAGCAGGCATTTCTAGCTACATTTGTAATAGGATACACATAGAATAATAGGTAGTTTAGTTTTATCATGTGGAATATCTAGACGAGCCCATTAGGGTGAGTTAAGATATTCCACATGATATAGTCAGTATCAAAAACGAAACTACCTATTATTCTGTTTATCGGTAATTATGACGTCACATGATGAATTGCCTAATATTTTCAGTGATATAGTTTTACGTTGATACTCGAAAATATTAGACAGTAAATTCAAAGGGACAATATACGAATTACCGATTAATTTTCGTATTGTCGTGTCATAGTATTGTTATCATGTCCGTCCGTATGTGTTGGTGTTGCTCCTCCCCTCGTTGACGTTACAATATTTGAATTTATTTCTATGTAATTATCTCGGTTTCAATAAGTTATTGCAAGGTCATTTCTCATGAAATCTCCTTTCTGTTACATCATTTCTTTCCTATAAGTTTGTGCTTGCAGTGTCGGATCCAGAAGGGGGCATAGAGGGCGTACAACCCTCTTTTTTGTTTGTACTTTTTTTTTGTGTAAAATGATTAATCAAACTAGACTGTGAACTTTGCTATTTCCCGTGTATTTAATTTTTATGCGACAATTCTTTATTTTTCGCTCGTATTTACTGTAATATATTATTGATAATGTCAAAGTCATGTGATTCGCCACGATGGAGTTGACCCGTGCGTCGAAAAAGCGTTACTCTTGTCATTTTGAAATTCAATTACTGTAAGTAACACATTGCTTAGGTTGAGTTGAAAAGCATGACACCTTCAAAGTGACAAAGAATTTAGTAAGAACATATAGACTTCTATTTCACAATTTCACTAAACAGAAAGAAATACTCTATTACACTCTCGTAAAAAAAAAGTTCCGCTAAATAATATTTACCTATATTTACCAATATAGGTAAATAATATTGTTGTGGAAAACTACAAAAGCTATGTTTAACTCCACACGCCCCAGTCTATTAATAACAAAGCTGAATAATGATCCCCAGTCGGTAAGCTCTAGATAGATGTTGATTCTAAGGTAAGAACCATTTGATATAAAGGGGAAGCCTGAGTTTTGTCTTAAACAAAAAAATCTGGCTGTATATATCTGCATTGAAAACAATAATCTTACCCGTTTGTTTTCTTGGGGCTATTAGAAACAAACATTTCTAGCATTAAATGAACATGATGAATAAAAAACGGGCGTATTTTTCGGAGGCCTGGGTTAACGGTTGGCATCAAATCCCATATCTGATCAGAGTGTCTGTTTCGCCGGACTGCTATATTGAATACTTTTTTCAAGGCACGACTGCAACCTGCCTGCCGGGTGTGGCCTTTATGTCTCCATTTGTTGACCGTCATTCATAAATTCGTTGTCGGGTGTGAAACATTTTGATAAACATTGCTTGTTTGTCTTTCCTAACTCGTGTCGGATACATATTGCTTGTTTGTCTTTCTTAACTCGAGTCTGATAAACATTGCTTGTTTGTCTTTCTTGTCTCACGTGCGGGAGTTTTTGGCTACATTGAAGAACCTTTGGTGGCCTACAGCTGTTGTCTCCACTATGGTCGGATTGTTGTCACTTCGACATATTCCCCATTTCCGTTCTCAATTTTATTACAGTAAAGTTAATTGAATAGCCCGGCTTATATCTCGTTTACAACAAGAAGTCTGTGAGGTTATGCTACCTAAACATACAACAAATGAAAATCTTCCATGTACATTTTTACTGGTATGTCCCACATAAAATACATAGCTTTCATCCATAGGATCCATTCATTCATTTTATAATAGACAATTAATTTGGAGAATACGGCATAAAAAATGTCCAACCCTTACATTTAAACTATAAAATATACATGTCCCGCGTCAGGCACCGTTGCAAAAGTGCATTTTACACTTATTTTATGTTGTTTTAGCCCAAAAAAGGTTAAAAAAAAATTATACTTCGCCCCCCCCCCCCCCTTTCAAAAATCTCAGATCCCCTAGCTTGTCATGCCGGCATTAGGGGATGACCATTTGATATTTTTGGGAGGAATTTAAAATAAATAACTCAGCCTTCATAATTACAAAAATAAATTACCTGACTTGCAATGTATTGAAAATAAATAACTCAGCAGGTCTAATCGAAAGTATGAGATGGCACCAGATTCTTCATAAATTCATTTTTTTTTCTAAAAATAAAATCGGGGAAAACTTCCCAAATCTTTTATAAAAGTATATTTAATATTATTTAAATAAACTTGAAATGACTGAAAATTGGACAGAAAATCAGGACGAAAATAAAACATAGCGGTTTTCTGTGTAAAAGTCCATGGGAAATGTTAAAAACAATTTCAAATGGGCACAACTTGAACACTGAATATTTAAATAATGATAATTGGTCTTCAGTAACTAATGTAAGACTACACTGCAGGAATGACCTGCTATTAATTTAACTATAAGGCCAAATTAAACCAAACTTGGTCTTAATCGTTATATGGGTATCTTGTACTATTTGTTATGATTTTCACCTTATTTTACATGATTTTTAAAAATTATTAGACACAGGTGAGCGACACAGGCTCCTCAGAGCCTCTAGTTTCATTCATATTGTGCTTGGTGCTTTACTGCATTCCAATTCTCAGTTCTCTGGGACCTTTTACCAAAGTCAGGCATTTTTTTCTATACAAGAAACAAAAAAAAAACATCCTGCAATTGTCTCTCAGGCCTCTCATACAAGAATCGACGTGTCAGCCAACTGAAACCTAACACATATTTCTCGGTGTCGTTGCTTCATGTTCATTTTCTTCGCCACACTTCAAGTTTTGTCCACGGGACACATACATGAATGATGACCCGCTATTCCAACTTGATCTGAGTTTTGGGGTAATACGTATTGTGTAAGTTCTATAACATTTTGTTGAGGCAAACATAACTTGAGAATCTGCAGAATGAAAAAGAAAAATTCGACCATTTTTTTCATTTCTAAAGGGGCATTACGATAGAACGGAAAAATTGACACAACCCAGATTATTTTTTTTCTGTTTTTGTGGTGCAAAGCATTACATATAAGTCTTATATACTATTGGTTGGGGCAAACTAGAGTTAGACAGCGAACGGACTGTCGGGCGATGAGACGGACAAGGCTAACAGTTAATTTCTCCTCTATTGTTGCGGGGGCTCAAAAATTAGACATTTTATTTATTGCACGTTTTATACTGAATATGTTTTCACCTGACCAATACCGATTATTTCTGCGACCAATACTATTATACGATCAGGTCGATCATGTCTGGTCAGGATCGGGTTGAGATCGAGTATAGCTGATTTAGTCGTGAAAGTCGATTAAAGATCATGTAAAGATCGTAAATTGGTCAAGATCATCGAAAAGATATTGAATTAGTGGTTAAATTTCATGAAAAGTCGCAAAGAAGTCGTGAAGGAGTCGTTAATGATCGAGTTTGAGACTTTTACGGTCTGGTAGCAGTCGGGTAGAAATTCCCAAATGCAAACAGGTCCGATCAAGAACTTAGTTACTAGTACGCTTGATCGTGGAAATTTGGGCAATCGGATATATAATTGATCTGATCGGCAGTGTAAATCTAGTTTTAATCGAGAATAGCTTGCGATCGTGCCAGTCTATTTTGTGTTAAAGGTTTAGTCATCTGTCTAAAACTGTTCTAGCTGTAGAACTGACCAAACCTGTCAGGATTGTAGAACAGTTCTAAATGACGTCACTGCAGTTAGGGCATCTCACTGGTCACCATTCAGTGTTGTTACAATCGTTGATAAAGCCACACGCAAAATATATATTAAATTCTTTTGACTTATTTATATTTAAGACAAAGAGTTCTTAAATTAAAACTTTTCTATGAATAGAACTGACTAAATCAATTCTTAGACTAGCTGTAGAACTGACCAAATCTGTTTAATCGTAAAACTGTCTAAAACTTTGGTCAGTCCTAGGTAGAACTGTCAAGATCATTTGTAGGTAAAACTGTCAAAAAGGTGTCAGGATGATAGTTCTTCATAACAGAAAGCGTGTTATATTTTCGCAAAATATTTTGGTTTGTGTTTTGAACTTTGAATTCCGTGAATTTTAAATTTTGAATTTTGAATTTTGAATTTTGAATTCTGAATTTTGAATTTTGAATTCTGAATTTTGAATTTTGAATTTTGAATTTTGAATTTTGAATGATCCTTCTCGGCTTTCGTAATTATGAACTTTAATCGAGATTAATTTACATTTTTTGACAGAAAAGCTTTAATTTTAAAATAAACCAATTCATTGACTATTTCTTGTTTAACTTCAGTGGCAACTATTACAGATGCGTCAGTTTTGTGAATAAGTGTATATTACCCGTTTAATATTTTATTAAAAATTAAAAACAAATGTCTTTGATTTGAAAACAATGGTAAATTCCGAAATATTTGTAATCATGCAGAAATTATTTTTATTTAGGTTTTATTTTTGGACCCGACTTATGTATCGAAAACAATGAAAAATACAGTATGTTCGAAAAAGCGTTTGTTTATCGTTACTTTCATATGGTGTATAGGTACTCTTGTGTGTGCACTAAATAAAAGGTATTTTGTACAGAGACACTAATTAGTATATACACATGGAAAAAAGTATTGCAACACCTTGATTTTTTAAAACTTGAAAAGTCAGCCTTTTGTTTTTTTTTAAGAAATCTAATAAAATATTTGTATAATATTATTGAAACATAGTTTATGATAACATTGGCATTTAAACTAACAACAAATGTTTAAAAAAAAAAGATTTATATAACCACAATTTTAATAACAAAATGAAGTGTTTTTTGTACCAAAAAAATGCATTTTTTACAACTTTTACTGTAGTCGAACTTTACAATGTCAGACATTTCAAAAATAATCTTCAGATGACTGTTCACATCATGGTTGATCGTTTCACGCCAAAGAATTAGTACTTTGTGCGCAGCCTCCATTCAAACAGATAACCGCATCTTAACGTCTTCTGATTCCTGCCATAAATCGACCAATTTGTTGCTTAGGTAGCAGCAACCATTTCTGATGAAGGGCATTGTTTATTTCATGATGTGTTTGAACTGGGGTGTCCTTTCGCGTACTTTCCGCCCAATAGTGTCCCATATATGCTCGATATGGTTCAAATCCGGGCTACGATCGGGCCAAGGAAGATGAACCGAATTCCATTTAAACAATGTATCTTCCTCCACGTTGCTTATTTCCAACTTTGGCGAGCTCTGCACTACATTGGATACGGAAAACTGTGTATCTGTTCGTAAGCAAAGGTCTTCGAAATGGTCTTATCGCACGTTGACCAGTAGCGATGAGTCGATCTCGAACAGTTCTTGTTAAAAGACTCCTGTATGCCCAACACTTTTCTTAAGGATTGTAATGTATGCAATGGGTTTCCTTCTGACCAACCTTTATTATGCTTGATTTTCCCTAGAAAATGGTATAGGGGGTCTTCTTTATCTCGGAAGGTCTTTAACATCGTTTATTGCCTGATTTTTATTCTCAAAACGACTTATAGTGGAATGTTGATGACCAACAATACGTGCGGTTGTTACAGCGACATCCCTGTTTCTCTCATGCTGATAATCTGCCACCTTGCTGCAGTTAAGAGTTGTCGAGGACCCATTACAAGGTGTCAAACACATAACTTTAAAAACTTGGTTATTTAAAGTGTTGAAAACAATGAGGATAAAAACATCTGTATTGCTTTTTACGGGTACAGTAGCTGCTTGGTAGATAAGAACTTATCGAGTCGATATTTATTGATTAAACTCAAGTGATACTTAAGGTGGTACATAATACTACAGGGAGATAACTCTGTAAAGTCAGCTAAACGTTTTAATTACGTTGTGTTGTTTAGGAAATATTAAGCTTCTCAGTGATCACAATTGGTGTTTGTCAAACTGCTATATAACCAGTGTAATTTTTCTAATAAAATGGTTGATTAAAAATGTTTGAAATCTTTGTATTTCTGTTAAAGGGTCAAAGTAAATACTTTGTCAAAATTTTATGAAAATTAAACGAGCCAAATTAATTTTAGTGAAAGTGTACATGTTGGGTACCACCTTAAATAATAATTAGTTCTATTTTACCAAATTATATCACAAAAAAATAAACACAATTTGGTGTTGCAATACTTTTTTCCATGTGTATATGTACATTTTGGGTAATAATTGTATGTTAACAGCCTATACCATATTTTATAAAAATTATATACTTACAATTATAACTATATTTTAATTGAAAAACTTTATATTTTGCAACAAAATGCACCATAACTGATCATGATATTTTGTAAGTTCAATGTTGATATCATATAACAGTTGTATTAAAGGGAACATCAAATCACCGACAATCCTGACATAGGTTGGCGTTCTTAATGTGGGTGGACATTGATTTAAAACGGTAAACACTCCAGAATGTGGTGCATACCTTTACATTCACATTTTTATATCACTTGTAAACAGTATATACCATACAGGAACATTGCTAAAATTATTGAATCTTAAGTTACCTTGTTAAATCGAATTCGGTAAGTTATTTAAATATATAGTTTTACCAAAAAATAAAATATATTTAAATAAAAATGTTTAAAGGAAATACTTGACGGTCAAGAAGCAAGTCAAAGCTCATCATTGTATATATTTTTGTGCAACTTGTGAAAAGTACATGCATTTAGATTGTTGCTAGAGCTTCGGTTTTAGAACTTCCTAGAAGAACCGTTAGGATATTATCCATATTCAAGCTGTTTGAATGGTATAAAGCATTGCAATGTTTACGATTTTTCTAAAACGATTTAATATGTTTTGGCGCAAGATCATTTTTTTCTCGGAATGTAATGACGTTTTTTTACTTAATTCACTTGATATCAACTTATTTATAATTCAGTTTTGCATCGCGGGTTATACTTAGTTGCTTAGTCGATTGTCATACTAGTGACAGGTTTATCTAGCTATAAAACCAGGTTTAATGCACAATTTTCTACATAAGGAAATGCCAGTACCAAGTCAGTAATGTGACAGTTGTTTTTTATTCGATTGACGTGTTTGAGCTTTTGATTTTGCAATTTGATAAGAGACTTTCCAATTTTATTTTCATTTGAGTTCGGTATTTTTTATGTTTAATTTACTGTTGAGCTCGCTATAAAATGGCCTTGCTACTGGTAATAAAATCAGACACCTTAATGATTGACCTCTATAACGATTGATAACAGTTTTGAGGAGTATTTACTAGGTTTATTTTTGTTCGTCGAATATATAAGGACAGATATATTTGAAAGTGAGCTTTCAATAAATAACTAACAACTTACAATTCCTTGTGATAGAAATTATTTAATGCATTTCAATGTATAGGTATTACGGTTTAAAAAGTGAATTTGTTCATGTTTCCAGTTAGTGAAAATCTTAAAATGAATTTGATGACGTATACTGTCACATAATTTCCTGTTCTAAGCCATAAAAGTTTCACCAGTTGTTTTTCCACTAGTGTTTGGTTGATCTTTTATATGCAACAATGAATGATAGACAGTTTGAAATGTCAAAATTATTTTAAATGCAATGTATCCAGAACTGTCCTTAATGTTTTAATAGAACATACTAGGTAGCAGTAAAGAATGACGGTGATCCGTTTTTGTAGACTCGCTTAAAAAGCTGGAGTTCGTGCGATATTTTTCTAGCCGGGACAAATCGACGATTTGTATGCCACATTTATTGGCATTATGTTTTCTGGTCTGTGCGTCCGTTCGTCTGTCCCGCTTCAGGTTAAAGTTTTTGGTCGAGGTAGTTTTTGATGAAGTTGAAGTCCAATCAACTTGAAACTTAGTATAATACCTGATCCTTTTGATCTGATCTTTCTAAATTTAATGCCAAATTAGAGTGTTATCCCATTTTCACGGTCCACTGAACATAGAAAAGGATAATGCGGATTGGGCATCCTTGTACTAGGGACACATTCTTGTTAATTTTGTTGTTGCCGACGTAGCTTCTTAGAATATGAGCAAAGTTTGTTCGTTTCGGTGATAGTTCACTTCTTAAAACATGTATATTCTGACACTGTTTAATCCGGGTGAAAGTAATTTGAAAGTACAATATAACCCATGACATGACAGTTAATCAATTACGGAACGTCTCTTATGTATTTTAATAATTCCTATGATAAAACATACATGTAAATGATAACTATTATCAATAGCCCACGCTTTTAAAAGTAATTCTTCTTAAGTATTTGAAGAAATTTAACTCATACATTTTGATTTCTCGTTTACGGTTCTTTCGTGCCACTACACGCTAGCTGAACAATACATCAAATAAATCAAAAAGATGAACAATCATTGTCAAAATAGAGTTTTCAACATTTAAAAGACTTTAAGTTAGTGCCTTTCTTTTTAAATTTTTTATTTTAAAAGATCCATGCTTTCCTTTCATAAAAAGTTTTTTTGTTGTTGACTCTCCAGTATACAAAAAATCACTTATTTCTTAAAGTGCACCTAATCGATTTTCAATTAAATGTTTACCATACTTTTTTTCCGCTTCGAACATGACTGGACACTTTTAATAATAATATTTATCTGTTCGATTTAAAAAAAAAAAGGCGATGTGTTATGATTACCAATGAGACCACGATCCCTTTAAGTTCAATTTAAGTGGAAGTACAAATGTAAGCAATTATATAAGATACCATACGGCCTACAATCGTATAAAAGGACAACGATTGTAATCACTGGGGGAAAGCGGCTGTGCGTAACTTCCGTTACGGACAGCCCAATATGGCAGATACATGTAGCAGTCTCGGTAAGAATTTATATTTCCCAAATACTTTTGATCGAAAGCATTGTTGATAGAGAAAATTGGTAATTGTCTGTGTGATATATATACATTGTAGAACAACACGAATATCAAGTGTTCTGGAGATAAAATAACGATACAATGATTTTATACGACTTTTACAAAAACCAGTGGTAATGTTTGACAAAATTAACTAATTAATCACAAAGAATAATTTGAAAATGTTCTTACAGAAATTTTAACAAGATGAGGAGAATGTATATTAATGGAAGCACAACTGGATACAGAAGAACGTATTGCAGGCATACTAGAACACCTACCAATTCAATATCTCGAACATTTTCTGAGGTTATTTATAGCCGTGGACATAGATATAGACAACCAAACAGTGAACCAGGAACATCCATTGCCAGTCATGGTAGAAGACCAGTGGTACCACCAACAGGTAATCGTGTTTTCATGCTCCATTATGAGGAGGATGTTTTCTGATCTGTCGACCGTTCGTCCGTCCGTTTGTCTGTTCGTCCGTCCGTCTGTCCCGCTTTAGGTTAAAGCTTTAGGTTAACGTTTTTTGGTCGAGGTAGTTTTTGATGAAGTTGAAGTCCAATCAACTTGAAACTTAGTTCAGATATTCCATGATATATGATCTTTCTCATTTTAATGCCAAATTAAAGTTTTTACCCCATTTTCACAGTACACTAAACATAGAAAATGATAGTGAAGATGGGGCATCTTTGTACTATGGACACATTCTTGTCTTTATATTAGTTTTTTGTTTATTTGGTGTCACTGACTCTTAAGTTTTATTTCTTGTTTTTTCCTCTATAATTGTTTGTGTTTTTGTACATGGGTTCGTCTGACCTTGGAATAGTACTTTTTTAAAGTTTCTTACATTTATACATTGATTTAAAAAAACAAATCGGATACATATACATGCACGTTCTGTATATGCAAAGACATTGTTGGTTAATAAAAATTTCCATGTTTTGACATAAATGTTAATATTGGGAATAAAAGATTCGTAACAAAAATATTTAAATGGAAATTTGCATGTCATAATGTTTTCTTTTGAATTTCATAACTCTTGTTTTTTTTTATTCACACTATGTATAAATGATATGCATTATATCACGTGTACATTTAACAATGTTAGCTTTGATCATCGTTTACCAGGTAATTACAGACTTGACAATTGTTTACCTGGTAACTGCAGACTTGACCACTGTTTACCTGGTAACGACAGACTTGACAATCGTTTACCCGATAACTACAGACTTGATTATCGTTTACCAGATAACTACAGACTTGATTATCGTTTACCAGATAACTACAAACTTGATAATCGTTTACCCGATAACTACAGAGTGACTTGCATTGATTATCGTTTACCCGATAACTACAGACTTAATATTGTTTACCCGGTAACTACAGACTTGACCATCGTTTACCGGGTAATTACAGACTTGACAATCGTTTACCCAGCAACTAAAGACTTGACCATCGTTTACCCGGTAAATACAGACTTGACCATAGTTAAGCCTGTAACTGCAGACCTGACCACTGTTTACACGGAAACTGTAGACTTGACCATCGTTTATCCGGTAATACAGACTTGACCATCGTTTACCTGGTAACTGTAAAACTCTTTATATGAATAAGTAGTGAAGTTTACTTACATAACATTATTTTCTCGTTGGTGACTTTCGATATATGTCATGACAAATTTTACAAGCTTTTTGTCTCGTCTCGACAAAGTAAAAAAAAATCGACTTATATGTACCTTTACGGTAGGTCAAACATGTATTAGTCTGAGATTAAGTTTTTTTATTTGGACCCATTAGTGGCAAGTCAATTATATTTTCTATGCAGAGGTATACGTATTTTATGCAGTGGTATACGTACATGTATTCTATGCAGTGGTGTACGTATTCTTTTCAGTGGTATACGTATTTTATTTTTGTTGGATTCGTGTTACTTAATCATCAGTTGTCTGTTTAGTGTTAACTTTTGTGGAAATGTTCCGTCTTTTCGGGGTTTTTCTTTTTGACCATGGTGTTGTATTTTGTCCCCTAGGTATCGTCTCCGGGTAATATCAACATACCTGTTTACAATTGAATAATATTTGCAACGTTGCTTCCCATTCTAGATATATTTAAGCAACCTCGGATAATAACATAACAATTACAGCTTGCAGTTGATTTAATGGACCTTCGTAAGGCTTTGGCAGTTAAATTTTGGAAAACGTGTTTGATCTTGCCTTATAGACAGAGGCATTTTAGGCACATGTATGATACATGTATGAAACATGTATGCACGCCATTATATACCGTTGATTTATTTCCCTTAGTCATATGTTTGCAGTGCATTCTACACCAAATATATTTTCAGTAAACCAAAGCCTGCAAAATAATAAAGTTTATTTTGATTATTCTGATATTGATTTAATGCATTCGCACTTTTTTGTTTTTGCCATCAAAGTCTGGTCTTTAACAAATGTTGTCATGAAGTAAAAAAACAAAGACTTTTAAATTGAATACAACTTGTTTGCGTACGTGTCAACCGGCTGAATGCTACGCGGTTTAGTAATCCTTATGTGAATCTTTAGAAAACTTGTCATTTAATGTTACCTCCTAAGTAGATATTTATCATGTATTTCGTTTAAAAACTGCACAATTGCATAGCAACACAATTAACCATTAGATTTTTTTCCCACTTTTAAATTTGCAATACAAATTTGAATTTAGTTCAACCCTGCTGGGACATTTTCAAATTAAATGCAAAATGTAAATCCTATTTATCTTGATAAACATAGTTATTTAGTGTTTAAAGGTGATATGAATATTTATATAAACTCCTTCAATAGGCATATTAAAGTGTTTTAATGTCAATGATTTTCCTTAAATTCTGTGCAAAAAATCTGTTATAACTGAAAACATGTAAAATTGTTAAAAATCACGGTTTAAATGTAAAAGCATAGTAATCGATAGCTAAATACAAGCATAGAAAATGTCATTCATTAAAAAGTTTTGGATTCCATCCTGCTATCATTCAATATAAATATAAAATTAATGTATAAGTGAACGTATTCGATATTTGTACAGCACTGAGTATAATTATAGCACTGAAATTAAACCATCATCAAAACTACGGGTTGACCAAGAACTATAGTATCCTTCCCAGAGCACCGAAATCACGACTGCTTTTTTTCTTTCATTCGCGATGCTTAATCAGTAGTTGTCTGTATAGCGTTAACTTGTGTGAACTTGTTCATCTTTCCATGGTTTTTCTGTTTGCTGTTTCCTAATAATATCAACATACGAACTTTCTTCTGAGTTTTTTCTTCTGTGTCCGCGTTTCGAATTCACTAATGCCGATTAATTGAAAAAAAAAATGTCATAATACATTAGATACAGAAAAAAAAGGATATGAACATTTACTGTAAGGTTTTATTTGCAGGGGGAAAGAAAGTACTTTGCCGGGAAAAATATGATATACATAACGAAACTTTAGAACAGATCGAAGACCCTCCGCTAATCTACCAAATGTTTCTAGAATTTTATACATATTAAAATACTTGTATATATTTGACAATGTGCGTAATTTGTATATTTTCCGAAAATACGTTGGTCAACACCGTTTTGCCATCGATAAAAAAAAAACAATCAACAGAATGACTGACACATCATTATCATTATTTCGTTCTGGCAACCTTCTATTGGTATATTCATTGCAATTTACTCCGAGCGATGTACTTTAAATTTTATAACTGACAAGGAACCATTCGACAGTGGCAAATCGTCCGAGAGGTACATTTAGTTACACAATGTATGTAGCTCCATCCTAAATTATTCTTTTAATGTGTTGATTAAACAAAATATTGTTTGAAATAAAACTATATTTTTATATAAAAAAAATCTCAGGTTATTTTTCTCTAAAAAGGAAGATGTGGTATGATTGCAAATGAGATAACAAGAGGCCAAATGACACCGAAAACAACAACTATAGGTCACTGTACGGCCTTAAACAATGATCAAATCTCCTACTGCACAGTCAACTATAAAAGGCCCCGAACTGACAAAAAAATGTAAAACAATTCAAACGAGAAAACTAACGGCCTTAATGATATACAAAAAAACAATATGCAACACAGCAAAAAAATGCACAGTAATTGTTTAAACCATTTTGAAGCCACCTTCACTACATGATATTGATTATAGTTTACTTGGTAGATAATGTTGATATTATTAAATTAATGGTACTGTGGTATTTATGTTTTAAGCCAGATAAAAGCCACCGATTTTCCAAGTCAAGAATGTGACAACTATTTTACATTCTTTCTGTTGGTTGTTCATATAGTTGAGCGTTTGGTTTTGTATGGTTTTAAGGACTTCCATTTTTTTTAATTTACCCTTGAGTTCAGTATGTTTGTTGATACTTTTGTTATAAAGTTGATGATTAGTAAAAATTGAGCTTTTATTTTTTTTTTGATCAATTTTCTTTAACTTATTGATTTCCACAAAATCACATCGAACGCTTTTGGTTGTCGTTTTTATGTCAATAAAAATAGATATGCGGTAAATGGCGGTTAAATAGCAACTCAATATCAAAAGAACATTTTTATAATTCGTTTGATATTAATTGTTTCAGTTCAACAACCCCCAGTCAGCCAAGACCTTCAGGTGGAGGACATAGATTTTAACGTCTACAACAACAGCAAAAATCACGTGACTGATGAATATCATATAAGCGAGACTGCAAGAGATTTGGTTGTGAGACGTGGACAAACATTTGATATAACCATTGCATTTAACAAAAAGTATGATCCGAAGAAAGATGATCTCAAATTAGTTTTCCTGGCAGGTAATTAAATAATATTTTGATATACCTTTATTAATTGTTTAAATGCTTTTAATTATGTAACTAATGATATATCTCGAGCAGTTACAGATTTTCCTTCGAGGAGACGCGTCCATTCAGAATGGATTTAATATTCGACATCTGTGTTAAGAGTATGTTTGCGCCTTGCTAGACTTCTCAATCGTCACAAATGGTTTTTTTCTCCAATACTTTTAAAATATTAACGGGAATATGTGGTATGATTACCAATGAGACAACTCTCCACAAGAGAAAAAAAAACCCAAAGAATTTAACAACTATAGATTGACGTACGGCCTTCAACAATGAGCAAAGCCCATACCGCATAGTCAGCTATAAAAGGCCTCAAATTGAAAAGTTCTCAGCTTCTAGCATAATGGTTGAATCCTTCTGTTGAACTTTATGAAATAAGAAAAAAAAGTAATAGTTTGTCAATGAGACATACTCAGCAGAGACATCATAGAATGTCATCAATTTTAAGACTGTTTGGTCTTCAATAATGAACCAATCCATTTACGCATACGTATAGTAAAGGACAAAGTATTTGTTACCTGAAATGTTTGTTTCTTAGCGTTTGACCAACGAAATCGAAATCAGAAGGCCTCCTTCTCATCTAGGTATGTGTTGAAAAATTGTATGTATTAGTTCAGCGGTGTAAGGTTTCCGTCATTTCGAGTTAGTTACATTAAGATATAGTAAAACAGAAATTTATTTACGAATAAGGCATTTATCAAAACATTTTATAAAATACAGGAGAGGTTATAAAAAAGGTTTAAAAAGTTTAAACAAACATGTCTTATACCAAAGTTTACAGGTACACGAAGGATAAATGATATTAAATTTTTTAAGATAAATGACAAATCTTTAAAATACAAGACTGTCTTATTTATTTAAAGGTTTATATTTATCATCGCAAGTAAAATACTTGACAATTTAGACCTAGACAAAAAGTAAATATTTGCAAATATCAAGTGTACAAACTACATCAAAATAAACTCGGTTATCTATTATAAGTTTTTCATTTAATAGAATTCATGTTGAATATGGTTAGATCGAATTTAAGAAATGGAACATATTAAAAAGAAAAAGCAATACTTAAAATCCGTCACATGTCCATGTGCAATTCTCAACTTTAATTGTTTTTAGTTATAGCTTAAAGTTAAGGGGTTGAAGTATATCAGATGTTTATAGTCATAGGGGTATGAAGAGCCTCCCCATGCTTGATATAGTGTGTAGACGCGGATTTATGTTGAATATAAAAAAAAGAAGATGTGGTATGATTGCCAATGAGACAACTCTCCACAAGAGGCCAAAATGACACATAAATTAACAACTATAGGTCACCGTACGGCCTTCAACAATGAGCAAAGCCCATACCGCATAGTCAGCTATAAAATGTTGAAAGCCGTTTCATAAACGTATATATAAGAGTCTGGATGGGGATAATTTATTTTTGTAATTCTTTATTTTTATACAACTATTCTTTAATCTTTATACTTTATATCTTATCACCTCGTTATCATCTATTCTCTTCCCGTTTTCTATTCTTTATATTTTGCCATTAATTCTCTATTATGTAAACCACCATCCACACGATTACCCTCGTATGTCCTTTCTAATATAAATAAGAATAAACGTTTGAATATGTAGCAAAGTGTTTTGCCGTAATAAAACACCAACAAGTGATTATTCTATTGGGGAAAGAAAAAATAGTTTCTTAAATTTACTTTGTTTAATTCTGAATTTCGTGAAAAACTGCTTCAGAAGAGATATTAGATTCTATTGAATTTAGTATAAAAAAAAACAATAGTTTCGATAATATTCGTTTTCCTCTATACATTTGTATGTTGCTGTAATTAAAGATTTCTTCATTTATGTTTTTGTTAAGACATTGCTCTTCCCTTCACTCCCTGTTTCCCTCTACTCTCATACAACGAAAACGACTGATACATGACTATATATGAGAAGGTCTGTACTTTACAAATTTTGCTAAATCAACATCAGGAATATACTCGGCAAAGTGGAATAAAATTGATAGCAATATCGCAATGAACAATACATTATGTATAACAAATACCGGCAACAACCACTACAAATACAATAGTTACACTGTAGAGTGTCCCCGATTGTCATTCAAAACCACTATTGTTGCTATTGTATAGTGTATATCAGATTTTTGTCTGTAGTTCAAAATTCAAATTCAGTTAACTTTGCCATCGGACACAGCTGATTATCTGTGTTCCCTATTATATTTCCAGTACCTATTGTCGGTTAAAGGGTATGTACTATATTGTTGGATTCTTTTATGCATTGCTTATTTTTTACCACTGCAAATAACATTAAAGGAGAGAATCCATCGCCACCAAAAGGTACTCGAGTTACACTCATCCTGTCCGACAAAGACGAAGAAAAAGAATGGGGAGCATGGATAATGAAAAACGAGGACAAAGAACTTACAGTTAGGATAAACACGCCTCCTACTTGTTACGTTGGAATCTGGCAACTCCAAGTAGAAACTATACAAAAGGCTGACAATAAGAAAGTTATATTCGAGTATAACCATGATCAAGAAATATATATCCTGTTTAATCCATGGTGCAAAGGTAAGAAATCACTACTAAGAAATTGTTAATGTTCAAATTGCAACTTGTAATTAAAACAAACTTATACTGAGTGTCAGTAACAAAATTATATACCCGATCATATACACGGACCACCAAAAATAAAATTAAAAAAATTAATACAATGTGAATATAACGGTTTATAGGTACTAGTATGTAAATGGAGTTTTATGCACACTTCAGCTTTAACAGACTTAGGGAGCTACCATTTGATTTTTATGGGGGGGGGGGGGGTGGGGGGGCTAGGATGAAAAATTTTGTCTTGCATTTTTTTTTAGCTGTTATCTCTGTCCTGCCTTTTTATTTTTCACTCTGTTCGGTCCTGCCTTTTTTTTTTAGTTTATCCTGACTTTTTTTTACTCACAATTCCTGTCCTGCCTATTTTTTTCAAATTTCATCCTAGCCCCCCCATAAAAATCAAATGGTAGCTCCCTTATAAGTACTTCAAACACCATTGTCAAATCTCTTCAAACAATCTAAAGCATGACTCATATTTGATATATTATATTAGAACGCTTACTCACGTAGCAATGGTATACATAACTTTGAACATTGATTACTTTTCCAGATGATCAAGTATACCAACCAGACAAACAGTTGTTGGACGAGTATATATTGAACGACACAGGGAAAATATATACTGGAAATAGAAAGCAAATCAATGGAAAAAAATGGAATTTTGGCCAGGTAAAATTAACTGTGTTTATTTTAATATAAAACAATAGTATAGATAAGAAAATTCTTCAAGAAATTAAACGAAACATTAATTATAATTCTTTATTTGAATGAAAATGTATGTAATTAGTTATTCTTCTTATAGACTGAACAGAACAATTCGGACCTTGATGAAATTTGAAGCTTCAATATCTTTCTATTTAAAGTGTAAATATATACTAAGCAAAAATCTGCAAAATAGATATGGACACAAAAAGACATATCTACAACTTTGCTTTACATATATTATGCTATTTTAATTTGTATAAGTTGTCCTCACATTGTAGTTTGAGGAAAACATCCTAGACTGTGCCATGTGCCTACTGGATCGGAACAAGTTAGCATGGACTGTAAGAGGAGATCCAGTTAAGGTTGCCAGAAAATTGTCAGCAATTGTGAGTTGTGTTAAAAATTTAATCGTGGTTTGTTTAAAATTTCTAAACTACTAAATCAACGTCAACTAATTCGAATCTACATTTTCAAAAGGTCACTGTAGTTACAGTTTTAAAGATTAAAGTGTCATTGATAGCCCCAACTGCGACAGGTTGTGAATAACAGACACCACCTAAAGTCTGATATATACACCTAGTTGTTTAAATAAACCACTTCCGCACACGATGCCACAAAGACGTTTTTTTTTCTTTTGTCAAATATTCAGCTAATTTTAATACTTCACTCAAAAATATTTGTATGGTCTCAAGTAAACCTTTTTTTTGCATTTAATACGTATTATGAAATGAAATTTTAGACCAACTCGCAAGATGATAAAGGAGTTTTAGTTGGTAATTGGTCTGGTAGCTATCATGGAGGAAAATCTCCATTAGACTGGGTTGGAAGTGTGGCTATCTTAAACGAATATTTCAAGACGAAACAACCTGTACGCTTTGGTCAATGTTGGGTATTCTCAGGAGTGTTAACAACGCGTAAGTATATTTGAAAAAAAAATATGTGTGTTTCCTTCTGAAGGTGGACAGTGGATAACTTTAGATACAAAATGATTTTTAAGAAGAAGCTAACTATGGTGGATTTCAAAACATTATGAAGAAGTTATCTTTGTTTAAAATAAAGACATACTTGCCATGAGAAAATTTTTACCCTGTCCAGTTTATCGACAAAATTTTACATAACATTTCATTGTACACAAGAAAATAATCATCATCGGAAGTTAACCAATCAAACTATTGCTTACCTGTGTACAAACTTTAAAGTGTTTGGTCCTATTGTTTTTGATTTTTTGCCATCTATTCTGAATCCTGTGGTTTTTTTCATGAACTGCAATCAAATTTAGTCTCCCACTAAGATCTACTTTTCTTATCTTAATTCTATTACACATAGTTTATTGAATCCTTGTAATTTTTTTCATATTTTTTAAATGAAAAAGGGTGCAGATGATAAATATACGAAACAGTTAGATAGATTTTTCCCCCTGAGAAATGTTAAATGGCTAATATCTCGAAAACAACCACATGGACCCTTTATTTTTCCTGCTGAGGAATTTCCTTCAGTTATAATATATTATTCCTTAACGGGAAGCTTAATAACAAAATTTATGATAAACAAGATAATTTTTCATTTCCTATTGTTAATTGTCCATTATCAGATGGTGACGTTCCCTTGTCACCATCCTATGGTGTTTATATATCTCAACTTGTACGATTCGCTCGTGTATGTAACAACGTATAAGATTTAAGCGAAAGCAATTTATGCATTCAGGAAAAATTATTACTCCAGAGTTTTCGATATCACAAACTAGTTTAAACATTTATTATATTATGTCATCGGTATAAGGACATCATTCGTAAATATAAATCAAGATGCATATATCTTATACATTCAGGTGTTTAACATCCAATCTTTCATGGTAATATTTTTTTACAAAGCACAAACATTTTGGCATTCACCCCAGAAGCTAACAAAACCATTAAACAGACGTATTAAGAAAGGATATACATGTAGTTACTTTGTATTATGAAGAGCCTGCATGTCAGTAACTGCTAGTAGTCCTTTGGTAATTTATGTATCATTCTCATTTTGTTTAGTTTCTATTGTTACCTATTCTGACATTTGACTCGGATTTCTTTTAAACTGAGCTTTAATGTACTTACTGCTTTGTAATATTTGAATCTGCATTGGCAAGAGGTATAGGGGAAGGTTAAGATCTAAAATAACATGCTTAATCCCGTCGCATTTTTCGCCTGTCCCAATTTAGGAGCCTCTGGCCTTTGTTAGTCTTGTATTTTTTATTTTAGTTGCTTGTACTTTTAATTTTAGTTGCTTTTATATGTTTCGGAGTTTAGTATGATGTCCATTTTTACTGAACTAGAATAGGTTTTTTAGGGGCTAGTTGAAGTACATCCCGGTTGCATGAGTTGTTTCGTTGTATTGAAGACCAATTGGTGACCTTCGGGGGTTGTTGTCTCTTTGACACATTCCCCATTTTTATTTTATCATAAAATTAATGAAATATCTTGAAAAAATAAATCAAATATCTTATAAATTTCACTGTATTAATTTTCATAACGTTTTGTTTATAAGACTAGTACATTTAAATCATCCATATTAAAATGATCTGATAACTGATGAATCTAAAATCAATCTTTTGTGTTACACAGTTTAAGCATGTATTTAATTTATCATTAAGTTTGTAGAGCTCTTGGAATTCCTGCCAGAAGTGTAACAAACTTTGCATCTGCTCATGATTGTGATGGATCGATTTCAATTGATAGTTTTTGGTCAGAATCAGGAGAACCAATCGAAGAATTGAACAGCGATTCTGTATGGTAAGAAAACAGAAAACAGTGATATTTAACTCGGATTATATAAAGATAAGGAGATGTGATATGATTCCCAACGAGAAAAATATCTAAAATAGTTAAAAATATGTAATTATAGGCAACTGTACGGCCTTCAACAATGATGAAAACATATATATATAAGAGAGCCCAGGTGGTCGTGTGGTCTAGCGGGACGGCTGCAGTGCAGGCGATTTGGTGTCACGAAATCACAGTAGCATGGGTTCGAATCCCGGCGAGGGAAGAACCAAAAATTTGCGAAAGCAAATTTACAGATCTAACATTGTTGGGTTGATGTTTAGACGAGTTGTATATATATATTTATTCCAATGAAGAAGGCCGTAATGGCCGAAACGTATGGGAATTTGTTTTATAGTTTTTATTATACAATCATTCAGAGACTTTATGTATATATATATATATATATATACCGTGTGGGCGGCATTTAATGACCCCGAATTGAAAAATACAAGACAATTCAATTGAGAAAACCAACGGCCTAATTATTGCAAAAAACAATTAACAAAAAAACCCAACACATATGACGGACATGAACTAAGTTAACGACAACCGCTGAACTATGACGGACATGAACCAACGACAATCGCTAAACTGGAGTATCTCGACAAGTTTTCGCCCTGCACATTATTTGCCACTGGACGTTAATATACAACAATAAATCAATCATTGGTGTAGATATTATTCAAAAACTATATACTTGCCAGCAGTTGAACTTGAGAGAACTGAATGCTTTATTAATTATGCGTTTGAACAATCTAATTAAAAACCGATCTCTCATCGCTCCTGTTTCTGATATGTCGCGTGGGAGATCTAACGAAACCCGCTTTGAGGTCACATGTGAGTGACCTCGTAGGTGTGTCTTTTTCGACCAACGAAATTGAGTCTTCCACGATCTTGGAAGTTTAACGTAAGGCAAGGGGATGTAACTCATTTTATTTACGACAAAATCGTCAGTCAAAATAATTCATAAACTTTTTTGATTGGCTTATTAATAGGTCGTCAACTCATTTGCATATCTTTATAAATTCATAACTTTTAGTTCACTCACATGTGACCTCAAAGCCGGTTTCGTTAGATCTCCCACGCGACATATCAGAAACAGGAGCGATGAGAGATCGGTTTTTAATTAGATTGGCGTTTGAATATCCTACAGGAATTTCCACGTGTGGAATGATGTATGGATGGCCAGACCAGATCTACCGTCTGGATACGGTGGATGGCAGGCAATAGATGCCACACCACAAGAAGCCAGTGACGGTAAGGTTTATTTTCTTTTGTTAAAAGACATGTTTATCCGAAAAATTTCACGTAATTATGGAAAGTAGTTTAAGTATAGTATATACTTATATAGGTTAATCATAATCTTACTGCGTGTACATGACATACACACCGACACATTCTTATTTTCATAAGAACAATGATAAGTTCTGTGAGTGTTGGTTTTTATCCTGCAATAGGGTGTCTTATATATTTACAGGCCAACATTTTTATCTGTATACTATACAAATATCGCTTTAAAGCAATGCCCACTGACGGCCTACGATTGGTATTACTGTGAACGAGTGTTGCATGAACCTGCGTGACCTCAGAATGTGTATTGCAATATCATTCCAATGACGTATTGCCAGACCTTGTGTTAACTATAGATTTACTCACGTTCTGTTAGCTTCTAAGCATTTCTTTAAAGCCTATTTTATACAAACAAACAAACATGAACAGCAGGATTGGTTCCATTTTCTACTTCGACAATCTTGACGTTTACATGTAATCAACCATGCAACAATGTCAATCATTTACCAACTGAGTTTAACTGTTGTTATTTCTATTGTATGTGTATCCCGTTCTATCAATTTACTGTTTATTTCACAAGTATATTGTGCAATAATTGTAGGTGTATATTGTTGTGGTCCTGCTTCTTTAGAGGCTATCAGACGGGGAGAGGTAAACATGCCATATGATACACCGTTTATTTTTGCTGAAGTTAACGCCGATCGGGTCAATTGGGAATTAAATGAAGTTGATGAAACCCATAATGTTGGTGTGGAAAGACGTAGGTTAGTACGTATTATCAAACAAAAAAGATACTTAATATTTGAACAGCTAATTTGTGGGGACAATATTTAAAGTGTTATTAGTCTTTCAAACTATTATTTCAAATAGAATTTGTAAGGCAATATGTTGTCGAACTACCTTATTCTTTATAACTATAACTTATTCGAACGTTTACGATTAAATTTAATGAGCATTTGTAAACCATTGATACGAATAGCTATGGCCGTTTTTTCTCTAATACTAATTAATCTAAAAAATCATTCATAATTTCTGAACTACATTATATATTTATTTACATATTGGATGGATTTTTCTTTTAAGTGTTGGAATGCGAATCAGTACCAAACTACCAAAAGGACGTTCAGGCTGCATCGAACATTTCTGTTATGACATACAAAGAGAAGACGTAACAGGAATGTATAAATATGAAGAAGGTAAACACACACATGTATTACCTCATTGTATATAAATATGTGTGCTGATTAGTACATGTATGCGTGGTCGTTTGTCTGGTGAATTTGTGAACAAGGATAACTATATCATGTTTGTCTCAGTTATGTTTAAATTCAAACATTTTATATGTGTTATCCAATTGCTGCAGCAGATGGAATAATGATAAGAGTTACCCTGCTGTCTGTACGTCCGTTTCGGCGTATCACCCAGAATAAGTTTCAATTTTCTTAATTTAGTTTGCCTTAACCAATTGATATGAAATTAATACACAATGCATATTACCACAAAATACAGATGAAGTTTGAATTTGGGTTTCATGTATCAATCAAGGCTTTGGAACTCCTCATAGAACACACATGTTTATGGTAAAACTCTCCATAAAGCGCTTTCATACACCAATAAAGATTTTCAAAACCTTCTTCAAACTACAAAATAAGCATTATTTTTCAGACCGTGCGCATGTTTTAGCTAAAACTGTTATATGAAGCGCTCTCGTGCCTCAATTCGGGTTTTGAGAACTCTAATAAAACTACAACAATGTACAAAGTAATTATTTATGGAATAGGCGTTGTACTGCAACCGACCATGCAAAGGCTGTATATTAAGTCAAGGTCGTTACACATATCACCATTATAGTACTACAATAATCTTAATTCATTAATATTTCATTTATTATAGGATCTAACGAAGAAAGAGCAGCTGTATTGCAGGCAAACCAGAACTCATCAAAGAAAGGACTATATGATGAAGGCAAAAAATCGGTAAATGTCATTATGTATTATTAAAACTGCTGTATCCTTTTTATATCAATGACTTACACTCAATTAGTTACCATTGTTTTTTTAATTTTATGCCAATGATATCGTTCAGTCCAAATCTCATAACCATGAACGAGAAGATAGCTTGGTGTAACTTCTTTTTTGTTGATAATGGTTAATAGTGCCCCATATGTACAACATTTATTTCATTATTTTTCAATATTTCCTCTGACTGAAATACGTTCAAGTATCAATAACATATTATTATGTTCTTGTTCTTTCATAATTATTTTAGGGTATTGTCAATACAATTAAAGATTTCAATGCAATTAAAGATTTCTTGCAATCATCGTATACATGTAGACAAATGAGAGAAATGATAATAAGGACCACAATAATTGCGAATGGAGTAAGACTAGTAGCTTCGACATGTTTAACATCTTCGATGTACGCATCAATTTCCATACAAAGAATGCCAAGATTTGACATAGACGTTATGAAAAAAGTAAAATCACAAAAATACTGAACTCTGAGGAAATTTCAAAACGGAAAGTCCCTAATCAAATGGCATAATCAAATGATAAAACACATCAAACGAATGGAAAACAACTGTCATATTCCTGACTTGGTACAGGCATTTTGAAACGTAGAAGATGGTGGATTGAACATGGTGTTATCGCGTATCAGGTTTTATATGAAAATATTGCTTTAAATTCTTTGAGAAAAATTAAAAACCCTGCTCAGCCGAAAAGGAGTAGGTCCAGTAAGACCCCTTTTCGGCCCCAAAATATAACAGTTTTACAAAATTGTTAAAATATAAATTTTTGGTAGTTTATTGGACAGAAGATGCTTCTGCTACATAAATATGGGCTCTTTTTGACAAGACAATGCACATATATCGGGTACTAGCACCATTAAGTCATGCTAAATTACTGAAATCTTCACAATTCTAGCATTTTAGTTAAATGTTAGACGGTTTTCGTGTAAAACGAAAGTGGCCGCATTCGTGTTCATCCTTAATATTGAAATGTAAGTTGTATTTTATGATAATACATAACATATATAAAGGTTGAGGATGAACACGGATGCGGCCACTTTTTTTCACAAAGTGACATTTTTTTGCATATTTGGTAGATTTTTCATATTTGAGCTTGAATCGGATCGTTTTTAATGGCTAAATCAGTTTAAATCTTTCACATAAACTAATTGATTCAAAAGAAATAGACACTTAAGTGTTTAAAAATTGGTCAAAATCTTTCGTCAGATGAACCTGAAATTTGAGGCCAAAATCGGTCCTTCCCGGACCTACTCCTTTAAGAAAATTGCAATAGTTGACTTTTAGATTAAAATTATACACACAGGACGTAGAATTTGAGCTGGTCGACAAAGAGACAGTTCCTTTTGGAAATGATTTTGAAATCTTATTGAAAATAAAGAATACGAGTAAAGAAGAACGCACTATCTCCGGATGTATCAGCACGAGCAGCATACACTATACCGGTGTTCCAGCAAATAAAATCAAGACTGTAGAGCTTAACGCAGAAAACGTTCCGGCAAAATCAGGCAAGTATTTATTTATCTTTAGGATTGTTAACTATATCTGGTGTGTTACAAGTAGACTAATTACGATTTTTCAGGCATGTTTTTACATATAGATGGAAGAAGAAGTGGTATGAGCGCAAATGAAACAACCCTCCATCTAAGTCATAATTTATAAAAGTAAACTATTATAGGTCAAAGAACGGTCTTAACACGGAGCCTTGGCTCACACCTAACATCAAGATATAAATGGCCCCACAAGTGTAAACCCATTCAAAAATGAAAACCAACGGTCTTATATATATAATTACATTAGATGTATGTTTCCTTCTGATTGGCTAAGTGCTCATCTCGCGTTATTCCTTAATCAATTGCATTACACAATAAAATTTATCATTCATGAGGACACGAGGTCCCACAATAAAGTGCACTGGTAAATTAAACAAAAACTTGATAAAAATTGTGTTTTCATGATCCTAGCTTTAAAATATAATTATAAGTATTGAATGCTTCTTTTTGTAACTTCATGTGTGCACATTTTTAGAATGAAGCACTTCCGCGCTTCATACAAAATGTACTTCGGTCAACGCTTTTACACCCCAATGAAGTTACAAAAAGAAGCATTCAATTCTTAAATAAAAAAACAAAAAACGAGAAACACTTGTAAACCAGATCAACAAAAGATTCACGACTTAGGGCAAATGCAAATAATTGCAGCTAGAATTTTCCTATATGTATTTAACTTTTTGATGATTGTATTAGTCTTACTCTTTTCCGCATGTTATGTCATGTCATTATATATACTTCCAGGAATTGTCTTTCTCATTTTAACTCATTGAAACAAAACTTATTGTATAATCAATGTTTGGTAATCGATTTGACTATCACTTACTTTAATATCACTCAATTTCGATGACGTTTATATAATACCCGTCACAAATTTTAAAATGTGCATTTAAGTATAATTTCTCACGTTTCGTGGTATAGGGAGAAATTATTGTATATACGGTACTAGCGTAGTAGTTTTATAAGTTTACGTCGCTAGGTATAAGACACGTGACTTATTTTATAGCGGGAAATTTTTTCCCTGATATTATTACTTTCTAGCCCGCCGCAGACAGGGCAACATTCAAGTTACATTTATGTTATGAATATATTTGGATACATGCATTTATATATACTTTTCAAAACAATATATACGTCCGAGTATGTCTCGTGAGATGACTTGTCGCATGGGGTCGGACCCAGGTTTCCAGTTTATCCCATTAATGAGTTTTGTTTGGTTGTTCCTGGCTGGCGAGGTCGTTGATGATCGAGCTATTTATGTATTTAATTACATGTTTACATTCATGTCGGCTATATTTTAGCTCTCGTTGGTACAAGGTTTACTTTTTCTATCTAAGTTGTACCTAACAGTATATTTCAAGGTTTTGTTATTAGGAGTAATAATTGTGGTTATTGCTTTTTTCATATGTTTATATATATATATAGATTTAAGATACATGTATGTAAATAAATTAATAAATTCCGTTGTCCACTATGCTTGCTGGGCTATCGACAACACTATATATATATTGTATTCATTCATGCCTTATAATAGATATGAGCGTATAGGGTATACTATCAATTATGAATTAAATGTGACCAGTTAATCGGTCTATAGATATCAATTACCATTGATTTGTTTGTTCTATGCCAATGAGAATGTTCAGTTTAATCAGAAAGGGCGATACATTTGGTTACTTTGCAATATACATGGATTCAGATCCTTAATACATAAAATACTTGTACATCGTCTGTTGTTTTTGTTTTATTTGGTTTGAAATTTTATACTTTTTTTTCTGTGTTTCGTTTTGTTTTTCATAAATTTCAATAATATTAGCGTTGGTCATGCCTATCACTTTGACGTTTATTGTTTTCTCAGTCTTTGTTGCATGCATTTATGTATTCTAATTTAACCAAAACCTGTAGGAGATATATAAAAGCCTTGAAATACTTTTGTTGCATATGTAAACCTAATTATAGATAAATTGTTTTGTACATAGAGAAAGTGATCAGCGTGAAGGTGACATTTAATGAGTACCTCCCTCAACTAGTAGAACAGTGCCATATGAAAATGTCATGCATGTGTAGAGTTTTGGAGACCAAACATACATACGTCCATCAAGACACATTTCGTTTACTCAAACCTGACATTTTAATCAAGGTATACAAGTTGTTCATCAAATTATACATTGCATATTCATAAGATATTTAATATGAAACTGTCTTTGAGTCAGTTTTCTTTGGCTCTATTTCCATTTCTGTAATGTTTAAGCTATTTCCTGTCAGTACCTGAAATTGTTAACATGTTATGAAGCCATATAAATTGTGATCACGAGACAGTACGGTAATTATTGCGCATTGTTAATCAGGTCGTACTAATGCCAATCATTCCACTGGCATTTATTTTCTTTTATAACATGTTGTTTTAGAAGAAATTAACGTATTTGATGCGTTTTATTTATAAGACACATGCGAAGTCTGTTGTAAAGCGTTTTACTATCTATTATAACTACACAATTTAAAGGAATATTTTTGTTAGAATATATAGCAGTTTGACAAACACTTATTTTGATATTGCATATGTACTATGATTAAAACGTTCAGCTGAGTTTTGAAGAATTAACTCCCTTATGTGTTATGTACCCTTCATGGTTTGGAAATAATTTATACGTCAAGTACAAAGTACCATGCTTAACTATCTAATTTTGTCAAATGATCATTTTTTAATTTGAAAACCTGTTGACCACCAGGCACCAGCTACTGGGAAGATTGGACAACTAATCAAAGCAAATGTTTCCTTTACAAATCCATTACCATGTACTCTGACATATTGTACGTTAACGGTGGAAGGGCCAGGGCTACAGGAACCTAGTGTACTAAAACAAAGGTATGATTTATGAAGTGCATTACATTACAAGTTGGATTTATACATATACATATAAAGTTGAAACCATCTGCAGTTGTTAAAACCATAGTTATAGTCAATGATTTGTTAGAGACGATGCAACGTGTTACACCTAAGAGATTTATACTCAAATTACTAAAGTCACATGTAAAAGCGGTACCATTAAGTTACAAGTTTGGCTTAGACGGGTTTGGCTGGTCACTTTAGGCCATTTGATGATATCTAAGTGGCCGTTTCAGGTTGATTTGAATGTTCTCAAAAAGTAATTGTTAATTTTTAAACTTTTGCTCATGATAAAAATTGAAGAATGCTAAGAAATACATATTTACCTCATGTCAGATTTCCTCTAAATGCTTTGGTTTTTGAGTTATAAGCCAAAAACTGCATTTTACCCCTATGTTCTATTTTTCATGAAATATGTGTCATTAAGACTGAAATCCGTATCATACATTTATCATGTTTATACTGATAACCTAGCTAACAATAATGATATGTGGTATGATTATGTGACAACCACCCATCTAATACCAAAGGACAAAGATGCTACCAATTTCGGTACCAGTTTATAATTCATCCTTCAACAATATGCAAGCGCAAATCATAAAGTAAATTATAAAAAAATCTTCGGGCTGACAAAATTTGATATTATTTAGCAGCAACGGCCTGTTTTTTACTACAACAAATAAACGAAAAACAATCAAAGAAAGCACCCAAAACGACAACCGCTGGAAGGTGCCCTTTGTGACGAAAAGTTTTAATCAACATGAGGATAAAATATTCTATAATTCCGGTAACAGAACCCATTTGTTTTAGACA
This sequence comes from Mytilus edulis, assembly GCF_963676685.1. Classification (NCBI taxonomy): domain Eukaryota; kingdom Metazoa; phylum Mollusca; class Bivalvia; order Mytilida; family Mytilidae; genus Mytilus; species Mytilus edulis. The sequence goes on from NC_092348.1 coordinate 36,826,570, forward strand.
TTCGTATATTATCTTCTTTAACAAATGTTTAAGCTGAACATGCTGAAGGCATATTTCATAAAATATATTTTCAAAAAATCATATGGTCTGGTAACTGAGGTTAATTGAATAATAATTTCGTATTTCAGCATTGTAGAAAGCAAACAGACGTTTATGACAACCATTGAGTTCCTTCCGCGTAAGGTTGGAGTAAAAGAGTTAGTCGTTGCATTTAATTCAAGAGAATTAGCAATGGTGGAAGGATCTTGTGAAATTACTGTCAGCGCTTAAGTGATCATCTTGATTTACATTTTTTTCTTTTAAGACATATTTTAGAAATGATTTAGTGTGATTCTATTTACCTTTTTTATTATATATAAAGGTAGCTTTTTACATTTTTTATACGAATAATATTGCATCATATTTATGTAAATGAATTATGTTATATTAGTTTGAAAATACAATATACTGCAGTTTACATGTAAGCGATTAATATGATGTCAGCTGCACTTGTCCTGAGGAAATCAATATAATTTATCACTTTAAAGTAAAAACATATAACTTCACACATACATGTAGTTAGTTATGATACTTATAAACATTTTTGAATATGTCATGAAAAAAATCCAGTATGGCCGACATAAGATAACATGGGGAATTAATACAACAGCATACGCTTACTGAATTTTCCCAAAATGTACAGGTTCACTAATGTTCAAACTAGTATCAAATTATAGCCCATGGTATAAAGTTTTTAAATATAATGATTCAGATGTTTTAATCCTCATTGTTCCCTTTTCATCTCCCAATTGAAAAGTATGCCTAGTATTCATTATCACTGAACTAGTATATATATTTGTTTAGGGGCCAGCTGAAGGACGCCTCCGGGTGCGGGAATTTCTCGCTGCATTGAAGACCTGTTGGTGACCTTCTGCTGTTATCTGTTCTGTGGTCGGGTTGTTGTCTTTTTGACACATTCCCCATCCCCCACACCCGGAGGCGTCCTTCAGCTGGCCCTAAACAAATATGTATACTAGTTTAGTAATAATGGACGTCATACTTAACTCCGAATTATACTCAAGAAACTAAAATGAAAAATCATGCAAAACTAACAAAGGTCAGAGGCTCCTGACTTGAGATCGGCGCAAAAATACGGCGGGGTTAAACATGTTTTTTGAGATCTCAACCCTCCCCCTATAGTTCTAGCCAATGTAGAAAAAACAAACGCACAACAATACGCACAGTAAAACTCAGTTTAAGAGAAGTCCGAGTCCAAGAACATAAACAAAATGACAATAATACATAAATAACATCATAGTCAGAATGTGAGGACATTGGAAAATCCTTGTTTTGATTTTCTGATTAGCCAAGATTTCACCTTCTTTTTCTTCTGATGACTAATCGGGTTTTGTTAAAACAATTATGTTGATTTCTATTGAATTACAGTATGTATTGGCGTTCATACAATCAACAGAGATGGGTGGTATTAATGTGAAAAATTCTTCAAATATTGAAAATTCCAAACATTTCAACAAGAAACTCATATTTTCAAATAAACAATTTTCAAATGTAAACATTTCAAGAATTATTTAATTTAGCAAAAGTTGGAAGTAACTATATTATGAACTATATATTACTAGAACTCATTCAACTACATTAGTATCCCTTGCAATTGTTTGGGCAAAAGTGACTATTTTAGATTTCGGACTTTCTCAAAATTCGTCACTTAAACAATTTAAAATCATAATATGGAAATTTCATATTTAAAACTAATGACTTTCTTAAGTCGAGGAGTAGAACATAATGTATGTCTTACTGTTAAAAATTAGTCCAACAATTACAAACTGTATTTAAAAGCATTCATTGCTTACATTAGTTGTGTCCCAAACGTAATATTATTATTGTTTTTACATCTTCACCTATAATTGTAATCTTTGATTATCATGTGTTGTTCCTCCACCTATCCGAACTGCACTGAAAGTGTTATAAACACTAACCAGGTTCGACCCAGTGTTCACTTGTACACATATCACGTCTCCTTGTACCAGTTCAATGTTGATACTTTGGGAAGCCATATCATATTCATTATTAGTGTATAGCCATACCAAAACAGTTCCATTTTTTCTTAGAGAAGTGTGAGAGGTTACACGGCCTGCCATCATGAAAACCGACACATGGTAAATACCTTTCGTATTAACCGTAAAAAGACCTGAGGTATATTCTCCGGCTTTATTTAGAAGGATCTGATTGTATCTGACTTTACTTCCTATCGACACTGGTGTAAAACCTAAAGGTAATGTTGCTGTAAATGCAGCTGAAAAAAAGATTATTTTATGCGAATTGAAAATCAACAAACACTCACTATTAATAACGCTTCCTGAAAATTGTCAAGTCATGGTGTTTTATAACGTACAAATCTTAACAGATCTTGAAACAGAATTGTAATTTTTAATATTCACAGTAAGCGTATAATTCATAGAAATGTTTATTTTTAATAAGATGAAAAATGAATTATATAATTCTGTAAATTGTTTTAACTTGATATCTAAATAGCGACTTTGTATCGCGACTTTGTATGATATAGATCAATAATTACAGAATATTTGCTCAGCAGTAAACGTTGACTGTCGGATAAGGACCATAAATGAGTTTCGAGACATGTTGATATGTGTTGGGTCCTGTTTGGTCGTACGTGTCTAAATTTACTGATGGCTTTTTTATTTATAGCTTTTAAATGATTGAGTTTTAGCATTCCTGATGATTGTAAACACAAAAGCGCCTTGTATGCCCGAAATTGATAAACTAAGGTGTTATTTTCTTTGAGGCCGAGGTATCATGATTATTTAAAATAAAACGCCATCACTTATCAATACATAAATCAATTGACATTTTGGTAACTTAAAATCGTACATGTGATTAAGTAGTTATTTTGAAATATTTTTTTGAAAAAATATCGATTTTAGTTGAAATGATAAGACATTTTTTGAGTAGGAACTCACTTTTGTCCTATGACTGTATAAACATGTTATAGTTTTAGCTTGTAAGTATTTCGCCGTTACAAAAATATCGTACAGGTATATGTTTATACCTTTAAATTACAGCAGGGTGTCGTTATGAAATTGCATACCCTGCATTTATCACGCTTTTCAATAACATATGGTTAATGGCCAAAAGAACCCCTTTCTTATACACATTGTACTTGTTTGGCTTTATAACTATTTCGATCTGAGCGTCACTGATGATTCTTATGTAGACGAAACGCGCGTCTGGCGTACTAACTTATAATCCTGGTACCTTTGAAAACTATTTACACCACTGGGTTGATGCCACTGCTGGTGGACGTTTCGTCCCCGAGGGTATCACCAGCCCAGTAGTCAGCACTTTGGTGTTGACATGAATATCAATTATTTGGTCATTTAAATAAATTTCCTGTTACAAAACTTTGAATTTTTCGAAAAACTACGGATTTTCTTATCCCAGGGATAGATTACCTTAGCCGTAATTGGCGCAATTTTCAGAAAATGTTGGTTCTCAATGCTCTTCAACTTTGTTCTTATTTGGCTTTATACCTTTTTTTATCTGAACGTCTTTAATGAGGGTTATGTAGACGAAACTCGCGTCTGGCGTATCTAACTATAATCTTGGTACCTTTGATAACTAATTATATACACGTTATTGAAAACTATCACTAATCATTGCCAATAATATCTTAGCGTAATTTATATGTACCCATTCGTCTAACACCCTCAAGGTGTATCTAATACAAACATCTTAATAATGAAATAAGTATTAACAAGCAAATTTAACAAAAAACAACTCGAAGATACACTAAAAAAAGTCCATAAAACTAGACAAAACCAAACATTCGACTATATCAAACCACGAAACGAATGTCAAAGAAGTATACAATATTCGACTTTACAAAAATGAATGTAAATCTAGAATTATGCTTCGAACGCATGTTTTTTTTTTATTACATTAAACATTTTTAGCCAGTATCTTTACATAGAATATTGTTATATATATATATAACTCCTTTACTGTATTGATAAATTCCATTATTTGAGATTTTGAAATATAAACATCAACTTACCTGGTCTTAAAATATATTACAGTTGTTGAATCTGCATCTAATGGAATTTTTCCTTGACAGCCAAACTGTCGGTTTGATAGTCAGGTAAACCGTTAATGTATTCATATTGTGCAACAAGTTTGATACCTTAAATGCTTTGTATGCAAATGTTGCGATACATATAATGTAGGCGGTATATTTATCAGGACATCTGCATTGTTGATTTGCTTATTTCATTCGAGGATGACCATCTTCAATTGTATGTGAATGATTGCGTTTGGTCTCCATCTCTTTGGTTGTGTTAAATGCTATTTACTCCCTAATCTTCTCCTTCAGCATGTTCAGTTATTGACCAACCGCACCATTTTTGTTGATGATTAAATGATTAAGAATTCAAAAATCAAAATCAAATTGTATCAAAGATAAAATTGACAATGGAAATGGGGAATGTGTCAAAAAGACAACCCGACCATAAAGCAGATAACAGCCGATGGCCACCAACGGGTCTTCAATGCAGCCAGAAACTCCCCCACATGGAGGCGTCCATATGCTGGCCCCTAAAGATGTTTATAATAATATGACGAATCCCATCTGATAAAGGTAGTCTATCTGACACGATAATCGTATCTGTCATATAGTCTGAATCCCACCTGATAATACTTGTCTATGTGACATGATTATCGTAACTGTCATATAGTCTGAATCCCACCTGATAATATTAGTCTATCTGACACGATTATCGTATCTGTCATATAGTTTGAATCCCACCTGATAATAATTGTCTATCTGACATGATTATCGTATCTGTTATGTTGTCTGAATCCCACCTGATAAGAATAGTCTGTCTGACATGATAATCGTATCTTTCATATATTCTGAATCCCACTTGATAAACATAGCCCATCTGACATGATAATCGTATATGTCATATATTGTAAATACCATCAAATAAAAATATTTTACCTGAAAGGATCATTTATGAACTCAAATATGTTGTAAAGATTTATACACTATCCATTATTTTTACTTTTAGAAGGGTAAACATATTGGTGGACTCGGTTAACGTTGTTTCGACGGATAAAGGAACAAACTAGTTTGTTTGTATCCGTGCTTACATTGGCCTTTTAGAGAGCACACCTTAAATTAATTTCATTGGTACTTTCTTAAGATTTCTAAAATTATTCTGTTTAAAACAGTATTAAACAGAGTGAATTCATTGTGAAACTACTCTGCAGAAATCCTTTGTCTAGGATTTGAACAATTGTATGTACCTTAAGTCCACACAAACGACATCGCATAGCTCATTAAGTAATTTACAAAAGTAAACGTAAAATTCCTTATACAGGCATTGAGTAGAATTTAATTTTGACACATAATTGACGTACAAGTTTTCACAGCTGTGTTTGCTTACATGTTTACAGTTAATGAATTACATGTTACGTATCATACTTGTTGTGAATAATAACGTTTATGAATTTCCATGTCTGTAACATTTTTAAGAAGAAATTCAATGTCTAAAGTGTTTATTCAAATTATAAATATGTTTTAGTAATGAAAAGATATATTTTGCTTTCATAAATTATGGTATTCGATTGTTCATGTTGTTTGTCAGAGCAACACATCAGATGAAATTTAATTAACGATATCAACTTTCATATTTTGTTTGTCATGTCTGTGTTGTTTACATTCTTCACCATCTTTAAGATTCTGTGGACTCATTTCTTTTTGATGGTACTTATTTCCGTGGATTGCAGAAATCCTGAATTTTCTTGGATGAATGATTTCGTGGTTCTACCAAAGTCCGAATACAACTTTATAGAAATTTGTATTTCGTTGAAAATTCAAATTCGTGGTTCAACTGTACCCACGAAAACAACGAAAATTTGCATCGAACGAATAATAATGAATCCATAGTAATCAACACGGAGAGTCGATTGTAACTGTGTCCTTGGTTTGTTGCTTTTAGCATACATAACGCGGCAGGCATTTAAGTTTTTCACAGGTATATTCATTGGAACTATGTTTCAATTGATCAGGATTTCATTTTGTCTCCTTACATGGTTGTACATACATAGTTTTGTAACGCCATCCCAAAAATGTGCCCATTTTTAATTAGTTGACGTGATTTATTCTGCATATATTCCACTAACTGTTCTAGAACTTATCTTTTTGCAGAGAGAAGTAAGTTTCTTCATATTCTATCAATCCCCAAATATTCATATTATGTTATTTCTAGGATACATTTTGCAATTGATTCTTCAATCATTGAACAAAGTTCAGTTCTTTTTCAGAATATGAAATCATCTATTACTTTTACGATTTTATATGATGAAGACATAATCTTTAAATCAGTTTAACTGAGGTATGGATCTGGCATGCCTGTAACTGCTAATTAGTTATCAAAGGTACCAGGATTATAATGCTAATTTTCGTTTGTAATTTATGAATTATTGTAATTCTGTTCAGTTTCCTTTGTTCCATATTCGCCATTTATATAATATATATGTTATTTGCGGTTTTTAGTGGACTTCGTGTTGTTTCTGTTTTATTATTTTTACTGTTGATGTAAATGTCCTTTGGTTTGTGAGTCTTTGTTTACTCCTTGGTTTTGTTTGTTATTGTCTTATTCACAAATGATATCGGATATTTTCCTTACGTCGTAACTACAATCCCCTTCCCTTTCATGAATGTGACCAACCGAATTAGACTATTTACCGGATTTGTTATAACATCAGCCTCACGACGGGTGCTACATGTGGAACAGGATCTGCTTCCCCTTCCGGAGCACCTGAGATCACCACTAATTTTGGTGGGGTTCGTGTTGCTTATTCTTTAGTTTTCTATGTTATGTCTTGTGTATTATTATTTACCTGTTTGTCTTTGTCTAATTTGCCATTGCGTTGTCAGTTTATTTTCGATCTATGAGTTTGAATGTCCCTCTGATATCCTTTGTCTACATTGTTTTTAACAAAGGGCAACGTTAACGTTCAATACTCAAATACATCTAAAACGTGCATATGAAATGTATAACAGAACTTTACCAGTCTAGATAAATAAGGACATATGCAAGTATGAGGACAAGTATGTTAAATAGAAAACTCATAGCCATATGTCAAATTCTAATTAATACTTTGACAGTGTTTTATTTTGGGTAAATTTCTTTTCATAAACATTGAACAGCTATTGTTTCTTTTATAAAATCAAATCCAAGTCATGTCCTTTGTCGCCATTATGTGAATGTTTTACGTTACTCACTTCGTCGCCCATCATTTTTTATTCTTCTAATTATGTCAGTACCATTTTAACTTATATCTTGAACGATATTTCGTGACATTGAACAATTCGGATTCGAATTAAAAGGCAAAAAAAAGGTAATCACATGCTTCCCATGTTCTAACAATTAGTAAACTTTTCTGATTTCATCGAGTTCATATATTTTGATATTTAATGCAAAACTTGTTAAGCTCACTGGGGTCCAAAGAGCCTTATGTGAGCTTATGCAATCCCTAGACGTCTGTAGTCGTCCGTTGTCGTCGTCGTCGAAAACTATTCCAAGAATGTTCTCCTCTGCAACTATTTGTCCAAATACCTTCAAATTTAAACTGAATGTATGTACCTTAGTTTATAAATTGTATCCAAAGATTGGATCCATCAACAAAAATTACCGCCACATCTCCAAAACTAAAAGTATTTAGAGCAAATCTGCAACGCAATAAAAATGTGCAATAGGTCAGGATGTATCAGACCTGAAATATTCTAACGAAATGAACCCATTGTTGGGTCGCTGAGCAAACTTTTTAAAGGGCTTTGTCTTGGTTTGAACATGCTTGTCTTATGATCTCAAGTAAACGATTTTTGCATTTAATATGCATTTCTAAGTATAACATGAAATTTCAGACCAACTCACAGGATGATATAGGAGTTGTAGTCGGTAATTGGTCGGGTACCTATCATGGAGGACAATCTTTCTTAGACTAGGTTGGAACTGTATCTATTTAGAAAGAATATTACGAATAGATTACCTTACCTGCATTTTGCAAAACTTTTAGGAATTTTGTCAGTGCTCTTCAACTTTATACTTTATTTGGTTTTTTACACTTTTTTGGGGATTCGAGGGATCACTGATGAGTCTTTTGTAGACGAAACGCGCGTTTGGCATCGATACAATTTTAATCCTTGTATCTATGATGAGTTTATTTACAAGACAAAACAACATGTACGCTTAGTTAAATGTTGGATACTTCCAGGAGTCTTAACAAAGCTGAAGTGTATTGAAAAAAATCTATGTCTCCTGTTGAAGGTATCTTGTGAGTAACGTTGAATACACAATTTTCGTTAAGAACATACGAACTGTTTTTTAGTTTGTTGATTGAATCAGATTTTTCTCAATTGAATTACAAGAGAGAGACAAAATGATCCTAAAATAGAATAAACAAGAGATCGAAAATTGATTCACTTATAGGGTCTTTGTATCTGAATTAAAAAACATTTATATTAAAACCAGTTGTTGGCATGACACGGGTTATGTTCTTCTCATATATTTTATGATGGTATAATACTAAACCCGTAATGGGAGGGACTTTGCCTGATATACATATGATGAAGACATAATTTTTCAATCAGTTTAATTGAGGTCTAGAGCTGACATGTCAGTAACTGCTATTAGTCTGTTGTTATTTTGTTATTTATGTATTATTGTCATTTTGTTTTATTTTCACGTGTTAGCTCATTTGACATCGAACTCGGACTTCTTTTGAACTGAATTTTACTGTGCGTATTGTTATGCGTTTATTTTTCTACATTGGCTAGAGGTATAGGGGAGGGTTGAAATATACAAAAATATGTTTCACCCCGCCTAAATTTTGTGCCTGTTCCAAGTCAGAAGCCCCTGGCCTTTGTTAGTCTTGTATGATTTTTGATTTTAGTTTCTTGAATATAATTCAGAGTTTAGTATGACGTCCATTATGACTGAACTAGTAAATATATTTGTTTAGGGGCCATCTGAAGGACGCCTCCGGGTGCGGGAGTTTCTTGCTGCACTGAAGACCTATTGGTGACCTTCTGTTGTTGTCTGTTCTATGGTCGGGTTGTTGTCTCTTTGACGCATTCCCCATTTCCATTTTCAATTTTATCAATAATAACTATATCGTAAAGTTTATGCAAAAAGAATCCCAAATATACTGCAAGTTCTTTTTTTTTAAAGTAACGTGTTACGTAATAGTGTTCTAGTAAGAAAAAATATCAAGCAAATCTTGATATAGGATAATCAAGGCGTATGATTTTTGCCATGCAATATCAAAACTACCGAAATATTTTCTTAAAAAACTAAACTTTCGAAACAAGCATCGTAATATGTATTCTATGTATAATGAGGTTTGTAGAGATTTCATTAAATTTCGGCCAGAAGTGTAAGAAACTTTGCATATGCTCATGATGGTGATGGCTCGATTTCAATTGATTGTTTTTAGTTGAATCCAGGAAAACCGATTGACTAGTTGAACAGTGATTCATATGGCAAGAACAGTAAGCGTCGAAAGAGGTATTTGATTCGGAATAAACACGTTTCTTGCTCTGTTATGAAATATTTGCCACTAAACGTTTAGAATCAACTATGAATTAATCATTGCATACACCCATGTGTATTTTTTCGATTGAAATACAAAAATAAATATGACCTGCCCTTTATGAAGTCAATGTAAGCTGTGTAATGTTCTTATATTAGGTTACCGAGAGTATTTATGGATAATTTAGGGTGGAGAGTCTTTTCAAAAGTGATATATCTGTCAGCGGATGAACTTGAAACCTTTACAATAGCATTCAGTCATACTTGGTAATAAGTCTTATCTTTTTAATTAGAACGAACACCTATTAAACGGTATGCATGTATCTTATTGTTGAAGGTCGTACGTTTGCCTTTAATTACTGACTTCCACTTAAATTGAACTTTGGTGGATATATGTCACATTGGCAATAAAAGTGATTAAAAGTAAAAATATGATTTACAAATCTACAAATCTATTTTCTCTTACCAAACTACTTATGCCAGTAAAGCTAATTTAGAAAATAATATCTTGTCTTGCTTAAGTAGATTGCCGTCAATACCTTTTAATGAAACAAATGGTTAATCGTCTTGTCTCTGATGAGTAATTGTTTCGTTGACAATCATAACAAATCTGTTTTTAAATTCAATCTCAAAATTATTATTTTAGACTTTAGAATTTTGCATGATTTCAAAAACCGCGAACAACAATTTTTCGCAATCGATTTATGAATTTCGAACAGCGGTATACTACTGTTGCCTTTATTTATGTTTATGTCAATTGACATGCAGTATGAATAGGCGTTCATACAAAAACAGAGATGGGTAGTATTAATATGATAAATTCTGCAAATATTGAAAGTTAGTACCTTTATCTTCTAAACACTCTTCAATGAACAATTTACAAATATAAACATTTCAAACAATATTTAATCTAGCAAAAATTGGAAGTATCTATATTGTGTGCTATATTTAATTGGAAGAACTCATTTAACTTCATTCATATCTACATTGCAATTTTTTTTGTGGGGGGGGGGGGATAACAATTTTATGTTTCTGACTTTTAGGATATTTGTAAATTCCGTCACTTTAACAATTTAAAATAAAAATGAGAAAATGGTATATTCAAAACTATTGACTTTCTATATATTCAAAACTATTGACTTTCTAAAGTCGCAAAGTAGAATATATACATGTATTACTCATTAAAAAAAGTTCAACAATAACAAAATGCAGAAGTGTATTTATTAGCATTCATTGATTACATTTGTTTCGTTTCAAACGTAACATAGTTTAGCTTACTACATCTTCACCTGTCAGTGTAACCCATTTTCATTTTCACTTCCTCTACCTTGGCTTAAACAAACTGCACTGAAAGTGTTATAAACACTAAAAAGGTGCGACCCAGTGTTCACAACTACACTTATCACGTCATCTACTTCCAGTTCAAGGTTGATAATTTGGGAAGCCATATCATATTCATTATAAGTGAATAGCCATACCAAAACAATGTTATTCTTTCTTAGAGTAGTGTGAGAGGCTATAAGGCCTGACATCATGGATACAGACACACGGTAAAGACCTTTCGTTTTAACCTTAAAAACACCTGAGGTATATTCTCCGCCTTTATTTAGAAGGATATGATTGTATCTGACTATACTTCCTATCGACCCTGGTGTATAACCTAAAGGTAATGTTGCTGTAAATCCAGCTGAAAAAAGATTTACAAATCGTAAAAAAAGTACAATATACACATAAAAACATGCGCAGTTCTTTAGAATAAAAAGATATTACTCAAACTCTCTATTGTACTTTGTAATTTTCAATGCAAATAATTATAATTTCTAAATATTTACCATATGTGTTTTGTTGATACAACGGCACATTTTGTATTGGCTGTATCACTTAATTCTGGCAAATTTTTCCAACTTATGTTTATAAAAATCTTATGTGATATAGATGTTTGAATAAAGACTTTGTATAATATCGATCAATGATTATAGATTATTTTCTCAGCAGTAAACGTTGACTGTCGGAGAAGGACCCTAAAATACTTTCGAGAAATTCTGATATGTGTTGGGTCCTGTCTGGTCGTATGTATACCAGCGCTTATGGCCTTTTCATTTATAGCTTTTAAATGATTTAGTTTAAGTATTCCTGATGATTGTAAACACAAACACGTCTTGTATGCCCAAAATTGATAGACTAAAGTGTTATTTTCTTTAAGGCCGATTTATTATGATTATTAAAAATAAAACGCCATCAGCTATCGAACATAAATTAATTGACATTTTGTAGCTAAAAATCGTGAACATGATTAAAATACAGTCTTACCGTTACCATTACTTGCACGACACATCAACACAAACAAGATGCATGTAATAATGGGTGACATGATCAATTATATTGACAGTTGATAAGCGTATCTGCAAAAAAGAAAAGTGCTTCCATTATATATATATAGATATAAACTTTAATATAGTTTTAGCTTGGATCATAGCAAGTAAAACGCCGTTACAAGAATATCGTATCGTTTATGTTTTAAAGTAGATACATGGTATACCGCCATCTTGGATTGTACAATCACAGTAAACAATCGGTCTAGTTATTTGCCTTAATCTACAAATCTGGAGACAAATTTCCAATTTTAAGGTTAGACGGTTTAATAATTTAAAGAAAACTTGGTAATTTATTGTATAGGTCAAAATATTTAAACAAATATCATTTTTTTTTTGGCTTTTAGAATCATGTTTTTCAATTGAGCCATTTAAGGGAAAATAACTCTTTTAGTAAAAAAAATTATACTGGACTGTTAGGGTTTTTTTTTTTTACTTGTAGCAAGTAAACAAGTTCGGTGACACCATTTTTTTTTTCATTTTCTTAAAATATATTACAAAACCTATCTTTTCACAATTTATTTCAAAATTCTATCCCATAGATTTGTTTTTATGCACACAAATGTGTTTTTCCATGAACAATCTAACTAAATTTAGGCAATTTTCAACGACTCATAGCTTGAAAAATAGCACTGTAGCCCATACTTTTTATTATATTTTTGAAAAGAGCCTTAGTAAAATCTTCATTTTGGCTAAGTATAAGAAAATTCTGTCTAAAAAAATATTTACTTATATGATCTACCTTAACCTTTAAGCAGGATGTCGTTGCATTCTCTGCATTTATCATGCTTTTCAACAACATATGGTTAATGGCTAAAAGACCCTCTTATTTAATTATTGAAAATTATCACTCGTCATGGACAATAATATCTTGAAGTGAATTCGAAACACCCATCAATTTAACGCCCCCAATGTGTATCTAATACAAACATCTTATGAAGGAAATAAGTATTAACAAACAAATTTTAAAACCAACAACTCACAGATACACTCACAAAAGATGACAAACACTAGATAAACCCAAACATTTGACTATATCAAACAACGGAACGAATGTCAAAGGAGAGTAAAATATTCGACTTTGAACGTTTCTAAATGAAGGTAAAACCAGACAAATGCTTCAGCGCATGACTTTTATTATTACATTACAATAATTTTCATCGAATTAAATATTGTTATGTATACCACTCCTTTTATGTATTGATAAATTCCATTATTTGAGATTTTGAAATATAAATCTTTAGCTTACCTGGTCGTAAATGTTTTCTAAATTGTTGAATCTGATCCTGTTATTGTTTTTTTTATAGTCATGTAAGTCGTTAATGTATTCATAGAGTGCAACCACGTTGATATCTTACATGCTTAGTATGCAAATTTTGCGATGAATATAATGTAGGCGGTTGATTTATCCAGGAATCTGAATCGTTGTTTTGCTTATTTCATTCGAGTATTACCATCTTCGATTGTATATCAATGTTTGAGGTTGGTCTCCGCCTACTTGGTTATGTTAAATGCTATTTCTCCCTAATATTCCCCTCAGTTATTGACTATCCGCACTAGTTTGTTGATAATGTAATGGTTAAGATTTTATTTGAAATTTCAAATTGTATTTAAGATGTTTACCATATCATGAATCCCACCTGATAATAATAGTCTATCTGACATGATAATCGTATCTGTAATATATTTAAAATCCCATCAAATGCAAATATTCTTCCTGACAGGATCATTTAGGAACTCAAATCTGTTGTAGAGATTTATACACTACTTTATAATTTTATTTGTAGAAGGGTGAACAGATTTGTGAACTCGGTTGGTTCGACGGTTAAGAAACATATTAGTTTGTCTGTATCGGTGCGTATATTGGCCTTTAAGAGACCACGAATTCCATTGCATGAATTTCATTGGTACTTTCTTAAGATTTCAAAAATATTCTGTTTAAAACAATATAAAACAATATAAAACAAAGAGAAAGGTGATTTTTCTGCAAAACTACTCTGGAGAAATCATGTTTCAAGGATTTGAATAATTTTATGTTCCTTTAAAAGTCCGCACAAATGATACAGCATAGCCCATGAAGTGCAAGACAAAAGTACATGTAAAATTCCTTATACAGTCATTGAGTAAAATTGAATTTTTATACGTAATTAACATGAAAATATGTACAGCTGCGCTTTCTTACATATTTACAGTGGTTTTTTTTTCATGTTCTGCAACATATTTGTTATGCATAATAACGTATATAAATATCCTTGTCTGTAAATAGTTTTGGAGAAGGTCAATGTCTAAAGTGTTTTTTTGTCATTTTAAACTTTAAAGCGATTTTAATTTTTACGATTTTGAGAAAAATCCTGTTTAATTCATTTAAAATATCTCAAAATGCGAGTTTAAATTATTGCGTTTTTAACTCTGTCACATTTTTTGCAATAATAAAAACCTCGCAATAATTTCTGAATTTACAGTATTTGAATTATTGATATGTATTAGTAATGAAAGAGACATTTGGCTTTCATAAATTATGGTATTTGATTGTTTGTCAAAGCAACACATCGGATGAAATTTAATTAATGATATAAACTTTTATATATTGTTTGTCATGGTTGTGTTCACTGCATTCTTCACCTCACCTTTAGGATAGTCAACACCGACAAGTTGATTGTATATTTGCCTTAGGTTTTGCTGTAGATAGCATAACGCGACAGGCACTTAAGTTTCTATCATACGCAGGTTTTTTCATTTACACGATATTTCAAATTATGATTTCATTTGGGTTTTTTTTCAAAATGTGTGTACATGCATATCTTGGTAAAGGGAAACTGTGCAAAAAAAGAAAAATTTGATATTTTGTTCATTAAGCATGAAAAACAACATGTTGATAAATAAAAAACTTTTATTCTCTATGAAAAGAGATCAAAATCAATTACTCGACATATCGCCATCTTTTCGGCATGTTCGATCTAAAAAGTCACGTATCTATAAACCACACAGACCAAAATGAATCAGAGATTTACCGACCGTGGTTTGAAAACTCCCATCATCAATCGGGAATTACCGTAGACAATCAATCAGTGTGAACATCTCTTGTCATGCGTACAGTTGTTCTGTCCGACTAGGTTCTGACAAAAGTTTCAATATTTTCCTAAACAAAGATAGAATCGTACAGCCTTAAACTAACGGCAAATAGATGCATCTATAGCAGCCACAAATTGATGTGTGAAGACCATTTTGAACAATCCTGTTTCGAGGGAGATTAGATGGTTATTATACTTCTATTTAAAACAAAATGACCTTGCAGTTCCGATATCTATACTTATGAAATCCTTATATGAAAAGATCTCGTTGATAAGACAAAAATATAGATTCGATGAGGAAGAAAAATCTCTTAAAAAAAAAACAAATGCAGTGTTCTTTTAACAATCACTGATTGTGTCGTTCGACTTAAAGGCCGATTTTTGAAAAATCACAATTTTATTCAGAATATTTTTTCTCCCGTGTGTTAAGCAGGTTTTTTTTTGAAAGATAGTTTTTTGTACCTTCTGTTTGAGTAAGTTACTATTTACCGGATTTGTTATAACATAAGCAACACAACGGGTGCCACATGTGGAGCAGAATCTGCTTACCCTTCCGGACCACCTGAGATCACCCCCAGTTTTTGGTGGGGTTCATGTTGCTGAGTCTTTAGTTTTCTATGTTGTGTCTTCTGTACTATTATGTGTCTGTATGTCTTTTTATTTTTAGCCGTTGCGTTGTCTGTTTATTTTCTATCTATGCGTTTGACTCTCTCTCTCTCTGGTATCTTCCGGCCCTCTTTATCATATACCTGTAATGTGACTGTCATTTGTTTTTGGTTTTTGTGTATAGTTTATGTTGTGTAAACCTGTAAGTTTTTGAGATGCTGATCCAAGCATATGTAATGTATGTATATCTATTAATGAAACAGTTCGTTTAAGTGAATGGCAGAAATGTTAAATAGAAAATTTAAAAAATCACGCATGATGTACAGTTGTATTTTTTCTCAATTAAAAACTAAATAATTCATATAGTTTTACGATTGTAAGCAATCAAATTCGCCAGATTCCACGATTCAACAATTCGGGTTAAAACGTCACAACCCACTCACGATTCAAGATTTGCATATGATGAAGACATAATCTTTCAATCAGTTTAATTGAAGTCAGGAGCGTGCATGTCAGTAACTGCTTGTAGTCCTTTGTTTATAGTTCGTGTTTATGTTTGTTGATTTGTCTTTTGATTTTTGTTGTACTTCAGTGTTTCTGTTGTTTGGTTGTTTTGTTTGTTTTCCTCTTATAGTTGATGTGTTACCTCAATTTTAGTTGTTTGTAGCCCGGATTTGTTTTCTCCCAATCGATTTATGACTTTCAAACAGCGGTATACTACTGCCTTTGTTTTATCGGTCTTCAAGAGTACATGCATTCATCAACCATAACTTCTTGAAGATATATAATAGTTATCAAAGGTACCAGGATTATAATTTAGTACGTCAGACGCGCGTTTCGTCTACATAAGACTCATCAGTGACGCTCAAATCAAAAATATTTATAAACCCAAACAAGTACAAAGTTGAAGAGCATTGAGGATTCAAAATTCTAAAAAGTTGTGCCAAATACGGCTAAGGTTATCTATGCCTGGGATAAGAAAATCATTAGTTTTTCAAAAAGTTCAAAGTTTTGTATACAGGAAATTTATAAAAATGACCACATTATTGATATTCATGTCAACACCCCATGTACAAAACTTTGCTGAAATGTTTTCTGTATATAGATACAGTGTTCAGTGTGAAGTTGACATTTGAGGAGTACCTCCCTCAACTAGTAGAGCAGTGCCATATGAAAATGTCATGCATAGAGTTTTAGAGACCAAGCATACATACGTCCATCAAGACACATTTGTTTACTCAAACCTTACATTATAATCAAGGTATACAACAGAGGGACGAAAGATACCAGAGGGAGAGTCAAACTCATAGATAGAAAATAAACTGACAACGCCATGGCTATAAATTAAAAACAAAAACAAAAACAGACAAATAATAGAACAGAAGATACAACATAGAAAACTAAAGACTAAGCAACACGAACTCCACCAAAAACTGGGGGTGATCTCAGGTGCTCCGAAAGGGTCAGCATATCCTCAAGATGTTCATCAAATTATACTTCATACATTCAAAGGATATTTAATATGAAACTGTCTTTATATCAGTTTTTATGAT